>NC_091282.1:665450176-665756676 GCF_032444005.1 Ranitomeya imitator
TACCTTCTATAGTCACTATAGATTAGATCTATCTGCCTCCACTGACTTGTGTTTCGGTAGATCAGTCCTTAATACGATAATCCCCCCCAAATAACTATCTCTGAAAGTCTCTCAGTGGGTGCTGTCGTGGCGAAGAGAAAACACCGGATTATGTACCGGTAATGCTCTTTTATAGAGCCACGACAGCACCCCTTCACTTCCCTCCCATTTACATATATTAGTGTACATATGAGCACTGTTAAGGGTGGTGGATTCTTGTACTTATACATAGTTAAATTATAATGAATGATGATAAAGAATTGTCTACTAAAACTGGTGGGCGGTTCCTCGCAATCTCTGTAACCCAAACTGTGGGAGCGAGGGGGACCGCCCCTTTTATCTCTCTGTAGGGTTTCCTGTTCCTAGGGGCGGATCCCCTCTCTCAGTGGTTGCTGTCGTGGCTCTATAAAAGAGCATTACCGGTACGTAATCCGGTGTTTCTCTGCTGCAGATGTAGCAGAGCTCTGAATGCTGAGCTCTGCATAACTCCACCCACACCACTGATTGGCAGCTCTCTGTGTACCCTGTGCATAGGCAGAAAACTTCCAATCATTGGTGGGGGCAGGCTTGGACCAGGAGACACTTAATCCTGTAGGGATTATGTAGATGAAGGCTGCTCACTTATGTAGAGGCTTGTAATTCTCTTCTGTTTTACAGCTGACCGTGTAAAATATGTGAAGAGTGTACTTCAGATTCAAGGATACGGAAGGCCGGCATTTTACAACCTCCCTGATGACGGGGAAGATGGCAGCAGGGAAATACTCCTGGCTTTTTCGTGGCTTTTGCATAGAGTGAAGATACTTGAAATCCTGTTGAAAAAGAAAAGCATTAAAGTGGGAGATCACATTACAATATGCCAGGTATGTAGATGCTCATTAATCTGCTGTATCTGCATTAGGTGATAAAATATTTTGACACCCCTTGAAAGGGCTCTCCGACGCCTCTCATTTCCACATAAGGCGATGAGTGGCACCGATGTTGAAGCATCTGCAGATGCCTGTTAGGATGTATATACACATGAGTCTAATGAAAAGGACAAGTGCATGACACCTGCCGACCGGGCACGCATCCTGGCAGGCATCTTCTGACACATGGTCATCAGCATTGCTCACTTCCCATTGCAAAAGTGAACGGTACTGGAGAAAATCTTTCAGTTTATGTGCATGTATGATTTACAGGGAACACCCCACCTTAAATAGGTTCTGTCTCTTCACAACAGATACTCTTTAGATACCCTTGGCAAACAAAGGTAGATATTACTGCTCAAGAAACCCCAATAGCTATATGTGTGTATGTACAGTGAAGGAAATAAGTATTTGATCCCTTGCTGATTTTGTAAGTTTGCCCACTGACAAAGACATGAACAGTCTATCATTTTAAGGGCAGGTTAATTTTAACATTGAGAGATAGAATATCAAAAATAAAATCCAGAAAATCTCATTGTATAAATTATATAAATTTATTTGCATTTTGCAGTGAGAAATAAGTATTTGATCCCCTACCAACCATTAAGCGTTCTGTCTCCTAGAGACCAGTTAGACGATCCTAATCAACTCGTCACCTGCATTAGAGACAGCTGTTTTACATAGTCACCTTTATAAAAGGCTCCTGTCCACAGACTCAATTAATCTGTCAGACTCTAACCTCTACAACATGGGCTAGATCAAAGAGCTTTATAAGGATGTCAGGGACAAGATCATAGACCTGCACAAAGCTGGAATGGGCTACAAAACCATAAGCAAGACTCTGAGAAGGAGACAACTGTTGGTGCAATAGTAAGAAAATGGAAGAAATGCAAAATGACTCATTCGACATCGATCTGGGGCACCATGCAAAATCTCACCTCGTGGGGTATCCTTGATCATGAGGAAGGTGAGAGATCAGCCTAAAGCTACACGAGGGTGACTTTTTAATGATCTCAGGGCAGCTGGGACCATAGTCACCAAGAAAACCATTGGTAACACATTATGCCGTAAAGGTTTAAAATCCTGCAGTGCCCCCAAGGTCCCCTGCTCAAGAAGACACATGCCATGTGCAGGACCGTCTGAAGTTTGCCAATGAACACCTGGATGATTCTGTGAGTGACTGGGAGAAGGTCAGATGAGACAAAAATTGAGCTCTTTGGCATTAACTCAACTCGCCGTGTATGAAGGCAGAGAAAGGCTGCCTATGACCCAAAGAACACTGTCCCCACTGTCAAGCATGGAGGTGGAAACATTATGCTTTGGGGGTGTTTCTCTGCTAAGGACACATGACTACTTCACCACATCAATGGGAGAATGGATGGAGCCATGTACTGTAAAATCCTGAGTGACAACCTCCTTCCCTCTGCCAGGACATTAACAATGGGTCGTGGCTGGGTATTCCAGCAAGACAATGACCCAAAACATACAGCCAAGGAAACAAAGGAGTGGCTCAAAAAGAACAACATTAAGGTCATGAAGTGGCCTAGCCAGTCTCCAGACCTTAATCCCATAGAAAACTTATGGAGGGAGTTGAAGCTCCGAGTTGCCAAGCGACAGCCTCAAAATCGTGATGATTTAGAGATGATCTGTAAAGAGGAGTGGATCAAAATTCCTCCTGACATGTGTGCAAACCTCATCATCAACTACAAAAAACGTCTGACTGCTGTGCTTGCCAACAAGGGTTTTGCCACAAAGTATTAAGTCTTGTTTGCCAGAGGGATCACATACTTATTTCTCACTGCAAAATGCAGATACATTTGTATAATTTATACATTGTAATTTTCTGGATATTATTTTTGATATTCTTTCTCTCAATATTAAAAATTAACCTACCCTTAAAATTGTAGACTGTTCATGTCTTTGTCAGTGGGCAAACTTACAAAATCAGCAAGGGATCAAATACTTATTTCCTTCACTGTATGTATAGAAAGATAGTAGGAATTCTTTTTGGTCCAAACAATCAGTTTTATTGCTTTCATAAAACTCCAAGGGATTCAAAACCAAAACAGCCTCTTCTGAGCCCGAAGGTGTCACAGCAAAAAAAACCCAGTTTATTTATCAGGCATATATATGTCAGTGTGGCTCATACAAACAGATTAGTCCATTCTCCAAACTTCATACTCAGCTGACGCCCAATCCCACTAGTCTCGGTATCACCTTCAGCCTGAGGTCTAGCAGCTTCCAGCTCCAAACAGAAGTATTCATCTCCGGCATAGTTCACACTGAACAGGCTGGAGCCTCCACACGTTTCTTTGCAGCTCCAACACACAGACTGCTCGGCTTTCCTAGCTCACCCGTGCAGTCTCCATTCAGAGAAACTGTGGCATGTCTCCCAGCTACAGCTCACATTTTGACTGGTCTCTTACCAGCTTCAGCACACTAAATTGTGCTTCATGCAGCAGCCTGACACCTAGTGGTCACGGGCCCTTGTCCTTAATTAAAGGGAACCTGTCACCCCGTTTTTTCAGATTGAGATAAAAATACTGTTAAATAGGGCCTGCGCTGTGCGTTACAATAGTGTATGTAGTGTACCCTGATTCCCCACCTATGCTGCGAAATACATTACCAAAGTCGCCGTTTTCGCCTGTCAATCAGGCTGGTCAGGTCGGGTGGGCATGGTGACATCGCTGTTTCTTCCCCAGCTTTCCGTTGGTGGCGTAGTGGTGTGCGCATGTCCAAGTGCCGAATCCACTGCGCGCAGGTGAAGAAAAAGCGCGCGATCTGCGCTATTATCCTTGTCATCGGTGGGGGCGGCCATCTTCCTGAGGCCGCGCGTGCGCAGATGGAGTGCTCCGCTGCACGGGGCTTCAGGAAAATGGCCGCGGGATGCCTCGCGTGCGCAGATGGAGATCGCGGCGGCCATTTTCCTGAAGCCGAGATGCAAACTCTGCCCAAAACCAAGGCTGTCTACCACCTGCGAACACACAGAGCCTGCAGGGCTCTGCTACCTACAGATTATATGCAATGTTCTGCAGCCTGCACTTCACGCCCCCAGGCTCCGCGGCTTGGACGTCACACGCACAGGCTCTGCTATTTACATATTACAGAGACACTCGCTGCCTACAGCATGCGGTCAGTCCAGTACTACAAACAATCGTACAACACACCCAACACTTGCACTAGCACCTTACTGCTCTGCAGGCACACAGCCCTGCTCCACATGCACTGATGCTGGTCTGTGCTCCGCACACTACATCCTCCTTCCTAGCCAGTACAGTGAATGGAAATTCACCATTTACATTATGTGACCATATTACCATAGCAGACTCCTGGTAGCATAACGGACTACAGGGTGCTACAGCTTTAGCCCAGAAGAACGGGAGAGGTCATCCAATAACAATAGCTTGCTACAAGTCCTCACAAGCCCTACTTGGTGGGACACGAAACCACCGTCTGTGCGTATGTTCACATGGGCTGTGGGATAGTTCTTGGCGTCTCCATGATTTCACCTTACCTCCACCCCAGGGACTAGCAGATATGGAAGTGTGGCCCTTTCCAGGGTCACCAGACTCCCTGAGCTCCACAGTTCCACTTGGACACCGTTCGCAGTCACCTGGCTCTCCCGAGGTCCTTCTCTAGGATGAGGACCAGAACTGCATGAGGAGTAGGAGTTGTGCCGGCCGGCGCTGCACTTCACTAGTTTTGGGACTTGGTCAGTCCCACCATCTCTCTGTACCGAGATGCTATATGAACCTCGATCCCGACATTGGGGACCCTGGTTCTCCTACACACAACTTCATGACACCATAGTAAATTCACCTCCTGACAGGACAGCTCCTCCATGCTCCCAGAGTGATTGTGGAGCAGGGCTACTAGATGCCTCTGACATCCGTAGTCCCTAGGTATGTTTCCACGTTCAGGAAACGCTGCGTGTTTGATGCTGCATAGAGACGCAGCGTCAAACACGCAGCATCCAGATGTTACAGCATAGTGGAGGGGATTTCATGAAATCCCGTCTCCACTATGCGTGGTAACATGCATCCGGCAGCCCTGCGATTCCGGACATGCGGCGCGTCTTTTTAGATCGCAGCATGTCCGTTTACCTTGCGGCGACGCTGCTATGGGGCAACAATGAAGAGTGCAGAGCACTATATGGCACAGCTATGGGGCAATAATGAACGGTGCAGAGCACTATATGGCACAGCTATGGGACAATAATGAACGGTGCAGAGCACTATATGGCACATCTATGGGGCAATAATGAACGGTGCAGAGCACTATATGGTACAGCTATGGGGCAATAATTAACGGCGCAGAGCACTATATGGCACAGCTATGGGGCAACAATGAACGGTGCAGAGCACTATATGGCACAGCTATGGGGCAATAATGAACGGTGCAGAGCACTATATGGCACAGCTATGGGGCAATAATGAACGGTGCAGAGCACTATATGGCACAGCTTTCTATGGTACATCTATGGGGAAATAATGAATGGTGCAGAGCACTATATGGCACAGCTATGGGGCCATAATGAACAGTATAGAGCATCTATTTTTTTTTTAAATTCACCGGTAGCTGCTGCTTTTTCCACCCTAGGCTTATACTCGAGTCAATAAGTTTTCCCAGTTTTTTGTGGCAAAATTAGGGGGGTCGGCTTATACTCGAGTATATACGGTACATGCATTTATGTAAAAAAGAATGTCTTTTAATATGGACAGTCCCTATGAATGTCTCTGGGATTCGCACCTCTCTCGAGAGTAGAGCTTAGCTGTCAATGGAGAGATGGCTACTTGTGTGCCGTGCTCTCAGATCACTTCACTGGGAGTTCCGACAATAGCCGATCAATCGCACTCCTATAGAAGTGAATGGAGCAAGCCATGCCTGCTCAGCCACTTAACGGTGTTGTCCACCTTTGGGGTGACATTTTTATAGTGTATAAAAGCCAAAAGGTGCAAAATCTTGAATGAACAGCAATTGCAAAAATTAGTTTTAATCCAATGCATTTTATTTAAAAAAAAAAAAGTTCCAAAAGGTGGGCGATCCCTTTAATTCTTCTTTTTCTCCTTCACCTCATTGGGGGACACAGACCGTGGGTGTATGCTGCTGCCAATAGGAGGCTGGCTAGTTTCACATTTGCGTTTAAATCTGCAGCGTTTAATCCGCATCCGCAAGTGGTGGAAAAAACGCATATAAACGCGTACAAACGCAGCATTTTTAGACGCATGCGGGAACGCATGCGGTTAAAAAAAAAAGCCGCGTTTGTACGCGTTTATATGCGTTTTTTCATGCGTTTGCGTTTTTGGTGCGCATGATGAGAAATTTCACAAGAGAAAAATCTAGATAACCAGACACCGCAATGGGACCACAGAGGGTGTGTATTATGGGATTTCCTTATATAGACCCCTGAACAGCTGTAATCTTCAGATTTTGCTCCTGTATCCTGTGTCATGATGGATCTTCGCATGGAGAGCTGTGTGACCACCATCGTCCCTTCAATTTGTGTGTAATAGATTATGTACACAGAAGAGAAAATGGAGGTTATACAAGGCAGTTCTCTACTCACCAGGTCAGGTGTCCTAACTAATGAGTTTTTTGACACCTGACCTGTTCAGTAGAGTTCTGCACTGTATTTCCGCCATTTTCTCTTCAGACTGCAACACTAGTCACAGACTAAGCAGAAAGAAGAGATTATGGAGATAATACATCTATTATTTTTTGGCCCACCTCGTATCTTTGTACTAAAGACACACAAAGCTGCAGTCTTTTTTTTTTATAACTACTGGAGATATGATGTGGCCCAAAAATTAAGTGTGTGGCGAAGTTTCTTATTTGGTGCACGGTGTGTGTTGCCGGCGGCAAAAGATACAATAAACCAAACATAATTGGGGCAAATCAAATTGTATTTATTTTTTAGCAACCAAAAAATTTATTTAACTGCGCCGCCTTGGGGTAGAGTGATGTAAACGGGGGGTGTGAAGCACTGAGGCCTGGCTAACCGTGGACAACGCAGAGGTGGCAGGAGAATTAAACTAGTGGGGTCTGGAAAAAGAGTCCTCTGTTTTTTTTTTGTTTGTTTTTTTGGGGGGTTTGCCGGGTTCTGGGAAGCCTTGGTGGGCTCATATGGTGTGGCGTGGTGGTGGGTGACCTGTCAGGGTCCGGCTGCACTGTGTCAGAGTCCATAGTGCTCGTAGAGCATGCAGCCATGCCAGAGTCCATAGTGCTCGTAGAGCATGCAGCCATGCCAGAGTCCATAGTGCTCGTAGAGCATGCAGCCATGCCAGAGTCCATAGTGCTCGTAGAGCGTGCAGCCATGCCAGAGTCCATAGTGCTCGTAGAGCGTGCAGCCATGCCAGAGTCCATAGTGCTCGTAGAGCGTGCAGTCATGCCAGAGTCCATAGCGCTTGTAGAGCGTAAGGCCATGCCAGGGTCCTGCTGCATCGTGGTGGTGGCGGTACGGAAGGCCATGCCAGGGTCCTGCTGCATCGTGGTGGTGGCGGTACGGATGGCCATGCTAGGGTCCTGCTGCATTGTAGTGTCAGTGGAGGAGGTCCAAGCAGGAGCAGCGGTTGTCATGGTGGTGGCGGTGGGATGTCCAACTGCATTCGGCATGGTGGTGGTGCTCTAGTGGGGCAGCAGAGGTCGGCATTGAGGTTAATCGTGACAGTGAAGGCACAGGTGGATATGCCGACACTGTCTGCTGGAAATACCGACTCTGCTGCATAGCCTGCACGTAAGCAGCATTGCAGGCCTGCATGACACTCAGCTGGAGATCAGGAGTAAGGTGTTCCGACATGCCCTGCTCAGTTTGGTTAAAAAAATGATGTGCTGGCCTCTGGAGGTTGGCTTTCACTTGGTTTAGGCTTTTTGTGGCCTCCTGGATACGTGCATTCACGAGGCTATGTGAAACATCCATTCGGTCACCCAAAGCCTTGATTGCTTCTTGTAAAATCGAGCTCAAGTGCAAAAACTCGGGCATGAGTGACCTGTCCGATGCCCTCTGCCGCTGTAGGGAGGAGCCCCCAAAAAAAGGGGCAGTGGAAGAGGACTGCAAAAGGGGAACACCTGATGGACCAACTCTCTGGTCTCCAGTTGCAGCGCTGCTGGATGGCTGGGACGGGTCCGTAGCTGTCGGATGAAGGACCGCTCCAGAACCTGGGCCAACAGTAGTGCTCCATGTGCTGTGAAAAAAGGAAAAAGAAAATTAATACCAAAAATTAACCAGACGCAAAATCCTGTGGAATAGAAAAATACAGATTATGGCAATACAATACAACCTAATGCACGTGATAAATACTTACGTTCTCTGGGCAAGGACCGGTCTTACAAATACTATCGAGTTCTGGGATTTTTATCTTCTGATCCTTGCTCCTGAACCACTGGGAACACGGCTCTTGACGCAGGTCCTTGTTGAAGCGGTCCTTCATCGAACGCCAACGTGTTTTGACTTTGGCCACTGTTAAAAAAACAAAAAAACATTATGGTCAGAAAAAGGACTTTTGGCCGTACTCCCACAACTGTGTGTGATGAGAGAAACTCCTGAGAGTTTCTTTCATCACACACAGTCGAGTGAGCACGGCCAAGGTCTCTGCTACTTCACACTGCAGTGTAATACTTACCACATGCATTTCGGACCCGAGTCTGGGCGTTGTCCCAGCCATCTCACATCTCTTTGGCCACCTCATTCCATAGGCGCCGCATCGTGACGTTGTTTTAGTGCAGTGGATCCCGGGTGTCCCACAACGGGACTCGCTCCTGGACCAGGGAGATGAGTAGGTCATTTTCAATTAGGTCATCCTCCCATTGTGGAACCTAAAAATTAAATAAAGTCATTAAAGTTTGGTCAATTAACATAAGGAAGAGAAAGAAAAAAGATGCTGAGAAATGGCATGAATAGGAAAGTCAACATACAAAAGGATTCCAGAAGAAAAAAGTAAAGAAATGGAAAGAAAGGAAGATTCAAGAATATTACACTGAGGATACAGTAAACAGTCAGCCTTGTATACCTACCCGCTGCCGTCTTTCCACCCGACCTTGACTCCGCTGCTCCTGCCCAGTCTCTGCCGCAGATAAAGAAGAGCTCTAAAAAAATGAAAAACACAAATTGTCACGTGTGGATGTGACAGTGAATACTTACCAATCTGAGGAGGCAAGTACTCACCTCACTGACATGTTCAACTTCCGACGGCCCAGGACGTTGCTCCTCATCAGAAGAAGAAGACATTCTGATGCATGTAGAAAGAAAGAAATGCAAGAAATTAGGGCATGTAGAGACAGAAAATAGAAAATAAAGGCATTGGCTAGGATATACTCACATTGTTCAGTGTCTTGTTTTCCTCCAAGATGTAGCCTGTGTCTCATCTGATTCAGTGTCTGCTGAGTAGTGACCTGCAAATATCCACTACCTCCCTTTATCACCTACTATGTGGGGGGTGGCTTATCAGTGTCTAGACATGTTTTTCTCTTGTGAAATGCATGCGTTCTATCTATTAATCTTAAGCTAAATGTTTTATAAAAATTGTTTTTTTGCAACAGCTATTTCAGTTTCATATATCTAATAACTGTTGGACACAGTAATGTTTCTGCCTTGAAATGAGGTTTATTGTACTAACAGAAAATGTGCAATCTGCATTCAAACAAAATTTGAAAGGTGCATAAGTATGGGCACCCCACCAGAAAAGTTACATTAATATTTAGTGGATCCTCCTTTTGCAAAAATAACAGCCTCTAGTCGCTTCCTGTAGCTTTTAATGAGATCCTGGATGAAGGTATTTTTGACCATTCCTCTTTACAAATCAATTCCAGTTCAGTTAAGTTTGATGGTCGCCGAGCATGGACAGCCCTCTTCAAATGATCCCACAGATGTTCAATGATATTCAGGTCTGGGGACTGGGATGGCCATTCCAGAACAGTGTAATTGTTCCTCTGCATGAATGCCTGAGTAGCTTTGGAGCTGTGTTTTGGATCATTGTCTTGCTGAAAGATCCATCCCCTGCGTAACTTCAACTTTGTCACTGATTCATGAACATTATTGTCAAGAATCTGCTGATACTGAGAGGAATCCATGCGTCCCTCAACTTTAACAAGATTCCCGATGCCGGCATTGGCCACACCCCCCCAAAGCATGATGGAACCTCCACCAAATTTTACTGTGGGTAGCAAGTGTTTTTCTTGGAATGCTGTGTTTTTTGGCCGCCATGCATAACGCCTTTTTGTATGACCAAACAACTCAATCTTGGTTTCATCAGTCCACAGGACCTTCTTCCAAAAAGAAATTGGCTTCTCCAAATGTGCTTTTGCATACCTCAGCCGACTCTGTTTGTGGCGTGCTCGCAGAAACGGCTTCTTTCGCATCACTCTCCCATACAGCTTCTCCTTGTGCAAAGTGCGTTGTATAGTTGACCGATGCACAGTGACACCATCGGCAGCAAGTTGATGCTGCAGGTCTCTGTAGGTGGTCTGAGGATTGTCCTTGACTGATCTCACCATTCTTCTTCTCTGCCTTTCTGATATTTTTCTTGGCCTGCCACTTCTGGCCTTAACAAGAACTGTACCTGTGTTCTTCCATTTCCTTACTATGTTCCTCACAATGGAAATTGACAGGTTAAATCTCTGAGACAGCTTTTTGTATCCTTCCCCTGAACAACTATGTTGAATAATCTTTGTTTTCAGATCATTAGACAGTTGTTTTGAGGAGCCCATGATGCCACTCTTCAGAGGAGATTCAAACAGGAGAACAACTTGCAAGTGGCCACTTTAAGTAGCTTTTCTCATGATTGCATACATCTGGCTATGAAGTTCAAAGCTCAATTAGGTTAGAAAACCCAAAAAAGTGCTTTAGTAAGTCAGTAAAAAGTAGGTAGGAGTATTTAAAACAAGAAAATGATAAGGATGCCCATACTTATGCACCTGTCAAATTTTGTATGAATGCAGATTGCACATTTTCTGTTAGTACAATAAACCTCATTTCAAGGCAGAAACATTACTGTGTCCAACAGTTATTAGATATATGAAACTGAAATAGCTGTTGCAAAAAAACAATTTTTATAAAACATTTAGCTTAAGATTAATAGGGGTGCCGAAACTTTTTCATATAACTGTATGTTGGGTTCCACAGTTGGATCCATTTCTATACTGTGGCTATTCCATAACTGTTTGAGATGGGAATGCTCCCTTAAAGCCTCTACATTTACGGTAGCCAGTATGCATTGTGGCAATGATTGATTGCCTTGTGCCCTCTGCGTAGAATAATTGCCGCCCCAGATCAGCTTAATGGTCGTCCCACCCATGGGAGATTTCCAGTGGCAGATATCCCTGGTTGATCTCTGTGCAGGCACTCTATTCTCAGATCCCTAATGTTTCTCTCTTACCGCCTGTCCTTTTCAGACCTACGCACAAGTCTCCGAATGCTATTCCCCTCAGATTTGGGAGCTTTTAAAAAGATGTGGTGTAGCCCCAAACGACCATTCAGATTACAGCAGCAGCTTGGAAAATATAATCAGTGACCTGATTATGGGAAACGCCACCAAAGACACTCGTCTTAGTCCAGGGAGACTGCCGTATGTACATGTACATGAGTTTGCCGCGCTTAATGGATATTTCATGTCTATATAGCAGCCTAGATATTTTAGGAAAATTGTACCCCCACCTCTGCAGCCGTGAGATCAATGCTCAGGACTGATTGTAGCATTGAGACCTCTGAACGGGGTGGATGTTGCGTATGAAACATTTGAACGGGGTGGATGTTGCGCATGAGACCTCTGAATGGGGTGGATGTTGCGCATGAGACCTCTGAATGGGGTGGATATTGTGCATGAGACCTCTGAATGGGGTGTATGTTACGCATGAGACCTTTGAACGGAGTGGATGTTGCGCATGAGACCTCTGAATGGGGTGGATGTTGCGCATGAGACATCTGAATGGGGTGGATGTTGCGCAGGAGACATCTGAACGGGGTGGATATTGCGCATAAGACCTCTGAATGGGGTGGATGTTGCGTATGAAACATCTGAACGGGGTAGATGTTGCGCATGAGACCTCTGAATGGGGTGGATGTTGCGCATGAGACATCTGAATGGGGTGGATGTTGCGCAGGAGACATCTTAACCCGGGTGGATATTGTGCATGAGACCTCTCAATGGGGTGGATGTTGCGCATGAGACCTTTGAACGGAGTGGATGTTGCGCATGAGACCTCTGAATGGGGTGGATGTTGCGCATGAGACATCTGCATGGGATGGATGTTGCGCATGAGACATCTGAATGGGGTGGATATTGCGCACGAGACCTCTGAACGGGGTGGATGTTGTGCATGCGCCGTGCCAATTTCTTCAGTCTATGGGAACAGATATAACATTGGAACAGGAGTTGCAAAGACCCCGGTGTGAACGGAGTGTCAGTCCATCAGTCACTACTACGCCATTCTCTTCTATGGGGCTGACATAGATAGTGACCAATGGGACTGCAGCACATGCACACTACTGTGTCATTCACATAAGGGATTTTACACCCCCACTTTCAGATCAGCGGAGTTCCCAGCGGCCTGAACCCACAGGCTTATCATATTGAATAAGAATACCCCTTTAATTCTGTGTGTTTTTATCTCCATTCCATGTAACTAGAAATAATTAAAAAGAGTTTTTCCTGACGACTGCGCTGAATATTCGTCTGTAATGCAGATAATTGGTCTGTAAGGTTATTAGCAGGATTTGGGATTGTCAGATGTCGTCGCTGCAGCATTTAGAGCAGCCTTTCTTTTTTGTGACAAAACTCCCTGTTGATCGTCATTATGAAGCATTTCTATAGAAACCACTAAAGGTTCATGCCTGCTCATGCTGTGCCGAGAGAGTGGGTGCTCAAAAAGGTTGTTTTCTCCGGATTTTTGCTGGCACAGGGGCCGTATTATAAAATGTACATGCTGTACATAAGTGATTTGACATAATTATACGGCTGCCATTCTATTTTTCGCTACTCGCTGTTTTTCGCCACTGGCGACATTGTTCGCGTATAAAGTCCCGCTTTATATAAATGACTCCATGCGGCTTTAAGTGCATATGTGTGCGAGTGAGTAGAGCTGAAAAATGGTAATCAGAGGCTGGAAGAAAAAAGGCATCTGCACGGCTTTCTGAAAGGTATTCGTACATCTCCAAGAATTTAGTTCCTACTGTTTTAGCCATCTATCACGGGGCTGGGATGCACATTGCCATCTGTGGCGTGGTAAACGTGACCGCAACTGGAAGTTTCGTTTTGGGAAACCAGATCCGTCTTCTCTTTTGACTATTTAAAGGAGGCTTCTCTAAATTAAAGGTTCTGGATTAGGGAGTAGTTTATTGATCAATGTCCTGTTGGAATGCCGTCACTTCATTCATTCCCTCCGGCTTTTTCCAGCAGTCTCGCAGAAATGTGGAGATCACCATTCCAAAGCCCTGTTTTCAAAATCGGTTGGAATAGCAGTGGTCGGATGCCCACCAATTTGCATTTTCAATGTTGACAATAACTGGAATCAATGACAATTGGTTCCCATGTCCAATTCCACCATTTCGTCAACTATGACTGGTCTGTGGCCGAGATTGGGAGTATCATGTTTTAGGCTTCTTTCACACTAGCGTCGAAATCTCCCCGTCGCAATGCGTCGGGGAGAGATTCCGACGCTAGCGTTTGCTGCATTGCACAATGGGTGCAGCGGATGCATTTTTCTGGCGCATCCGCTGCCCCATTGTAAGGTGCGGGAGGTGGGGGCGGAGTTCCGGCCGCGCATGCGCGGTCGGAAAAAGCGGTCCGTCAGGAGCAAAAAACGTTACATGTAGCGTTTTTTGCCCCCGACGGTCCGCCAAAGCACAACGCATCCGTCGCTCGACGGATGCGACGTGTGGCAATCCGTCGCAAATGCGTCGTCAATACAAGTCTATGGGGAAAAAACGCATCCTGCAAGCATTTTTGCAGGATGCGTTTTTTCTGCAAAACGACGCATTGCGGCGGATTGCAGTTAACGCTAGTGTGAAAGTAGCCTTACCTGTCAGCATCCGCAGCTCTACTTTTTGATTAGCTGTCCTGGTGCAACATCATCGTTACTGCATGAAGCACATGTGACATCACACCAGACCGTCCAATCAAAAGAAGAGCCGCGGATGCTGGCAGGTCAGAGGCAGCACTCCTGCTCCAGTTTAGCGACCACTGTTATGGTCAATGGAATTTATTTGGCTTATGCCATGTATATCAATCAAGAGGATCTGTCAATTAGTGCTCCAAGACGGATATTTGCATCATGGTGATTACACAGGTACAGTTGGCTCATAATCAAGGCCTGGCTCCTGCTGAAAATGTGGGGACTGGTGAGAACACTGATCAATTACTACTATAGCATCCGAAGAGTAGGACAGAGGGAGAGGGCTCCTTCTGTCATTGCCACTATGCAGTGCAAACATAGATCTTGCAATGGCCTGTTGATGTCTGTTAAAACTGGCAGAAGCAAATTCTAACAGGTGGCCTGTATCTATGAGGTCTGCATTTCACTATTAGTGTATGGATTGTGATTTCAAGACCATCCCTCTCTCTACTGACCAGAGCTTGCAAGCCTCACAGGCATATCTGAGGCTGTTGAATTTGGTCATGAGACCTGCACCTGGGCCAGACATGGCGTTCTGTACTGTACTGTCTAACATGGAAATACTGGGCACTACACAAGTAGTGCAGTGTATAAGCTAAGCAATCAAATGATTTCATGTTCAAGTCTTGTTTCGGGGTTAATACATTTTATAAAAAAGAATACAAAAAATAAGTGTTTAAGCCGTTAGTGACGGCTGCCATACATTTAAGTAGGAAGAATCAATGTCTCTTCATCACTACGCTTCCAAAAAAATACAATTTCATTGCAATGATGATGTCCTTCGTACCAGCCCGAATAATCAATCGATTGTGAGCCTCCCTTTCAGTGGCCAGAGACTACTGACCTGCCTGATGGACCAACGTCCCACTAATCCATCTATCCGGCTGTAGTTGCAACCTTAAATGTGTGACAGCGGCCATCTTGGATTAGTTCTTGCAGAATCTTTTTACCTTCCATTGTATTGTTATGATTGTACTCACCTGGAGAATCCTGTTAGCAGGTTATTTTTACCACACATTAAAGGCCAAAGTGTCAAACCTCAAAAAAAAAAACTAAAATAGAATTGCAATTTATTCCCCAGTTCACCAAAATTTGCTTGCTTTTTTCCCTCCATTTTTCAGTACATTACATGGTATATGAAAGGCAGAAAAAAAAATATTTTCACGTCTGGAAGAAGGGGGATGTCACGCTCACGCCCTGACTGGTGGGAGTGAGCTCGGGGGATTTGTGGCCCCACTGTGCCACAAACCAGACTACCCTGGAAGGGGCGTGACTATGACAGCTGTCTGGGTTTTCGCTGGAGCCTCTGATGATGAGGTGGTCAGGCTTGTGCAGCAGGCAGCTGCCAGGTGCTACTCCAGGGTGGTGTCTGGCTGTGGCTGCTGATCCCACTTGGGAGACAGGAACACTAGGACAAGTGCGGGTGACTGGCAGATGAGCACTGCTGAAACTTGGACGAGTAGGCAGGCAGGCACAGCAGAAAACACAGGGCTGGCAGGCACAGCAGAGAACACAGGGCTGGCAGGCACAGCAGAGAACACAGGGCTGGCAGGCACAGCAGAGAACACAGGGCTGGCAGGCACGGAAGGGAACACAGGGCTGGCAGGCACAGCAGAGAACACAGGGCTGGCAGGCACGGCAGAGAACACAGGGCTGGCAGGCACGGCAGAGAACACAGGGCTGGCAGGCACGGCAGAGAACACAGGGCTGGCAGGCACGGCAGAGAACACAGGGCTGGCAGGCACGGCAGAGAACACAGAGCTGGCAGGTACGGTGTATGAAGGTGTGGTGTATGAAGGAACAGGTAGGGACCTGTTCACACTGGAAGTGCAGGTAAGGAAACAAGCAGAAAGGAAATGAGAATGAAGGAACAGGTTGGGACCTGTTCACACAGGAAAAGAAGTGCAAGGCTGCAGATAGGAGCGGAAGGGCAGCAAGAGATAGTGTAGCAACAAAAGCTAAGCAGAGCAGAACCGCAAGGAATGCGGAGAGGAGCTGCAGCAAGAGATTTCTGCAGAAGCTAAGCAGAGCGGACCCAAAAGGAATGTGGACAGGAGCTACAGCAAGAGATTACTGCAGCAGCAGAGCAGAGCAGAACCGCAAGGAATGCGGACAGGAGCTGCAGCAAGAAATTACTGCAGCAGCAGTCGAACGGAGCAGAACCGCAGGAGTGCGGAGCAGAGGCAAAGCTACAAAGGTACAGAGCAGGCAGAGCCGCAAGAGTGCGGAGCATAAGCAGACTGAGAACACAAGGAATGACACAGCAGGGAAGGAATGACACAGCAGGGACCATGATATTCTGTTTCCTGGAGGGCGGACAACAAGATCAAGGCAAGAACACTGAGAAAAGCATCTAGAGAGGGAATAACACAGAGCAAGGCCTGGCAAACTCAGAAGCTAAACACAAACTGAGCTAACACATTGCACAGGCCCAGTCCACTGGGTGGAGCTGCACTAAATACTGGAGGCCTCTTTGTAATTGGTCAGGAACAGATTAGACAGGTGCACCTGATTTCTATAAGAACCAGAGAGTTCAGGTGCCGCCCCCCTATGCACACAGCCAGGAAGCATGCAGAGAGCAGAGGAACAAAATATGGAGCTGGCAAGAAACAGAAACCACATCATGGCCTGGAGCAAGTGGGTAAGTTAGTGTGAGAGATGAGTGGCCATGCCGTGATGCCAGTAGAGTTGTTACAGGGGAATAAAAGATTGCCCAGTCCTTAAGGGGTTAAAAAAGTAGTTCGTCCTCCAGGGATGCATGGTGATTGAACAATAGATGTTTGTTAATATGTTGATTACAC
Organism: Ranitomeya imitator; assembly: GCF_032444005.1. Lineage (NCBI taxonomy): Eukaryota > Metazoa > Chordata > Amphibia > Anura > Dendrobatidae > Ranitomeya > Ranitomeya imitator. Next base: position 665,467,026 of record NC_091282.1, read on the forward strand.
ATTGCACAAAGCTAGCTAGTTTTTGCCCTTCAAAACAGAAAGACGAACTATGCAGATTAATTAAATATTCAAACAATGAGGGTTAAACTCACCCCACCTCTTCCCTGACCTATGGATGATGACCTGAGCCACAGATGTGGTATAAAAAGGGATTGTTATCGTTCTACAAGAAAAATCAAGGGACTTGCAAGAGCAACAGCCAGGACAACATGGCTCCATCAAGAGGACACAGATTTGACTTTCTACAGAATGCCCGCTTAGGGGACCAGGGCACCAGCTGGAAGAACACATATCTTCTCCATTGAATTACACTGAACCCATGGATACGTTTGATTACACTGAACCCATGGATACGTTTGGGGAAGCTAGGATTGTGACCCTCTGGTCACCTGACCCCATGGAGACGTTTGAGGAAATCAAGTTTGGACAATCCAGTCACCTGATCTCCATGGATAGGTTTGGGTTTGGAGAAACCAGGTTGGGACCATCCGGTTACCTGGCTCTGTGGAGACTCTGTAATTTGCTTCATCTTGGGTATTTCCTAGGACTGGTTCTATATGTTATTGTCTGTTGGTTGTCCTCATCCTGTGCTGTCTGAGTAGTATTATGCCCACGGGAAAGGAGATCAGGCGTTCAGTGGGATGATCCTTGGTCCATGCGGTCTCGAGCCAGCGAACGAGACAACCCACTGACCCCCTTGTCTCCACAGTATTTTGTAGGGATTCAAATCTTGGCTGTTCCCACAATTAATCTACGTCCAGCTTCTTAGAGAAACAGGTCACCAGTTTTCTAAGTAAATATGTTTGTAAATGTGCTATTGACATGAAATTCTCACCAGATGTAGGCAACAACCTGTCTGATCCACACAGGCAAATAAATCACACCAAAGATGTCCATAAATTATGAGTAATCAGAGAAAAAGTATTGAACACGCTTACTGAAATGTAATTAATATTTTGTACAAAAGCATTTGATGGTGATGATGATTTCAAGATGCCCCCTGTATGGAGAAACTAGTCACAGACATTGCTCAGGTGTGATTTTTGTCCCATTCTTCTGCACAAACACTCATCACATCCTGAAGATCCCATGGCCTCCTTCTATGAATTCTGAGGTTTATTTCCTTCCATAAATTTTCTATTGGATTCAGGTCCGTGATCGGCTCGGTCATTCCAGCAGCTTTATTTTCTTTCTCTGAAACCAATTGAGAGTCCCCTTAGCTGTGTGTTTGGGATCATTTTTTTGTTGAAATGTTCCTCCTCATTACATCATTGTCCTGGTAGATGGCAACAGATTTATATCAAGAATGTCTCTGTACATTTTGGCCATTCATCCTTCCTTCAATTATATAAAGTTTGCCAGTGTCATATGCTGAGTAACAGCCCCACACCATGATGATCCCAACCCCAAGCTTCACTGTTTTTGGGGTGATATGCAGAGCCTTTCGCCTCCAATCATGGTGTGTATTGCATTGAAAGAGTTCAATTTTCCATATTCTCCCACTATTTCACAGGCTTCTCTAAGTGTTGTTGAGCAAACTTTAAACACATTTGAACATGCTTTTTGTTCAGCAGTGGAGTCTTGCCTGGTAAGCGTGCATACAGGCCATGGAGGTCACGTAGTTAGCTGTATGCAGGCAATAGAGGTTGCGTTGGTAGCTGCATACAGGCTGTGGAGGTCGCGTAGTTGGCTGTATACAGGCAATGGAGGTTGTGTAGTTAGCTGCATACAGGCCATGGAGGTTGTGTAGTTGGCTGTATACAGGCAATGGAGGTTGCGTAATTAGCTGCATACAGGCCATGGAGGTCGCGGGGTGAGCTTCATACAGGCCATGGAGGTTGCATGGTGAGCTGTATACAGACCATGGAGGTCGCGTGGTGAGCTGCATACAGACCATGGAGGTCGCGTGGTGAGCTGCATACAGACCATGGAGGTTGCATGGTGAGCTGCATACAGACCATGGAGGTCGCGTAGTGAGCTGCATACAGACCATGGAGGTTGCGTGGTGAGCTGCATACAGAGCATGGAGGTTGCATGGTGAGCTGCATACAGGCCATGGAGGTTGCATGGTGAGCTGCATACAGGCCATGGAGGTCGCATAGTTAGCTGCTTACAAGCCATTGGGGTCGTGTAGTTGGCTGTATACAGGCCATTGAGGTCACATAGTTGGGTTCATACAGGCCATGGAGGTCGCATAGTTAGCTGCATACAGGCCATGGAGGTCGCGTAGTTGGCTGTATACAGGCCATGGAGGTCGCTTAGTTAGCTGTATACAGGCCATGGAGGTTGTGTAGTTACCTGTATACAGGCCATGGAGGTCGCGTAATAGCTGCATACAGGCCATGGAGGTTGTGTGGTTAGCTGCATACAGGCCATGGAGGTCGCGTAGTTAGCTGTATACAGACCATGGAGGTTGTGTAGTTAGCTGTATACAGGCCATGGAGGTCGCGTAGTAGCTGCATACAGGCCATGGAGGTTGTGTGGTTAGCTGCATACAGGCCATGGAGGTCGCGTAGTTAGCTGTATACAGACCATGGAGGTTGTGTAGTTAGCTACATACAGGCCATGGAGGTCGCGTAGTTGGCTGTATACAGGCCATGGAGGTTGTGTAGTTAGCTACATACAGGCTATGGAGGTCGCGTAGTTGGCTGTATACAGGCAGTGGAGGTTGCGTAGTTAGCTGCATACAGGCAATGGAGGTTGCATATTGAGCTGCATATGAATATGCACGCCTCTCCACTCCCATAGGCGTGGAGTGAATATTCATTACCTTAATGAGGGGGACTACGTGACCGCTCGGCAGAAAGAGCTGCTGGCGCCGGAACGAGATGCATCAGGGCGCACAGGAAGTTGAGTAAGATGTTTGTTTTTTAATAGGAAACATGCATACAAGGATAGGGGGCCATGCATACAAAGACAGGGACTGGGGAGCCATGCATACAAGGACAGGGGATAAGGAGCCATGGATACAAAGACGGCATGGGGAGCCATGCATACAAGGGCAGGGAATAAGGCGCCATGCATACAAAGACATGGACTGGGGAGCCATGCATACAAGGGCAGGGAATAAGGAGCCATATATACAAAGACATGGACTGGGGAGCCATGCATACAAGGACAGGGGATAAGGAGCTATGCATACAAAGACATGGACTGGGGAGACATGCATACAAGGACAGGGGATAAGGCGCCATGCATACAAAGACATGGACTGGGGAGACATGCATACAAGGACAGGGGATAAGGAGCTATGCATACAAAGACATGGACTGGGGAGCCATGCATACAAGGACAGGGGATAAGGAGCTATGCATACAAAGACATGGACTGGGGAGCCATGCATACAAGGACAGGGGATAAGGAGCTATGCATACAAAGACATGGACTGGGGAGCCATGCATACAAGGACAGGGGATAAGGAGCTATGCATACAAAGACATGGACTGGGGAGCCATGCATACAAGGACAGGGGATAAGGAGCTATGCATACAAAGACATGGACTGGGGAGACATGCATACAAGGACAGGGGATAAGGCGCCATGCATACAAAGACATGGACTGGGGAGACATGCATACAAGGACAGGGATGAGGGGACAATACATACCTGGCTTATACTCTAGTCAATAATCTTACCCAGTTTTTCGTGGCAAAATTAGGTGCCTCGGCTTATACTCGGTTCTGCTTATACTCAAGTATTTACGGTAACTTAATTTATGGACACCTACAGTTTGATTTCTTTTCCTGTGTAGATTGGATGGTTGTTACCAACATCCTGTGAGAATTTCTTGTCATTAGCATCTCTAGAAATATATATATGGTGACATGTTCAATACTTTTCGCCCTCTAAATATACTTTTTTTTTCTGCAAAACTTTTTATGGGGGGTGTTTATGGCCAGAATAGCTTCTGCTGAGACTTGAGCAATGCGGGATGCACACCGTGGCGGTCATCCTGCGATGCATAGGTCAGGCATGGTCCACCCTCACAGCTGTGGTCCATTTGCCAATGCGGTGGCCATGTTGGCCAAAGGAGGAAAGCGCCACTAATATTAGATCAGGAGTTAATGTAGCCTAAGGAAGGCCAAGAACTGATCTGAGAAAGCTGCTCTTGCAGCATGCTTGTTGGTGCTGTCAGAATGCCTGGCCACGTACATACAAAGTATGAGCATAATAAATTATCTTGTTATTACGCTCCTTCCCTGTAGTGAGATTACAGTACACCGCATCCATTCACCCAACCGTGACACTCCATTAATGACTCGAGGCTTTACTTGTTCTGTATTCCTAACCTCGCATATATCCATATATAAAGCTGAGCGCTGTCTATTTATCCGTATTGCTATTGCTTGTTTTCTAGCTACTCTAAACTGACTATAATATCACTCCATCCTAGTTTCTTAGCAACACACACTTCAATATCACAGCAAAGCTCACCGTTTTCTTAGAACCGGCTCCTTATAAGGAATATGTCACCAGGTATAAGATTCTCAACCTCCGAGGTAGCATAAAACACGAAAAGAGACACTGATTCCAGTGATGTTCACTTACTGAGCTGTCTGCTGCAGTTCTAATAAAAATAACAGTTTTATCTGCTGCAGCTCTGCTAGTTCTCTCAATAATGAGCTCTATATAACCCTGCACTCACCACTGATTGACACTTTTCTGTCTGCACTGTACGTAGACAGAAAGCTGCCAGTTATTGGTGGCGGTGGGGACAGCTAGAGTGCAAAAACCACAGCAAGAAGCCCAGTAAGTGACCCTGCGCTGGAATTAACATCCGTGCTCTCAGATGGGGCAGTAAAATTTTGTTCTATATTCTCTCTATATAAGGGATATAAGGTTTTTTGGCCATTCTATGTATGTATTGTCTTAAAGCATTTCTCCAATTTATGCAAATTTATTTTTCCATGCACTGCAAGCTGCACTGTCACATATATAGCCACATTTTTGTGAATGCACACTGTTTTAAGGTATGTGCACACGTATAATGGTCCTCTGCGGATTTTTCCGCAGCGGATTTGATAAATCTGCAGGGCAAAAACGCTGGGTTTTTGCTGCAGATTTATTGCGGATTTCCCGCGTATTTTTGTGGATTTCACTGCGGTTTTACACCTGCGGTTTTCTATTGGAACAGGTGTTAAACCGCTGCGGAATCCGCAGAAAAAAGTGACATGTTGCGGAATGTAAACTGCTGCGTTTCTGTGCGTTTTTTTCCTCAGCATGTGCACAGCGTTTTCTGTTTCCCATAGGTTTACATTGTAATGTAAACTCATGGGAAACTGCTGCGGACCTGCAGCTGCGGAAACGCTGCAGATCCGCAGCAAAATCCGCATTGTGTGCACATAGCCTTATGTTTTTGATCAGTTAATTTACAAATACTGAGGGGGAAAGGTGACTGAACTGGACATGACATTAGGTAGGTGATGACTTGCTTTGACCATGCCGACCCACCGACCAAGACAGCCAAATGGCTGAAACAATAGCCCATTGGCCGCACCATACCCTCCCCTATCTGCATCCTCAGGTTGGTGCCTACATTGATGGAGGAGGGGGCACCAATCAGCATGTGACACCTGACGCGATGACATCATTTCATCGCGCTGCTGCCGAGACTGAGCACAGGAGACGGGAGCAAAGCACCCCGGGGAATGGGAGCGAGGTTAGTATGAGGTGTTTGGGTTTTTCATGTGTATGGGATATTTGTATATATATATGAGGCTATGTGTAGCTCACAGTGTATATAAGGAGGCTTTGTGGGGGCTCTCTCTTGCTCTCTCTATCTATATTTTTACATATTTACTAATATATGTGGGGCTCACAGTGTATATATGAAAGTTATGTGTCTACTATATAATTGTCTAAGGGTCACCTCCGTCTGTCTGTCCTTCTGTCACGGTTATTCATTCGCTGATTGGTCTCGCCAGCTGCCTGTCATGGCTGCCGCGACCAATCAGCAGCGGGCACAGTCCAGAAGAAAATGGCCGCTCCTTACTCCCCGCAGTCAGTGCGTGTCGCCCGCATACTCCCCTCCGGTCACCGCTAACACAGGGTTAATGCCGGCGGTAACGGACCGCGTTATGCCGCGGGTAACGCACTCCGTTACCGCCGCTATTAACCCTGTGTGTCCCAAACCTTTTACTATTGACGCTGCCTATGCGGCATCAATAGTAAAAAATGTAATGTTAAAAATAATAATAATAAAAAAAAAAACTGCTATACTCACCCTCTGTAGTTGCTCGCGCCGGCCGCCATCTTCCGTTGCAGGTTCCGGTGGCAAAGATGGTATGGGAGAAGGACCTGCCATGACGTCACGGTCATGTGACCGCGACGTCATCACAGGTCCAATAGAAAAGAAAAATGGCCGACAGCACTCACAGTCCGGAGCGCCCGTCCAGGTCCAGGGAACCCACCAGGACCACAGAAGATTCAAGCAATAGAAAGACAGCGCTCCATCCGGGTGTAAAGTCCAAACAAATGAGTTTTATTGAGCCATCAACCAGCAACGTTTCGACCCAGAGGGTCTTTGTCAAGCATGCTTGACAAAGACCCTCTGGGTCGAAACGTTGCTGGTTGATGGCTCAATAAAACTCATTTGTTTGGTCATCACAGGTCCTGCGCTCATACCAACCCTGGGACCGGAAGCTGCCGTGGACTACAAAGGGCCCTCGGAAAGGTGAGTATATTTTTATTTTTTAACCTGTGACAAACCTGGCTGGGCAATATATTACGTAGCTGGGCAATATACTACGTGACTTACCAATATACTACGTGGCTCTGTGCTGTATACTACGTGGCTGTGCAATATACTACGTGGCTGTGCAATATACCACATGGCTGTGCAATATACTACGTGGCTGGACAATATACTATGTGGCTCTGTGCTGTATACTACGTCACTGGGCAATATACTACGTCACTGGGCAATATACTACGTGGTTCTGTGCTGTATACTACGTCACTGGGCAATATACTACATAGCTGGGCAATATACTACGTGGCTCTGTGCTGTATACTACGTGGCTGTGCAATATACTACGTGGCTGTGCAATATACTACGTGGCTGTGCAATATACTACGTGGCTGTGCAATATACTTCGTGGCTGTGCAATATACTACGTGACTGGGCAATATACTACGTCACCAGGCATTATACTATATCACTGGGCAATATACTACGTGGCTCTGTGCTGTATACTACATCACTGGGCAATATACTACGTAGCTGGGCAATATACTACGTGGCTCTGTGCTGTCTGCTACATCACTGGGCAATATACTACGTGGTTGGGCAATATACTACGTGGCTGGGCAATATGCTACGTGTCTGGGCAATATACTACGTGGACATGCATATTCTAGAATACCCGATGCGTTAGAATCGGGCCACCATCTAGTGCTGTATATAAGTGGCTATATGGGGCTTATGTATATAGTGAGGCTGTATGGGGACTCATGGCATATGGGGGATGTCAGCATACTTAATTCTGCTCAATATTAACCCCTTAGTGACAGAGTCAATTTGGTACTTAATGACCGAGCCAATTTTTACAATTCTGACCACTGTCACTTTATGAGGTTATAACTCTGGAACGCTTTAACGGATCCCGCTGATTTGGAGTTTTTTTCGTGACATATTGTACTTCATGATAGTGGTAACATTTCTTCGATATTACTTGCGATTATTTCTGAAAAAAACGGAAATATGGCGAAAAGTTTTAAAATTTTGCAATTTTCAAATTTTGTATTTTTATGCCCTTAAATCAGAGATATGTCACACAAAATAGTTAATAAATAACATTTCCCACATGTCTACTTTACATCAGCACAATTTTGGAAACAAAATTTTTTTTTGGTAGGGAGTTATAAGGGTTAAAATTTGACCAGCAATTTTTTTTTAGGGACCACATCACATTTGAAGTCATTTTGAGGGGTCTATATGATAGAAAATAACCAAGTGTGACACCATTCTAAAAACTGCTCCCCTCAAGGTTCTCAAAACCACATTCAAGAAGTTTATTAACCCTTTACGTGCTTCACAGGAACTGAAACAATGTGGAAGGAAAAAATGAACATTTAACTTTTTTTTGCAAACATTTTACTTCAGAACCATTTTTTTTTATTTTCACAAGTGTAAAAACAGAAATTAAACCATAAATTTTGTTGTGCAATTTCTCCTGAATACGCCGATAACACATATGTGGGGGTAAACCACTGTTTCGGCGCACCGCAGAGCTTGGAAGTGAAGGAGCGCCGTTTGACTTTTTCAATGCAGAATTGGCTGGAATTGAGATTGGTTGCCATGTCACGTTAGAGAGCCCCTGATGTGCCTAAACAGTGGAACCCCCCCCCCACACGTGGCACCATTTTGGAAACTAGACCCCTTAAGGAACTTATTTAGATGTGTGGTGAGCACTTTGAGCCCCCAAGTGCTTCACAGAAGTTTATAACGTAGAGCCGTGAAAATAAAAATCGCATTTGTTTACACAAAAATGATATTTTCACCCACAAATTCTTATTTCCACAAGGGTAACAGGAGAAATTAGACCACAAAAGTTGTTGTGCAATTTCTCCTGAGTACGTCGATACCCCATATGTGGGGGTAAACCACTGTTTGGGCGCACCGCAGAGCTTGGAAGAGAAGGAGTGCCGTTCTACTTTTTCAATGTAGAATTGGCTGGAATTGAGATTGGACACCATGGTGCGTTTGCACCTAAACAGAAGAAACCCCCTAAAAGTCACCCCATTTTGGAAACTAGACTCCCCACGGAACTTATCTAGATGTGTGGTGAGAACTTTGAATGCCCAAGTGCTTCACAGAAGTTTAGAATGTAGAGTCGTGAAAATAAAAAAATAAAAATTTTCCACAAAAAAGATTTTGTAGCCCCCCAAGTTTTTATTTTCACAAGGGTAACAGGAGAAATTGGACCACGAAAGTTGTTGTCCAATTTATCCCGAGTACGCTGAAGCCCCATATGTGGGGGTAACCCACTGTTTGGGCGCACGGCAGAGCTCGGAAGGGAAGGAGCGCCGTTTTGGAATGCAGACTTTGATAGAATGGTCTGTGGGCGTTATGTTGCGTTTGCAGAGCCCCTGATGTACCTAAACAGTAGAAACCCCCCACAAGTGACCCCATTTTGGAAACTAGACCCCCAAGGAACTTATATAGATGTGTGGTGAGAACTTTGAATGCCCAAGTGCTTCACAGAAGTTTATAATGCAGAGTCGTGAAAATAAAAAATATATTTTTTTCCACAAAAAAGCTTTTGTAGCCCCCAAGTTTTTATTTTCACAAGGGTAACAGGAGAAATTGGACACCAAAAGTTGTTGTCCAATTTATCCCGAGTATGCTGATGCCCCATATGTGGGGGTAACCCACTGTTTGGGCGCACGGCAGAGCTCAGAAGGAAGGGAGCACCATTTGACTTTTTGAGCGCAAAATTGGCTGTCGTGTTTGGAGACCCCCTGATGTACCTAAACAGTGGACACCCCCCAATTCTTACTCCAACCCTGACCCCAACACACCCCTAACCCTAATCCCAACCCGATCCATAATCCTAATCACTAACCCTAACGATAATCACAACCCTAACCCCAAAACAACCCTAATGTCAACCCTAACCATAACCCTAATCAAAACCCTAAATCCAACACACCCCTAATCCTATTCTCAACCCTAACCTCAATCCTAACCCTAATCCCGATACACCCCTAATCCCAACCCTAACCTTAACCCTAATCCCAAATCTAACCCTAATCCCAAGCGTAACCCTTATGCCAACCCTAATCCCAACTCTAACCCTAACTTTATCCGCAACCCTAACCCTAAATTTAGCCCCAACCCTAACCCTAGCCCTAACTTTAGCTCAGACCCTAACCCTAGCCCTAAGGCTACTTTCACACTTGCGTTGTTTGGCATTCGTCGCAATCCGTCATTTTGGACAAAAACAGATCCTGCAAATGTGCCCGCAGGATGCGTTTTTTGCCCATAGACTTGAATTGCCGACGGATCGCGACGGATGGCCGCACGTTGCGTCCATCATGCACTGGATCAGTTGTGTTTTGGCGGACCGTCGGCACAAAAAAGTGTTCAATATAACGATTTTTTTGTACGTCGCGTCTGCCATTTCTGACCGCGCATGCGTGGCCGTAATTCAGCCCCCTCCTCCCCAGGACATAGACTGGGCAGCGGATGCGTTGAAAAACTGTATCCGCTGCCCACGTTGTGCACAATTTTCACAACGTGCATCGGTATGTCGGGCCGACGCATTGCGATGGCCCCGTACCGACGCAAGTGTGAAAGAAGCCTAACCCTATATTTAGCCCCAACCCTAACCCTATATTTAGCCCCAACCCTAACCCTAAATTTAGCCCCAACCCTAACCCTAATTTTAGCCCCAACCCTAACCCTAATTTTAGCCCCAACCCTAACCCTAATTTTAGCCCCAACTGCTCTTCTCCTGCCGGCCGGCAGATGGCGCATGCGCCCGCCTTTTTCTTTCCAGATGAAGACGCCGGCGGGCAGGAGAGGACGCAGGAGGACCCAGGGACACCGGTAAGTATAATAGGGTCCCCTAATCCCCCTATTTCTCTGTCCTCTGATGTGCGAACACATCAGAGGACAGAGAATTACACATCGCATTTTTTTTTTGCGATCGCCGGTAAACAGTTAATTACCGGCGATCGCAAAACAGGGGTCGGTAAAACCGACCCCGATCATGTTCTTTGGGGTCTTGGCTACCCCCCGGCAGTCGAGACCCCAAAGATCCTCCCGATGCCGGCCGGCGGGCGCACTGCGCATGAGTCCGCCATTTTTTTGCCGGAAAAAGATGGCGGCGCCCATCGGGAGCCACGAGGAGCACCGGGGGAGACAGGTGAGTATCGGGGGGCTATCTGGGACCCCAATTTTCTGTCCTCTGATGTGCGATCAGATCAGAGGACAGAGAAATTAAAAAGGAAATCGCGTTTTGTTGTTTTTTTTACGATCGCCGGTAAACGGTTAATTACCGGCGATCGCAACTCGGGGGTCGGTAAAAAAAAACCCGAATCATGTTCTCTGGGGTCTCGGCTACCCTCGGCAACCGAGACCCCAGAGAAAATCTGACTCTGGGGGCACTATTCACTTTTTCCACAGCGCCGTTAATTAACGGCGCTGTGGTTTAAGTACCCTTAACTGCCGCCGTTAAAAGGCGTATCGGCGGTCGTTAAGGGGTTAAGGAGATGCAATTAATATAAATAATTATAATTAATGTGGTAATATTACTATTGAGCAGAATTAATTTCATCCTATGGGTTTGACCCTCCACAACAGTCACACTCTCTCATGTGGCCCCTTGGGAATATTAATTGCCTACTTTTGCTTTAACTACTTCCCGACATCTTTAGTATAATAAGTACATCATGGTCGGAAAGTACTTCCCGACTGATTCAGTATATATACATCATTACTATATCCTGCGCACAGCAGGCTGTGCGCGTGCAATCGCCACTGGATGTCAGCTGATTCTGATAGCTGACACCTGTCTCTCAGTGCTAGGATCGGTACCCGCACCACTCCCAGCACTTTAGCCTGTTAAATATCGCATTTGAAAGCTAACACATTTAGCAGGCATGCAGAGGGAGGGAACTCCCTCTGTTCTCTGATCCACGCCCCTGTGACGTGATAGGGGACGATCATTGCCATGGTGACCAGATGTCGTCATGACCGTAAACAAAACAAAACACTATATATATATATATATATATATATATATATATATAATCTCAAGAAACTATGCTTTATCATCTTAAAAAACAAGCCACCATACAACTCATTCAGCGAAAAAGTAAAAAAAAGTTATATCTCTCAGAATAAAGCGATGCAGAAATAGTTTTCTAAAAAATAGTTTTTGTGTAAGTGCCAAAACATTGAAACAATATATAAATGAGGTATCACTGTAATCATACTGAGCCAAAAAATAAAGCTGTCTTATCAAGTTTACGACATGCGGAGCGGCATAAAAAAGCACTGAAAACAATTCCTGAATTGCTGGTTGTTGTTCATTCTGCCTCCCAAAAATCAGAATGCAAAAACTAGTTTTTTGTGTGTGTGACAGCAGCCTAAAATAAAAAATAATATAACTCTATTATCGCTGTAATCGCACTGACCCGTAGAATAAAGTCGTCTAATCACTTATACCCCAAGAGGAATGACATAAAAAATAAATAAAACTGATTCTTCACCTGTTGTTGATTTGTTCATTCTGCCTCCCAAAGATCGCAGTAAGGCTCTGCTCACATTTATCCTGCGCTCTACGCCGAGCTCATCCTACACTCCATTCATTGTCTTTCAAACTCGCAAAAAAAGATAAAGCTATATAAACCAAATTGGGATATTATACGTATTTTGTTTTTTTAGTTATTATAAGTAGAAGCACCTCACATAAGTTGGCCTGCACACATTTTACAGATTGGAATAAGCGCTCTATTTATGCTGTGAATTTCTAGTTTATTACAGATGATTTCATTGATGGAATTTGTCTGACTAGACCTCTTTTATTAATTGAAGTGTGCTCGAAGCTAATAAAAGATCTTGGCCCTGCCCCTCTTTAAATAGTCTTCCGATAGTCCCATATGCTCTTTAATTTTGAAGGAGAAAGATCAGATAACTGAGCGAAAAGAGTGGAGAGAAAAAAAACAGAGGAACACCTGTCACCTCTTCTTCTACAGGAGTTGTCTCAGTCATGATCAAAAATGAGTAAAATTGCACATACCATTTTTTAATAAATCCTCTCTGCTCTCAAGAACAGAGGGATTTTTAATTCTATAATTTCCTGCTTGTTGCCTAGTTACCGGCCACCACTGTACTGTTGTCAGAGATGGTTGATTTCTTGGGTACTTAGCCATCTGGTCTTCTATCTTCAGAAGGTTCCTCTATCTTTTGTCCAATCCAGCAGATCAGCATGTACAAGGCCTGTAGCTCTCTGTATAGTGACAGGATGCTGGTTAGTATATATTGTATGAATTAAATTGACTTCTTATGTTGTCTGACCAACAAAGTGCACAAGATGCAGACTTCAGTGTCCTATTTGTGTTTTTGTTTATCTTTCAAAAATGTTAAGTATATAATAAAATTTGACATTTTCTACTTCTCCAATGTGACACAGTAACGCTTTGTGCACACGTTCAGGATTTCTTGCAGAAATTTCCTGAGCAAAACCGGACATTTTCTGCAAGAAATTCGCATGCGTTTTTAGTGCGTTTTTTTTTTTTTTTTGCGGATTTTTCCGGAGGTTCCCAATGCAATAATATAGTGGGAAATCCGCAAAATTAATGAACATGCTGCGTTTTTTACCGCGATGCGTTTTTTTCACGGAAAAAAACGCATCATGTGCACAAAAAATGCGGAATGCTTTCTAAATGATGGGATGCATAATGTTTCTTTTTTTTATAGCGAAAAAACGTGAAAAATCTGCAACGTGTGCACACAGCCTAAAGGGAATGATCATTTTGCTGCGCTACCAATAACTTGTAGTATGTATAAATTACACCTTATGTCTCCTAGTGTCCCGTTGATGTGTCAATCCAAAAGCCTAAAGACATTTCTACTTCCTCTAAGCAAGATGTCGATGTCCGATTCCTCCAGTGGATGAATGGCAAGCTGCGATTTTCCTGGAGAGCGTTGTATGCGGCACATCTAGAGGAATGCGCGGTTTTACATCAGGTACACACATTGTTTGTCTTTAATTTTTAAGGTGCCTCTTTTTGAAGGTCATGACCTCTTTTTTTTTTTTTTTAGTTTTTTTTTTTATTCTTGCTTAAGCTCATCCCAAAACATTAAACTATTTTTCAATTAGTATTGTTATAAAAAAAAATTGCCATTTGTGTGTACCGCTACTATTCCGACATGTGTTTCCATGGCTAAACAGTACACACTAACCCTAGGCAGTATAAGTGTGTGTTCACACATTTAGATTTTTGGTGATGATTTTAGAGCAGATTCCGTGCTTAAAGGGGTTGTCACCTTTCAAAATAGTTTTCTCCATTAGATCAGTTTGTTGTGAAATAATAAACTATGCTTTACTTGCCCTCCCTGAGCTCAACGCGGAGTCTCCACTGCTGCCCCGATCTTTGTTTGGCTGCAGTGGTAACGTCATGTTGCTCCAGCCAACCAGTGGCTCTGCCGATGTTGATGGCACAAGCTGCCGAGTGCAGTGATTGGCTGCAGTGCTGTCAACAAACTGAGCCTATGGGAAAAAGTTTTTTTGAAAAGGGTACAAACACAAAGTTTTCATCAAATCCACTTTTCAGCAAGCAATGTGACTAAATAAGGTATACTAGATAAATCTGTACATGGGAAAATTAAACAAATTAACGGTGTTCGCACAGAAAGCCACTGAGTTTAGTGGCTCTGGCAGTGTAGGCGGCACAAGTGGTGCAAACACTTTTTTTTATTTTCATCAAATCCACTGTTTAGTGCACAATATTAATGAATAAGGTATACTAGATAAATTAGCACATGGGAAAATGAAACAAAAACAGGGATTGTACAGAAAGCCATTGAGCTCAGTGGCTCTGGCAGTGTAGGCGGCACAAGTGGTGCAAACACTTTATATTATCATCAAATTCACTGTTCATCACACAATATGCATGAATAAGGTGTTTTATGCTGAATATATCTCCAGAGCGGAAAATTTAAAGAAAAAAATTGGGATTCCACACAGATAATCACAGATTAACCCTATTCTGAATCAAGGCCCAATGCCTATCTGGGGTACATCTGTACAGATTTACCCTATTCTGAATCATGTCCCAATGCCCATCTGCGATGCCTCTGTAGAAGAAATTCCAATGTTGGCCTCGGATCTTTGCCTATAAAATAAAGAATGGGATTTTTACACTTACCTACAGTACTTCCTTCTGTCTCTTATTTCATTCTCGCCCTAATATTAGAAAGTCATTGGGTTCAGACACTAAGGTGTGTGAATGCAGGCTAAAACTATGTAGGGCAAAGGTAGGGAGTCCAGCTGCTGGGAGAATAATAAAATCCTCGTTTAGTCAAAATATTAAAATTCCATACAGCGAAGGTGGGGAGCAGGAGAGCACATGGTGACGCGTTTCGAATGCGGGACGGCGTTCGTCTTCAAAGCTTTATGGGAAAGATTTCCCATGGATCCTATCAATAGGTGTGAGCATCTCCAATAGGATAACAATCGTGTGACATTTAAAGCCAATACAAAACAATCACTTACAAACACACAAATGAAGAAATCTACAAAAACATGTTAACACAATCAGAATAAAAGGTACAAGATACAACAAACATAATGACAATGAAGAAATAGAAAACTTCATAGAGACCCATAATATCTCGGCGCAGATTCAGACCTACGGGAAACCGTGATGATAACCTCACTCTTTCCAGACCAAAGACCTGGAAACACGATAATTGTCTATGGTGACAGTACATGAAGTGTTCCTACTATTAATGTTATTGGTATTATAAATATAATTTAAGTGTTCATTAACACGCATTTTTATTTTGCAGATAGTACATTCAACATAAAGTAAATGACACAAACGCAACAAACGCTCCACATCTGAAGAAGCCTTTATAATTAATCCATGTTTTGCTGGATCTGTCAGACCTTAAAAATCTTGGTGATAGAACATTACCTAGGGATGGAGCTTTCTTATCTATTATATTGCACCCTCGCATCAAAATAGAAGCCGCAATTTTATCCTCATAAAGTACTGACAAAAAATGTTTTAATGATCTCCTTTATACTATAACATTGTGAGCCATACTGTATAGATGAGACAGGTTTTGGCGTTTTTACTAGAAATATTGGTAGAAAGTTTTTTTTAATTTGTATTATAATCAATTAATTCACTCCTGTTTTTGGCTGTTGTAGTATTGTGGGCACAGTTTAAAATCCACTTGGAGTAACCTAATTAATTAGGAGGCCTTTTGGACATTCAGTTTGGAAACAAGGTTTCCCGAAGGTCTGAATCTGCGTAGAGATATGTGTCACTATTAGGTTTTCTATTTCTTCATTGTCATTATGTTTGTTGTATCATAAATATTTTATTCTGATTGTGTTAACATGTTTTTGTATATTCATTTATTTGTTTGAAAGTGCTTGTTTTGTATTGGTTTTAAATATCACGTGACTGTTATCCTGTTGGAGTTGCCCCCACCTGTTTATAGGGTCCATGGGAAATCTTTCCCATCAGGCCTTGAAGGAGAACGGCATCCCGCATTCGAGACGCGTCACCATGTGCTCTCCTGCTCCCCACCTTATCTGTATTGAATTTTAATTTATTCGGTCTCCCATGAGAGCACCACGAGAGAGGGGATCCGCCCTTCAGGGACAGGAAACCTACAGACATAAAAGGGCGGCACCTCTCTCACGCATCAGTTGGCTTCCTCTCCCTGTGGGGAACCTTATCACACATACCTGTATGAAGATTCAACGGACCCCAGGCACGGCCAGTCGGTTCAGGCAGCAGAGGTCCCCTGCCTTGGCCGGTGCGGGGTCCCTGGAAGCGCCATGGTGGGTCCAGGATGGGACTGCACCACAGTGAGTGGAGCAGGTGAAGCAGTCTCCGAGGAAGATTACCAGTACCGGAAGACAAGTAAGTATACCCCTGAAGCGTTCGTGCTGCGTGACATGACCGGGGGCTTGGCTGGTGACGTATCCTGGGCAGGCCCTATGACACGGCCTGCAGAAACTGGGGACACAGCTAGTGTCTGGGGAGCACCCGGGTCCATTTGTGGGCCAGTGGTGTGGTCATGGGCCTGCAAGAAGGGCGGGGCGCTTGTGCGGTCGCTTCACATTCAGGGGAGTGGTGGCAATCTCTGGGGGAGGAAGATGGCACCAGGAACCTGCTGACCCGGATATCCGGGAGGGGGTGTCGCCCATTGCTTCCGGGCCTAATCCTGATTCAAGAGGATGAAGTCATGCGAGCAGCGGGAGCAGTTACACCCTGAACAGCAGCAACATGAGCAGCTTGGTCAGAAGCCCATGCAGCCCTGCGAAAAAACCCCTTGAGAATGTGGGAAGTAGCCATGAAAGTGAACAGTTAGGTAGTTTTTCTATCCCGAAGGAGCTTATGGCAGTGGAGCTAGCTCTAAGAAAGCTCCTAATATCCCTACAGGGTCATCATGTCAGGATCTTCTCCGACAATCAGGTGCAGTGGCCTATATCAACCACCAGGGGGGAACTCGGTCCAGACCCCTAATGGAAGTGGCAGAGCGGCTATTCCAAGTAGCAGAGGAACATTTTCTGTCACTGATGGCTCTGTACATAAGAAGAGACAACATCAGAGCACACTTTTTAAGCCGCAGCCTACTCAGACAAGGAGAATGGACACTGAAATGCTCCATCTTCGACCAGATTGTGCGGATGTAGGGTCACCCAGACATAGACCTCTTTGCCACCAGGAAGAACAGAAAAGTGAGGCAGTTCTGTTCTCTCAACCCCGTAGAAAAACCACTGGTGGTAGATGCCTTCTTAATAAGGTGGGACTTAAACTTGGGGTATACCTTTCCCCATTTAGCCCTTTTACCTCTAGTGGTGAGAAAGATCAGGGAAGACAGGGCAAGAATTATCGAGATTGTCCCCTTTTGGCCCAGAAGGGCATGGTTTTCGTGGCTAAGGACCATGTCAGTCACCGAGCCATGTGTACTACAGGAGCTCCCAGATCTCCTCTCCCAGAGGCTGGTCTTCCATCCACGAGTGGCGGGGCCTCACCTGACAGCGTGGAATTTAAGAGGTCCTTACTGAGGGATAAGGGATTTTCTCCCAATTTGATAGCCACTCTCCTAAAGAGTAGGGAGATGGTCCCGATCAAGATCTATGCCAGAACCTGGAAGAAGTTTTTAGCTACCTCAGATTTTAGACTCAGGGAGAGTGCAGGTCCTGGAATTCCTTCAGAAAGGACTGGAGACTGGTTTTTCCACAAGTACCGTTAAGGTCCAGGTATCAGCCCTGGTGGCCTTGTTTAGCTGTGATATTGTTGGTAATTATTGGGTTGCTAGGTTTATTAAAGTGTCAATTAGATCTGGACCCATTTTTAAGGTGAGGATTAGGCCGTGGGACCTGAACTTGATTCTCACAGCTATGACAGATCCCCCGTTTGAACTCGTTGAGTCAGCCCCTATAAAGGTGCTCTCCTATAAAGGCTCTCAGCCTGGAGGGTGAGCGATATCCACGCTCTTTCTAGGCTCCCTCCATATACTCGCAGTAGCTCATTCATCAGTGGTTCTCAGCCTCGACGGTCACAGCACCATCCAGGTTGAAAATTATTTATCCCCCAGACATGGATTACGTCATGGGACAGAACGACAGACAGGTGAGGGATATTGTTGTTTTTTATTTTTGTTTTATTACAGGAGACGAGGGATTCAATGGAATTAGGCATTAGGTGAGTATGACTATGTTTGTTATTTTTAAATAAAATTGGTGAAGTATGTTTTGTTTTATTTCTAATAAAGGGCTTTATTCTTGCTGTGTCTTTATTTACCATGTAACTATAGGGTTAGTAATGGATAGGTGTCTTATACACTCCTCTCCATTATTAAGCTGTGGCCTTGATGTCACCTGACAATATAAAGGTGACATCAACCCCACAAATATGAACCCCACTTGCCACCGCTACAGGGCAAGTGGGAAGAGTCCTGCAAGTCGCCAGAATTGGTGCATCTAATAGATGTTCCTTTTCTGGGCGGCAGCGGGCTGCTATTTTTAGGTTTGGTGGGGGGTCAATATCCATGGCCCCTTACCGGCCTAAGAATACCAGCCCCCAGCTGTCAGCTTTAACAAGGCTGGATCTGAAAAATGTATTTCTGGTTATAGAAAATGCAGTGGAACCCACGCCTTTTTTTTTATTTTATTTTATTGATTTATAGCACAGGTGGTGGTTGAGGAATACTCCCATCAGCCACTCCTGCTGGAGTAATAATCCCATCAGCTGCCGCCGCCTGCTGTCATTGTTACCACTTGAATATAACGCTCACTATTCTCCCTTGCTCACGCTGATCGCCGGCAGAGCTGGGGAGAATCTTGAGAGCCGTCTTCAGCACCCAACAACGGGGAACAGCGCTTACTGTACTGCTGTTTCCCAGGCACCCGTGCATGTGGTACTCATGCAGCAAACGGGCAGCAGACGCTTGCCACACGTGTGCCAAAAGTATTACACGCATGGACACTGACATCTCTGGTACCGTTTTTCCCGGTAGCAGTAATATCAGGTTGTGTGAAACTGGCCTAATACGGTAAGCTGACTTTTTTGTCTATCTTAAAGCTATGTAGAGTTTGTAGTGTGTATCCATAGGTATACATGACCCTGCATCGGAGATGGTGCCATAAAGAAATAGAATCTGTTTTAAAAAGACCATTTGTAATGTGCCTTCATTTTTAAAGGGAGTCTTTTACCAGTTATTCACTATGAGGGAAGTATAAAGTAGGGGCATAGACCCAGATTCTAACACTTGGTCACTTACTAGGCTTCTTACTGTAGTTTTCACAAAACTCACTACAGCTCTGCTAGTCTTCTCGGTGATGAACGCTGTATAACCTCACCCCTGCCATTGAGTCGTAGCTTCCTGCTTATCAGTGGTAATGGGCGGGGATAGCCAGACTCATAATTATGGAGCGATGTAGAAATACTTGGCACTCATATAGGTGTATTCAAGAGCTTATTTATTGAATGAAGGAATTCCAGAAAATTAAGAGACGTTTTGGTCTATACCGGACCTTCATCAGTCACTGGATAGAGGAGATCTGTGTGCTGTGTGAGAGTCTGCAGTGTCCACTGCTAATACAGGAAGCGCTTCCACACAGATCTCCTCTATCCAGTGACTGATGAAGGTCCGGTATTGACCGAAACGTCTCTTAATTTTCTGGAATTTCTTCATTCAATAAATAAATTCTTGAATACACCTATATGAGTGCCAAGTATTTCTACATAGCAGATTACTGATTTGGTTATCCTACTTGTTCACCACCAGAATTCCAGAAGTGTCGTGTTTTCCTAATTACTTTATGATTATAGAGGACTACCATAGCAGGAGTTTAACACTGAGAAGACTAGCAGAACTGCAACAACAAAAAAACTATTTGTCAAAACTACAGCGAGTAGCCCAGTAAGGCTACTTTCACACTAACGTCGGATTCGGCTAGGGTTTGATGCGCTGCACAACGGGTGCAGCGGATGCATTTCTCCGGCGCATCCGCTGCCCCATTGTGAGGTGCGGGGAGGTGGGGGAGGAGTTCCGGCCGCGCATGCGCGGTCGGTAAAAGCGGTCCGTCGGCAGCAAAAAACGTTACATTTAACGTTTTTTGCTCCCGGCGGTCCGCCACAACACGGCGCAACCGTCGCACGACGGTTGCGACATGTGTCAATACGTCGCAATGCGTCGGTAATGTTACTCTATGGGGCAAAAACGCATCCTGCAAACAACTTTGCAGGATGCGTTTTTTCCCCTAAACGACGCATTGCGACATATTGAAAACAACGCAAGTGTGAAAGTAGCCTAAGTGACCAAAATGAAATTGACAAACGTATTGTAGCAATAGAATAATAAGAAAAAAAAAGTGACATGCTGGTTTTGCCTTGGAATTTGTTGCAGAATTTCTGCAAATGTCACGTTCATTATGAGGGTTGTAAAATTGCACTTACTGAGTGTATTGAGGGACACTCATTTGGCAGTGGATTAACGTAGTCAGGCACGGGTTTTCACTTTAACAGTCCATGTGGTTTATTATGGAGTCATAAGCCACAGAAATATGAACAACAAGCAAACAGTCTTTACATCTATCTTCACATCATAGTATACGGCTTTGAAACGCGGTCACTAAACACGTCGAACCTCTGTGTCCAGTTATCATGGGTGACCGCACGCCATACAGTTCATTAATGTCCATACAGCACAACAGGCACCAACATACGACATTACGGTTGCAGTCTCTAATCATACTGGACCTTACTCTGTCCAGTTACCATGGGCGACTGCATGGTTCCCCATACGCTGGGTTACCTTCCAGGAGCTCCTGCTCCACACGCTGACTCCTGTCAGTACTCTCTCTCTCAGGGAAGCTGCCGAACTGGGAGCACCGTCCCGGGCAATGCCTTGCTCACCAGGCCACCTGATAGTCCAGATCCTCAGACGGGCTGTAGCTTCCCCAAACGCAGTGCCATCACGGACTCTGCACACGCGTCCTCTCTGTGCGCTATTCAGGACCATCCAACACACAGGCCCCCAGGTCCAAGGCCTCCCCCATGTTCTCTTCAGGAATCTAGTCCTACTCCCAGGACCTCCCAACACAGAGGCTCTCCAGTACCTGGCACACAAACCACTCGGGTCCATCCATTTTTCCCCATGGTCACATTATATACTTGTAGCCACTCCCATAGGTGGGAGGTGGCTAGGTCAACCATTACAACTACAGATATGCCTCCATGCATATCCTGAGGAGCAAACTGCAGTGCCCCCTAGGTGTAACAGGGGTCACTGCATCACAGGGAATTATCACAAACAATAATTAGTTCCTGAAAATGTATGTAAATTAAAAATGTGCATAAATGGGCAGAAAGTGTCCACGGCGAGTAGACAAGATTTGTTGTCTGTTGCTGTTATGTTACTGCATTATGTCACAGATCTGTGCGGGAAATATGCAATGTCTGCAATTGCCTTGGCTTTAAAGGGGCTCTTTAGGGAACATTGATATCCTATGTAATTCATATTGTAAAGCCTAAAGGGACAGCACAAGATAGAAGGAGTGAAGGAACTTCTAGACCATAATCCAATATGCACCAAATTGTGATACCTTGTCGATCGGCGGGGACCCGCACCGATCGGCAGAATGGGGTCTTTTTATCCCTGTTAGAATAGAGCGGCAGTGTGCATGCTTGACGGCTGCTCCATTCATTCCCTGAAGGGTGGACGAACATTGCGTCCCACGTTTTGCTGCAGCCCTATAGAGAATAAATGGAGCCGTGCTCGGTTGATCAACAAATATAGGTAATAACGTGTTTTCACTGGACATCCCCTCTAAATGAAATCTGTCACCAGGTTTTTGCCTTTTTTATTCTTAAAGCAGCATATTGTAGGTACAAAGACACTGATTCCAAGAATGTGTCACTTGCTTAGCAGCTTGTTGTAGTTTTAATACAATCAGTGTTTTATCAACAGGAGATTATCACTGCAGGACTAAGTCTCTTGTGCAGGCCAACTAGGCTAATCTGTGTAACCCCGCCCCTACCATTGATTGGCAGCTTGCTTACAGTGTACACAGGAAGCTGCCAATCACTGGTGTGGGCAGGATTATACACCGCTCAGCATTCTCTGCTCTGCTACATCTGCAGCAGAAAGGATTGTATCAAAAATGCATCAAGCAGCCCAGTAAGTGACACATCACTGGAATCTGGTCCTGTGCCCCTACATCATGCTGTTCTCAGATTCCATAGGAAAAAAAAACTTCTGACAGATTCCCTTTAATAATGATAATAAATAATTCTCAGGTTTTGTAAAAAAAAAGTCATCAGTGACCAATCACTAAATCAAGGAAGTTACGTAAAGCCCTTCAGAGAGCTACAGAAAGCATAGGGCCACAGCATGCAGCCGAGAGCGTCTGCCCCTTGGTTTTAGTGATTAGCGGAGATCTCCGCAACCAGACCTCTGCCTATCAAAGGGTCTGACATGTCGAAAATTCTATCAAGTAGAAATCCCCGCAGTTCCTGGGGTGTTTCTGCTCCGACTGCTGAGGGAGCTCTGCTAATAGTAATTTTATTAGGGAAGGACTAGTAACGTCGCTCCCTAATATGCTCATTAATGCCGCTCCAGTGATGGCGATTTTAACCTATATTCGTGGCAGACTATCAGCTGCACACAGATGCTCATGCTTATAAATGGAGAAGTGCTTTGAAGTGGCATATAAGCCGCGGGAGCACTGGAGCAGCTATAAACGCTGGCTTGCGGCATCTGGGGAGAGTCAAAACTCGTATGTAAAAGGATATTTTTTTTTTGTATGCAGAGCTCCAAATTATGATAGCTTTCCCCATCCTGCGGAGCTATCTGATCATTTTGACTATTCATTGTTCAGCTGAATATAAAGTATTGAAGTTCCTTTACATGCCAGGTTATATCAGCGACGACACTTGTAAAACAGTACTATAACCCTCAACCTTGTGACCAAAAAATATACTACGCATACCAAATACTATGCCAGGTATAGATCCCATACCGGCATCCCATCACATGCATCTAAGAGTGACCCTAGGAATACATTTAGTGCATATTTATGGTATGGAGTTTGCAGAATATCTGTAACCTTTTTTATTTTGTGTTTTAGATTCATTCATATACTCAAGGTTGCCACATTGACAAAACCACTGGTCACTTGTCTCTCATGGAAGTAGAGCTTATTAGACATCCTAATAGCTGTGATAAGGTAAGATTCTGACTAACAATGTAGAAGGGAAACTGCCAGCAGGTTTTTGCTATGTAACCTGACAGCAGTTTGCTGCAGTTTCAGTACAATCAAGGTTTTATAACTAGGAGATTATCACTGCAGGACTCACTTGCACAGCAGTCAGGTTAATCTGTGTAACCCTGCCTCCATCACAATGCACAGTGTAATCAGGAAGCTGCCAATCAGGAGTGTGGGCGGGGTCATACGCAGCTCAGCATTTTGAGCACTGCAGAGAAAACAGGGATGCCATCAAGACTGAAGCAAGCCGCACAGTAAGTGACATGTCGCTGGAATCAAGGTATCTGCGGCTACATCATGCAGCTCGCAGATTCCATAGCATACAGCGCCTTGCGAAAGTATTCGGCCCCCTGGAACTTTTCAACTTTTTCCCACATATTATGCTTCAAACATAAAGATACCAAATGTAAATTTTTGGTGAAGAATCAGCAACAAGTGGAACACAATTGTGAAGTTGAACGAAATTTATTGGTTATTTTACATTTTTGTGGAAATTTAAAAACTGAAAAGTGGGGCGTACAATATTATTCGGCCCCTTTACTTAATACTTTGTTGCGCACCTTTTACTGCGATTACAGCTGCAAGTCGCTTGGGGTATGTCTCTATCAGTTTTGTACATCGAGAGACTGAAATTCTTGCCAATTCTTCCTTGGCAAACAGCTCGAGCTCAGTGAGGTTTGATGGAGATCGTTTGTGAACAGCAGTTTTCAGCTCTTTCCACAGATTCTCGATTGGATTGAGGTCTGGACTTTGACTTGTCCATTCTAACACCTGGATACGTTTATTTGTGAACCATTCCATTGTAGATTTTGCTTTATGTTTGGGATCATTGTCTTTTTGGAAGACAAATCTCCGTCCCAGTCTCAGGTCTTTTGCAGCCTCCAACAGGTTTTCTTCAAGAATGGTCCTGTATTTGGCTCCATCCATCTTTCCATCAATTTTAACCATCTTCCCTGTCCCTGCTGAAGAAAAGCAGGCCCAAACCATGATGCTGCCACCACCATGTTTGACAGTGAGGATGGTGTGTTCAGGGTGATGAGCTGTGTTGCCTTAACGCCAAACATATCGTTTGGCATTGTTGCCAAAAAGTTCGATTTTAATTTCATATGACCAGAGAACCTTCTTCCACATATCTGGTGTGTCTCCCAGGTGGCTTGTTGCAAACTTTAAACGACACTTTTTATGGATATCTTTGAGAAATGGCTTTCTTCTTCTCACTCTTCCATAAAGGCCAGATTTGTGCAGTGTACGACTGATTGTTGTCCTATGGACAGACTGTCCAACCTCAGCTGTAGATCTCTGCAGTTCATCCAGAGTGATCATGGGCCTCTTGGCTGCATCTCTGATCAGTCTTCTCCTTGTTTGAGATGAAAGTGTAGAGGGACGGCCGGGTCTTAGTAGATTTGCAGTGGTATGATACTCCTTCCATTTCAATATGATCGCTTGCACAGTGCTCCTTGGGATGTTTAAAGTTTTGGAAATCATTTTGTATCCAAATCCGGCTTTAAACTTCTCCACAACAGTATCACGGACCTGCCTGTTGTGTTCCTTGGTCTTCATGATGTTCTCTGTGCTTCAAACAGAACCGTTAGACTATCACAGAGCAGGGGCATTTATACTGAGACTTGATTACACACAGGTGGATTATATTTATCATCATTAGGCATTTAGGACAACATTGGATCATTCAGAGATCCACAATGAACTTCTGGAGTGAGTTTGCTGCAATGAAAGTAAAGGGGCCGAATAATATTGTACGCCCCACTTTTCAGTTTTTGAATTTCCACAAAAATGTAAAATAACCAATAAATTTCGTTCAACTTCACAATTGTGCTCCACTTGTTGATTCTTCACCAAAAAATTCACATTTGGTATCTTTATATTTGAAGCATGATATGTGGGAAAAGGTTGAAAAGTTCCAGGGAGCCAAATACTTTCGTAAGGCACTGTAAAACCGGCTAAAATTTTCCCTTTAATGACCAACCAAGCCAATACAAAAAATGATTATGTAAGGGAGGAGACATAATGGATTTCTAAGTGTTGCCAGGAGCAAAAAGAAACATTAGGAGAATACGTAACCCTGCATTGCCCCTCTCTAATGGGACAGAAATAAAAGGCTGTGTTTCTAATGCATGCCCCAGGACTCTTCTCATACATAGTCTTATGCCACCTACTTTCTGAAGAACAATCGATCTTCTGTCCATTATTACCCTCGAAAAAAAAGGCTGTGCTAATGGTGCGGAAAAATCCGCATGAAAACCGCTGCAGAACAAAAGAAGTAGCATGCTACTTCTTTTGTGCGGAAGTGCAGCGTTTCTGACCCCTTCCATTATAGAAATCCGCAGTGCTAAAAAAACACAGAAAATCCGCACAAAATCCGCCTAAAAAATGCACATAATCTGCATAAAATCCACGGCAAACCCGCACCTGCGTTTTCATCCAGGTGATGCGGATTTTGTGCGGAAAATTCTGCACCCCAATCCGCAACGTGTGCACATATCCTTAGGCAGTCTTTTTGTCTTTGCACTTTCCTTTTTTTTCTATCTTTTTTCCAAGAGCCGTAACTTTTTTTTTTTTTGTATCAGCATAGCCATACGAGGGCTTGTCTTTTAGGGAAATAGTGAAAGGAAAAAAAGGAGCAATTCCAACATGGATTCTATGTTTACAATGTTCATAGTGTGACAAAAAAAGAAAAAAAAAATGGTGACATGATCTTACAGGTCAGCACGACTACGACGATCTCACACTTGTATAGATTACCTTTTTTTTCTTTTTTTTATGGCAATTTAAAAAAAAAATGTAATTAAAATTTGGTCTATGTTGCCATTTTTGAGACGTACCGTAGCTTAATATTTTTTTTCCGCCGATGGAGCTGTGTCAGGGCTTGTTTTTTTTGGTGGTCGAGCCGAGGTTTTTATTGATATCATTTTTAGAGTTTCCATCACTTGTTACTGCATTTTATTCTATGAAAAAAACTGCAATTCTGCCATTTTTGTTTAATGTCTTGATCAGACTTTTATTGATGTGGCAATACCAAATGTGTTCCTTTTTTTTCTTTATTTTGAAGGGGTATAAATGGGGAAATTGTAATATTTTAAAAAAATTATATACACTGCTCAAAAAAAATAAAGGGAACACTTAAACAACAGAATATAACTCCCAAGTAAATCAGCCTTCTGTGAAATCAATCTATCCACTTAGGAAGTAACACTGTTTGACAATCAATTTCACATGCTGTTGTGAAAATGGAATAGACATCAGATGGAAATTATTGGCAATTATCAAGACACACTGAATAAAGGAGTGGTTCTGCAGGTGGGGACCACAGAAAATATCTCAGTACCAATGCTTTATGGCTGATGTTTTGGTCACTTTTGAATGTTGGTTGTGCTTTCACACTCGTGGTAGCATGAGACGGACTCTACAACCCACACAAGTGGCTCAGGTAGTGCAGCTCATCCAGGATGGCATATCAATGCGAGCTGTGGCAAGAAAGTATGCTGTATCTGTCAGCGTAGTGTCCAGAGGCTGAGGCGCTACCAGGAGACAGGCCAGTACACCAGGAGACGTGGAGGGGGCCGTAGGAAGTGCAACAACCCAGCAGCAGGACTGCTACCTCAGCCTTTGTGCAAGGAGGAACAGGAGGAACACTGCCAGAGCCCTGCAAAATGACCTCCACAAATGTGAACGTTTCTGCACAAACAGTTAGAAACCGACTCCATGAGGATGGTCTGAGTGCCCGACGTCCACAGATGGGGGTTGTGCTCACAGCCCAACACCAGGATTTGCCACTGTCGCCCTGTGCTCTTCACAGATGAAAGCAGGTTCACACTGAGCACATGTGACAGAGTCTGGAGACGCCGTGGAGAGCCATCTGCTGCCTGCAACATCCTTCAGCATGCCCTGTTTGGCAGTGGGTCAGTAATAGTGTGGGATGGCATTTCTTTGGGGGGCCGCACAGCCCTCCATGTGCTCGCCAGAGGCAGCCTGACTGCCATTAGATACCGAGATGAGATCCTCAGCCCCCTTGTGAGCCCATATGCTGGTGCGGTTGGCCCTGGGTTCCTCCTAATGCCAGACCTCATGTGGTTGGAGTGTGTCAGCAGTTCCTGCAAGATGAAGGCATTGAAGCTATGGACTGGCCCGCCGTTCCCCAGACCTGAATTCGATTGAACACATCTGGGACATCATGTCTTGCTCTATCCACCAACATCACATTGCACCACAGACTGTCCAGGAGTTGGTAGATGCTATAGTCCAGGTCTGGAAGGAGATCCCTCAGGAGATCATCCACTGCCTCATCAGGAGCTTGCCCAGGCGTTGTAGGGAGATCATACAGGCATGTGGAGGCCACACACAATACTGTGCATCAATTCCTTGTCTTGAGGCATTTCAACTGAAGTTGGATCAGCCTGTTACTTCATTTTCCTCTTTGATTTCGAGCATAATTCCAACTCCAGTCCTCCATGGGATATTAGTTGTGATTTACATTGATAATTTTTAGGTTTTATTGTTCTCAACACATACCACTATGTAATGACTAAACATTTACAACTCAGATATTTCATTCAGTGATATCTAAGATGTAGGATTTTAGTGTTCCTTCTATTTTTTTGAGCAGTGTGTATGTATGTATGTATGTGTGTGTATATGTATGTATGTATATATATATATATATATATAAAGAAAAAAAGAAAAAAGAAAAAAAAAACAACCAGCACTCCCAATGTGAACACATGCAAGCTGCAAGCTGTATCATATAGATATAAAGAAACACAGCAGCACATGTATATGAATCTAGGCCATGTGAAAACACAGACAAATATTCGATATGGATCATACTACTCAAAAATATTTTTTCATAAAAAATTTTTTCAAAAAAATTTTTTTCATAAAACTTACAGTTATAGATAAAATGAAGATTCTTAGCGCATAAATTGGCCAATTCATGTGTGCCCATCAACCGCGGCAAGGTGATCTCCCTCTGATGGGTCCTACTCTACTGTACATGCCACTCTTGGGCCACCAGCCTACAACTTAGGACAAACATGTCACTCTGGGCTAAACCTACAATTTATGGGCAAGTAGAGATTGTATTGATTACCGCCACCTGCAAGGGTCTAAGGGTCACTTCCGTCTGTCTGTCTGTCCTTCTGTCACGGTTATTCATTCGCTGATTGGTCTCGGCAGCTGCCTGTCATGGCTGCCGCGACCAATCAGCGACGGCCACAGTCCGATTAGTCCCTCCCCTACTCCCCTGCACTCACTGCCCGGCGCTCGCTCCGTAATCCCCTCCACTCACAGCTCACACAGGGTTAATGGCAGCGGTAACGGCCCGCGGTGTAACGCACTCCGTTACCGCTGCTATTAACCCTGTGTGTCCCCAACCATTTACTATTGATGCTGCCTATGCAGCATCAATAGTAAAAATATGTCATGTTAAAAAAAAAAACTGCTATACTCACCATCCGCCGCCTTTCCCGCTCCTCGGGATGCTCCCGGGATCGCTCCATTGCAAGCGGTCATGTGACCGCGACGTAATCATAGGTCCTGGTCATACCAGCCCTGGGACGGTGGGAACGGAAACTTGCAATGGAGCGGTCCCGGGAGCGTCCTGAGGAGCGGGAAAGGCGGCGGATGGTGAGTATAGCAGGACTTCAACGGGCCTTCTGAAGGTGAGTATATGTTTTTTTTTTTTGTTTTTTTTTTATAGTCTCTATACTACGTGGCTCTGTGCTGTATACTCCGTCGCTGTGCAATATACTATGTGGCTGGGCAATATACTACGTGCCTCGGCAATATACTACGTGACTGGGCAATATACTATGTGGCTGGACAATATACTCCGTCGCTGGGCAATATACTACGTGGCTGGGCAATATACTATGTGACTGGGCAATATACTACATCGCTGGGCAATATACTACGTGGGCTGTGCAATATACTACGTGGCTGTGCAATATACTACGTGGCTGGGCAATATACTACGTGGCTGTGCAATATACTACGTGGCTGGGCAATATACTACGTGGTTGGGTAATATACTACGTGACTGGGCAATATACTACGTCGCTGGGCAATATACTACGTGGACATGCATATTCTAGAATACCCGATGCATTAGAATCGGGCCACCATCTAGTGTGTGTGTGTGTGTATATACTATATATATATGTTTTTTCATGACTGAAAATTGGTAAATTCACTCTGAAGGCATCAAAACTATGAATTAACACATGTGGAATTATATACTTAACAAAAAAGTGTGAAACAACTGAAAATATGTCTTATATTCTAGGCTCTTCATTGTAGCCACCTTTTGCTTTGATAACTGCTTTGCACACTCTTGGCATTCTCTTGATGAGCTTCAAGAGGTAGTCACCGGGAATGGTCTTCCAACAATATTGAAGGAGTTCCCAGAGATGCTTAGCACTTGTTGGCCCGTTTGCCTTCACTCTGCGGTCCAGCTCACCCCAAACCATCAGGTCATCTGGCGTAGCACCCCATCACTCTCCTTCTTGGTCAAATAGCCCTTACACAGCCTGGAGGTGTGTTTGGGGTCATTGTCCTGTTGAAAAATAAATGATGGTCCAACTAAACGCCAACTGAATGGAATAGCATGCCGCTGCAAGATGCTGTGGTAGCCATGCTGGTTCAGTATGCCTTCAATTTTGAATAAATCCCCAACAGTGTCACGACCAAAGCACCCCCACACCATCACACCTCCTCCTACAAGCTTCACGGTGGGAACCAGGCATGTAGAGTCCATCCGTTCACTGTTTCTGCGTCGCACAAAGACACGGTGGTTGGATCCAAATTTGGACTCATCAGACCAAAGCACAGATTTCCACTGGTCTATTGTCCATTCCTTGTGTTCTTTAGCCCAAACAAGTCTCTTCTGCTTGTTGCCTGTCCTTAGCAGTTGTTTCCTAGCAGCTATTTTACCATGAAGGTCTGCTGCACAAAGTCTCCTCTTAACAGTTGTTGTAGAGATGTGTCTGCTGCTAGAACTCTGTGTGGCATTGACCTGGTCTCTAATCTGAGCTGCTGTTAACCTGCGATTTCTGAGGCTGGTGACTCAGATAAACTTATCCTCAGAAGCAGAGGTGACTCTTGGTCTTCCTTTCCTGGGGCGGTCCTCATGTGAGCCAGGTTCTTTATAGCACTTGATGATTTTTGCCACTGCGCTTGGGGACACTTTCAAAGTTTTCCCAATTTTTTGGACTGACTGACCTTCATTTCTTAAAAGTAATGATGGCCACTCATTTTTCTTTACTTAGCTGCTTTTTTCTTGCCATAATATAAATTCTAACAGTTTATTCAGTAGGACCATCAGCTGTGTATCCACCAGACTTCTGCTCAACACAACTGATGGTCCCAACCCCATTTATAAGGCAAGAAATCCCACTTATTAAACATGACAGGGCACACCTGTGAAGTGAAAACCATTCCCGGTGACTACCTCTTGAAGCTCATCAAGAGAATGCCAAGAGTGTGCAAAGCAGTCATCAAAGCAAAAGGTGTCTACTTTGAAGAACTTAGAATATAAGACATATTTTCACTTGTTTCACACTTTTTTGCTAAGTATATAATTCCACATGTGTTAATTCATAGTTTTGATGCCTTCAGTGTGAATTTACAATTTTCATAGTCATGAAAATATGGAAAAATCTTTAAATGAGAAAGTGTGTCCAAACTTTTGGTCTGTACTGTATATATATATATATATATATATATATATATATATATATATATATATATATATATATATATATATATATATATATATAATTTGATTTAAGTTATTTTTCTACATACTGCAGTATTTCAGTATATAGTCAAAATGGCATGAAAAGCTTGGAAGGGGAACCAATGCGAGCTGGTGCATGTGCACACCAGCAGTTGCATTATTTAAATACTGCAGTGATTGACAGCAACATCAGCTATCAGAACTAACTCCAGTCACTGCTGTATTAGGGGGATGCCGACTGTGTAACGCTAAGTTCACACTAGCGTTCGGGGGCTTTGCGGGGGGCTGAGTACGTCCTCCGCTAAGCCCCGCTTACTTCCGCCTACTTCTGCATGCCTCCCTTAGTACCTATCTTTAACATTGGGTACATAGGACATGCGGATGTATGCGGATGCGTTGTTTTGACGCGCCCGACGACCGCAAACCTTGTGACCACTAACAATCACCAAAATCTGCTCTGCCACTTTACTCCTGATAGTTTTGCCCAGCTTCCTCAGGAGTTATGGGTGGCCCATTACAGATAGTGGCCACCAATGCTTCTGGAAAAAGCCATAACACAGTGGCACAAACTCTCCAATGCCATTGCCACTTCCTTCATTCTAGCTATCGGTAAAAAGTCAACACAGTTGAGCCCTCGCCAATCAGGCAATATTATTTATATCAGATACCAAATGACACTCGTGTTGCAATTTCATCTTAAAATATACAGTAATCCGATGTAGGAAAGACAAGACCTTCATTATGTTAAAGAAACACTCCCAGGGTTTTAATTTCTATAGCTGCACCCTCACCCGATTGTCTGACACACTCTGCACGTCTTATACTCTGTGTAGTGTAGTTCTTTCCCTGTTCAGGCTCCTGTTCTCTCTTCCTGTCCTCTTCAACCTTGGTTACTAGCCCTCTCTGTTATACTCTGTAAGTTCCATGATGCATCTGTAGAGCATCACATGA
The DNA here is from genome assembly GCF_032444005.1 of Ranitomeya imitator. Lineage (NCBI taxonomy): Eukaryota > Metazoa > Chordata > Amphibia > Anura > Dendrobatidae > Ranitomeya > Ranitomeya imitator. The sequence continues at coordinate 665,499,198 of NC_091282.1, forward strand.
CCCTGTGATCATCCTTTATTATATTCAGGAAGATTGAACTGTGATCTGCTACATTATAACTGTGTGACCGGCACTGTGCAATCATGATCATTATCTGTGATAGATGTTTCTATTTTACCCCTGTGGAGATCTTCAGTGGTACAGTACATGCAATTGCATCATATAACACATCTTAATGACTGTCATAATGACCCACTTCACCGAACATAAAGCCTCGTAATTCCTATAGAGTCCTAGTGTGATCACATTAACTAACTGGGGAAAAGTATCTTGTATATGAAAATTACATATACTAGCTGAATTATATGTAATAGAGGATTATTGGAAGGATGAATGAAAAAAAGCAAAAGAAATCCCACTGGAGTGTTACTTTAACCCCTTAGTCACCAGACCTGAGAAGGCTTTAATGACTGGCCTATTATTTTTTTGTTTTTTGCTTCTCCTCTTTGCAGCAATAATCTTTTTATTTTTTCATTGATGTACTTGTATGAGGCTATGTTTTATGTGGGCCAAATTGTATGATTGTGGAAACACGGGGTTCAGTTGTTGCTCTAGTCCACTGGTTCGAGACCGCATGGACCAGGGATCATCCCATTTTACCCCAGCTCTCCTTTTACCGTGGGCATAATACTACTCAGACAAAACAGGGTGCGAGTAAAACAGTGTGGCACTAATTTATTGAAATACCAACAAACAATAACATATAGAACAGACCCAGGAAATACCCAAGAAGGTGCAAATTATAATCTCGCCCTTCCGCTGACTCACTGGGATTAGAGCCTCTTCCAGGGCATACTACCCCCACTAGTAGCACCCTGCTTTTGGCGGGCACCCACAAAGAGTTGGTAACAGCGAACTTAGGAAGCAAATCGAGAGCATTGAGGTATGTGGCCAAGTGACTTGATCGTCCCAACCTGGATTCTTCAAGACGTCTCTGAGGGTTCAGCGATGGAACAGATGTGTGCTCTTCCAGCTGGGGCCGTGGTCCCCTAACCTGACATCCTGTAGAGTCACCTGGAACATAGGCAAAGTCTCTTTATATTGTTCACAACTGTCCTTCAAGCCATGATTCACCTGTGGGTCAAAGGGAAGGGGTGATGAGGTTAACCCACATTGTTTATTTATAGTTTATTGTTCAATGTTTGCAAGTCAACAAATTGCATGGCCTGGTATAATGTGTAATCAAAATATTCGCAAACATCATTGTTCAGTGACCTTGCGTCCCGGTTTTGCAAAGATAACAGTATTATAAACTTTAGGAACTGATGTAAGAGGTAAGTAACAACCATTCATCAATTTACAAATATCCATTCAGCCTACATGAAGAATCAATAATTCAGACAATAGTCTATGATTCTGAGTCTATGGAATTTACGTCTGGTGTTTCGGGGTAAGTCAACCCCCTGCTGTGTCAGTGACAGAGCTGATATAAGTTTATTTGGACCTAGCAGCTCTGCTTTGGCGTCAAAGACCTAGAAGTCGTGTGATCACCAGGTTCAGCAGGGATAAGTCACCTTTTTTCTGCATAGCACTCACTGATCGCTATGAAGCCAACAAAAGAAAAGACAGAAGTTGTAATGAACTGCTTCTGCCTTCTCTCCAGGGTTTCCGGCTGTGTCTGAAAGTCAGGTACCTGACCTGCTCCTCCTAAATGTAGGCACTTGTTTTTATCTGGTTAAGTAAGCTGTTAATAAAGTGTCTGGTAACAAGGGTATGAACTGTTTCTTATGGTAACCAGCAGAACTGTGAATTCAGCATTGGACTATGTAGGCTGTAGCTTAGTATCACTGTAAGAGAAGTAAAGTAATGCACTGTATCAGATAAGTAAACCAAAGGTAATTACAGCGCTTGTCCAATGTTATGATATTTTTGCAAGCCATTTAGAATGTTCTAAAATAACATAAGGAGTAATAATCACCTTAAAGAGAATGTTATCAGAAAATCACCTATGGTTTAAATCAGGTTTTTGTGTTAAATTTATTTTTTACACATTTTCAACAATGTTTTATTTCCACATCACACCGTAAAGTTTATTACATTAAAAAACTTGCAATTTTCACACCAGCCACTGGGGCTTTTTTAGACTTTAACTTCCTGTTGCGTCTAGAAATACATATGTATATTAGCCACAATTGAAGCATACCTCCCAACCGTCCCGGATCCAGCGGGACTGTCCTGATTTTGACAGTCAGCCCCGTGATCCCGGGCAGGACATTAATTGTCCCGCACTGGTTGGGAGGTATGTGATATCAGTCACCCGGTCAGCTGAGAGCTCCCTGAGTCCCTGCACAGGCTGCACCCACAGAGCAGCACACCACGTAATGGCTGCTCTGTGCGAACAGGACCTGTGATGAGGTCACAGGATGGGAGGAATCAGGGATCACATGATAGATCGGGAGGACCTCCGTGTACAGGACTCTGCTGGTTGCCATGGCGCCAGAGGAGGGTAAGTGTATGTGTGAGGCCAGGAGGTGTTTACAGTGTGGATGTAGCAGAGCCATGTGTGTACGAGGTGTATGGATCGGAGCAGCGTGTGAAAGGTGTATAAAGCGGAGTCGTGTGTAAGAGGTGTACGGAGCCGTGTGTACGGAGCGGAGCCATGTGCATGAGGTGTACGGAGCGCAGCTGTGTGTGTACGAGGTGTACGGAGCGGAGCAGCATGTGAAAAGTGTACGGAGCGGAGTCGTGTGTAAGAGGTGTACGGAGCCATGTGTACGAGGTGTACGGAGCACAGCCGCGTGTGTACGAGGTGTACGGAGCGGAGCCATGTGTGTAAGAGGTGTGCGGATCAGAGCAGAGTGTGAAAGGTGTATGGAGCAGAGTCGTGTGTGTACGAGGTGTACGGAGCGGAGCCACAAGTGTACGAGGTGTACAGAGCAGAGCCACATGTGTACGAGGTGTGCGGAGCAGAGCCATGCGTGTACAAGGTATACGGAGCGGAGCAGCGTGTGCAATGTGTATAGAGCAGAGCCGTGTGTGTACGAGGTGTATGGAGAGGAGCCATATGTGTATGAGGTGTACGCAGCGGAGCCGTGTGTGTGCAAGGTATACAGAGCGGAGCAGCGTGTGCAATGTGTATGGAGCGGAGCGGTGTGTGTACGAGGTGTACGGAGTAGTGCCGTGTGTACGAGATGTATGGAGAGGAGCCGTGTGCAGTCATTATACAATATGGAGCATCATGTGCGGTCATTATACAGTATGGACCATGATGTGCGGTCATTATACAGTATGGAGCATCATGTGCGGCCAATATACCGTATGGAGCATCATGTGCGGCCAATATACCGTATGGAGCATCATGTGCGGCCAATATACAGTATGGAGCATCATGTGCGGCCAATATACAGTATGGAGCATCATGTGTGGCCAATATACAGTATGGAGCATCATGTGTGGCCAATATACAATATGGAGCATCATGTGCGGCCATTATACAGTATGGAGCATCATGTGCGGCCATTATACAGTATGGAGCATCATGTGTGGCCATTATACAGTATGGAGCATCATGTGTGGCCATTATACAGTATGGAGCATCATGTGCGGCCATTATACAGTATGGAGCATCATGTGCAGTCATTATACAGTATTGAGCATTATCTGTGGCCATTATACAGTATTGAGCATCATCTGTGGCCATTATACAGTATGGAGCATCATGTGTGGCCATTATACAGTATGGAGCATCATGTGTGGCCATTATACAGTATGGAGCATCATGTGCGGCTATTATACAGTATGGAGCATCATGTGCGGCCATTATACAGTATGGAGCATCATGTGCAGTCATTATACAGTATTGAGCATCATCTGTGGCCATTATACAGTATTGAGCATCATCTGTGGCCATTATACAGTATGGAGCATCATCTGTGGCCATTATACAGTATGGAGCACTGTGTGGCCATATTTTTTAGTTTATAATTATTCTTTATGAACAGTGTGATCAGCAGTGCTAAATGGGTATGGTTGGGACGTGGATATGGGTGTGACTAGTGAATGGGTGTGGTCAGAGGCGCGTCGCAAACTTTGTCCCTCTTTCCCAGCTTCAAAAGTTGGGAGGTATGATTGAAGTGTAACAAGCGTGTGCAGAGGTGATTGTAAAAGGTGTGCGCAGGGTCAGCTGTGGTATCACCTATTGTGATTGATGGATCTTGTGTTATCAGCTGCGTATAGAGGTATTACCTGTCACTGTAACCCTGCCTATGGTGATAGAGTCTGATGAAAACTAATCATGAAAGAGCAGGAATTATGAGTCTAAAATAGCCCCATTGACAAGTGTGAGAATGACTGGATTCTAATTTTCGCGCTCCATATAATTTTTTCTTGTTATATTGTTTTAAGTGTTGGACTAACACGTGTGATTACTGATCCTATAAATAAACTATCTCCCTTCTTTAGTTACTGCACGAGATGGCGTCTGAGATCTCCTACTTGGAGGCTTATATTGAGTGGAAGCACGTAGAATCCGTGTACTGGCAATGGATGGTAAGGAATCAGACCGCAATTCAGCTTTTTTCAGATGGCACAACATGATGCCCTTGTTTCTCTTTCAATGGTTGACTTACCGTATATACTCGAGTATAAGCCAACCCAAGTATAAGCCGACCCCCCCCTAATTTTGCACAAAAAACTGGGAAAACTTAATGACTCGAGTATAAGCCTAGGGTGGGAAATGCAGCAGCTACCGGTAAATGTCAAAAGTAAAAATAGATACCAATAAAAGTAAAATTAATTGAGACATCAGTAGGTTGTGTTTTTGAATATCCATATTGAATCAGGAGCCCCATATAATGCTCCATAAAGTTTATGATGGGCCCCATAAGATGCTCCATATTAAAATATGCCCCATATAATCCTGCATAAAGGTTAATAATGGCCCCATAAGATGCTCCATAGACACATTTGCCCAATATAATGCTGCACAAATACTGATTATGGCCCCATAAGATGCTCCATAAAGATATTTGCCCCATATAGCGCTGCACAAACCTTGATTATGGCTCTATAAGATGCCCCATACAGACACTTGCTCCATATAATGCTTCACAAACGTTATGGCCGCATATTGTGCTGCACAAACGTTATGGCCCTATAGATGCTCCATACAAACACTTGCCCCATATAGTGCTGCACAAACGTTATGGCCCCATATAGTGCTGCACAAACGTTATGGCCCCATAGATGCTCCATACAAACACTTGCCCCATATAGTGTTGCACAAATGTTATGGCCCCGTATAGTGCTGCACAAACATTATGGCCCTATAGATGCTCCATACAGACACTTGCCCCATTTCCTGTTGCTGCGATAAAAAAAAATATATCACATACTCACCTCTCCGTCGCTCAGGCCCCCGGCACTTTCAATAGTTACCTGCTCCTTGTTCCGGCGCCGCTCCATCTTCTGCACTGACGTTCAGACAGAGGGCGCGCACTAACCACGTCACCGCGCCCTCTGACCTGAGCATCACTGCTGGAGACAGCGGCGCCCGGAACGGGGAGCAGGTGAATATCGCGCAGCGCTCCCCTCCCCGTTATACTCACCTGCTCCTGGCGCTGTGCAGTCCCTGCTTCCCCGGCGCCGCAGCTTCATCCTGTACTGAGCGGTCACCGTTACCGCTCATTGCAGTAATGAATATAACAAAAATAAGAAAATGCTGAGCAGCACAGCCCAAGTAGCCAGGGAGAACTGGATGTGTACTTCAACAGCTGATTGCCCGATAGCTGATCAGAGGTGCTCGCATGAAACATAGAGTTGAATGGCATGTAGATCACAGAACAAATGCGGCAGCACTCACCGATCCTGGAGTTAGATGGTCCTTTATTCAAGCATGTGAGAAGACCTCTTCACGGCTCGGGGGTGTGCGATAATGACGGGAGTGTGCCGGGATCGACGACGGCCGTTTTGCGCTGTGAGTAGCGCTTCTACGGGTCCATTATACTGCGGGGCTGGGATTCATGGGCATGCGCAGTGCATATCTTCGCCTCTCACTCATCTCCCTCCGCCTTCTTCAGACTGAGCGGCGTCAGCTGATCCCTAATCGCATGCCACGGCTATGCCCCGCAGTATGAATAAATCAGAAGACACTGTGGGGCGGGATCTCGGGCAGCGCGGCCGCACAGGCGCAGTCAGCCCGACATCAAATGATGTCAGAAGACGGGCAGCGCTAACAGCGCATGCCCAAGGGATAACATAACAGCGCAGGCTCCGGGACAGATTCAAGCAACGCTGAGGAGGCGGCGCCCGGCGCCAAGGGGGTATGAATGACGGCTGTGCTGCGTCTGATTAGGAAGGAAAGTCCCGCCTCCCTGGCGATTTCACAGTATAAGGGGCACATTTTTTAAGTGTTTATTTCAGCGTGTGCAAGGAGCATAACTAAAAGAGCCACCTTGTCCAAATGCAGCATTAGTGGCTCTTTTAGTTACAAACGCCTAGGGGGTGGGTGACCGGTTCCCTTTAAAGTTTGAGATGAAGTTCCCAAGATTGATGTGCCATTAGCAAAAGTTGCAAAGAAGATGTCAATCCCGTTTGAAGACTCCTCCACCTTAAAGGATCCAATGGATCGCAAAGCAGATGGACTGCTCAGGAAAACTTGGGAATCCTCGGCAGCAATAATACTGGCCAATATAGCAGCAATATCGGTAGCCCGGTCCATGCATTTATGGATGGACGATTTGGAGGAACATCTCAAAGCTAAAACTTCCAGAGATGTTATTCTCAAACCCTTCCATTGCTAAAACTCGCAACAGGCTTTATTGCTGACGCTTCAGCAGAATCTGTACGCTTCGCCGCCAGAAGCGAGTCTTTGTCCAATGTGGTCCGAAGAGCTATCTGGCTAAAGACTTGGTCAGGGGATATCCAATCAAAAAATAAACTGTGTGGAATCCCATTCTCAGGGAGTAAATTATTTGGGCCTACTCTAGATGACATATTAGAAAACGCCTCAGACAAAAAGAAAGGGTTCCCTGAGGAAAATACAAAAAAGTACCAGCCCTTTCGTAGATCCCGACCTAGTCAGAAGACAGATTACAAGGGGAAAGGGAAGTCTGGGAGGTGGTCCTATCCCAAGGGTGGAAAAGGTAGAGACTCCATCTTCCCGGGTACAGGTACGGGAAAGCCAAATAAATGACATCAAGGAGGGAGGTCGGTTACAGAAATTTCTAGGGGGTTGGCAGAAAATATCCAAAAATCCATGGATTCTGCAGGTTATTGCTCAGGGGTACAAACTAGAGCTCTCCAGCCTTCCCCCAGAAAGGTTCATAGTAACCAGACCCTGTCCTCTTTTAAACTCCCCTATGTCGACAAACATCCAAGAGTTGTTGAAGTCAGACGCAATCATCCCGGTACCCATCTCAGAGAGAGGAAAGGGCCATTATTCGCAACTGTTCTCAATAAAAAAAGCCATCGGGGGACTCTCGAAAGATTATAAATTTAAAATCCCTGAACAGGTGGATTAGGTACAAAAGATTCAAGATGGAATCTATAAGGTCCACAACACCTCATAGACAAAGACATGGTGATGTGCACCTTGGATCTAAGCAATGCATACTACCATGTCCCAATACACGCTTCCTACCAGAAGTTTCTGAGATTCGCCCTGATGAACAAGGGAGTAATGTATCACTTCCAGTTCACGTGTCTCCCCTTTGGCCTTGCTTCAGCGCCCAGGATATTTACCAAACTAATGTCAGAGGTAGTAGCCTATCTAAGGAACCAGAATATTGCCATAGTGCCATATCTGGACGACTTTCTGATAATGGCGAAATCAGAGAAACTTCTCAAAATAGACTGCAACTTCACACTCTCCATTATACAGGATCTGGGGTGGATTGTGAATTGGGAAAATCATGCCTAGTCCCAAATTCCAGAATTAATTGTTTGGGGGTCATATTAGATTCCAACGCCAGAACATCTTTTTTGCCGGAAGACAGACAAAAGGTGTTGATCAAGAGCATACACCAATTCAGGAAAAGCACTTCCTCCATAAGAGAAGCAATGAGGATTCTAGGCTTAATGACGGCATGTATACCCTGTGTGAAGTGGAGCCAGTTCCACTCGTGGGGGTTACAGAAAGAGATCTTGAGATCTTGGAACAGAAGGCAGGATTCACTGGAGAAGAAGATGATTATTTCTCCGTCAGGAAAGAAATCCCTAGCCTGGTGGACCACACCGGAAAACCTGAAGGTGGGGGCTCCATGGGTCCTCTATCCCTGTGTCACCGTTGCCACAGACGGCAGTCAGTTCAGATGGGTCGGACATATAGGAAGGATATACTACCAGGGGGAGTGGAGTCCACAGATCTCCGCAAAGTCATCGAATTTAAGGGAGCTATATGCGATCTAGAAGTTGCTATACCAGGCCCAGTCACTAGTTAGAGACAGACACGTAAGGATACTGTCTGACAATATGACAGCAGTGGCATTCCTAAGACACCAAGGGGGCCCGAGACATCCGCCTCTGCAGCACCTAGCAGACCAGATTTTCAGATGGGCAGAGAAATCTGTCAGATCCATCACGGCAGTTCACCTGGAAGGTACCAAAAATCAGGTGGCAGATTTGTTGAACAGAACGCCTGTAGATCCCGGAGAATGGGAATTAAATCCAGAAATATTCAGCAGTCTGTGCCAGCAGTGGGGAACACCTCAGGTAGATCTTTTTGCCACAAGGTCAAATGCAAAGACCAGAGCATTTTTTTCTCTCAATCCCCTAGATGGTGCCATAGGAGTCAACGCTTTGTCTCAGCATTGGGGAGAAGTTCTCCTGTACGCGTTTCCGCCTCTTCCACTAATCCCGAAGACACTCAGGAAGATACGAGACAAAGGAGCAACAGTAATCCTGGTGGTCCCCTTTTGGCCGAAAAGGAGCTGGTTCTCTCTACTATCTAGAATGTCAACAGAGAGACCGATCCTAATACCGAAAAGGCAGAACCTTCTACTCCAAGGTCCGGTGTTCCACAGCAATCCAGACTCACTACAGCTATCTGCTTGGATTCTGAACGGCGGACCCTAAGATCCAGAGGCTTGTCAGAGGGTGTGACTACCACACTCTAGGCAAGCAGGAAGCTGGTGACCTCAGCAATCTATAACAAAATCTGGAAGCGGTATTGTTCTTTCTTAGGTGAAGTTCCTGTGGATACTTCAAATCCCGACATTCCTAGAATCCTCGACTTTCTACAAATCGGTTTTCAAAAAGGCCTCCGGCCTAGTACTTTAAAAGTACAAATTGCAGCGCTTAGTGTCTTTTTTGATTTATCACTAGCTTCCCATCCTTGGATAGCAAGATTCTCTAGAGCCACACAGAGAATGAGACCTCTTTTGAGGAGATCAACTCCTCCTTGGGACCTAACCTAAACTTGGTCCTTAATGCCCTGTGTAGAACCCCGTACTTGTTATCAGAAGACATGGACATAGCCAATCTCGCCTTTAAAACAGCCTTCCTAATTGCCATTACGTCAGCTAAAAGGTTAGGGGAAATGCAGGCTCTATCCATACAGGATCCATACCTTCAGATCTTTGACGATAGAATAGTCTTGAGACTTAACCCAGCCTTCCTCCCCAAAGTAGTTTCCTCCACGAACATAAATCAAGAGGTAATTCTTCCCTCGTTCTGCCAACACCCTAGAAACACGAAGGAAGGGGTCTATCCTAACCTTGACGTTAGAGAGACGGTTCTAAAATACCTGGGGGCGACGAAAGGTTGGAGACAGGGCACTAACTTGTTCATACAGTACGGGGGACCAAATAGAGGTTGTAAGGCAGCAAAATCAACCATTGCTATGTGGATTAACACTACGGTAAACCTAGCGTATACAGCCCAAGGGAAAGATCCCCCGGATACCCTTAGAGCCCACTCAACCCGAGCTATCTCTACATCATGGGCAGAGAGAGGGGGGAGCTTCAGCAGAGCAGATCTGTAGGGCTGCGACTTGGACCAGTCATTCTATCTTTGCCAGACACTATAAATTAGATGTCTCATCAGAACAGTTAGCTTTTGGTAGAAAAGTAATGCATGCAGTAGTCCCACCCTAGATTACCATCCTTTTGGTATTCCTCCAATGGTGCTGTCAGGTGGTGAACTGGAAAACTTTAATTAGACCTACCGGTAATTGTATTTCCAGGAATCCATTCTGACAGCACTTCTAGTTTCCTCCCACTGTAAACTCTTTATATGGACTAATGTGATGTAACATTGGTGTAAAATTGTTAATAAACTCTCTTTTTGCATCCATTCAGATGTGGTACTTAGAAAATCACTGGTGGGTGGAGTGGGGAGGGTCCTTTTAACCGCTTGTTGTTCCTGTCCCACTGAATGTAAGAAGGACATCCTCCAATGGTGCTGTCAGGATGGATTCCTGGAAATACAATTACCGGTAGGTCTAATTACCGGTTTTCCTATTACATTGTTTTTATTGTGTAAAAGCATCGAAACATCAACAAATTTTATAAATGTGTTATCGCTGTAATCCTACTGACCAGAAGAATAAAGCTGCTTTATCAACTTTACCACATCGTGAATGACATAAAAAACAGAAACACTATTCCTAATTGCTGTTGTTTTTTTCGCTAATTCTGCCTCCCAAAAATCAGAATGCAAAGCGATCAAAAAAATGGTATGTGCTGAAAAATGATACCAATAAAAACTCCAACTCATCCTGCAGAAACCAAGCCCTCACAAGACTGTCAGCAGAAATAAAGAAAAAATATAGCTATCAAAATATTGTGATACTAAAAAATTTTTTTTTTTTAAGCGTTTTTAGTGTGGAAGTAGCAAAATGTTGAAAAACTCAGTATAAATCTGATACTGCTGTAATTGCACCAACCCGACAAATAAGTACACATAATCACTTATATCGCAAGAAGAACGGTGTAAAAAATAAAACCAATTCTTCACCTGCTGCTGATTTGTTCATTCTGCTTACACTGGTGTTTCCGTGTAAATCTCTGAAATACATAATTGACAAATCGCAAACAAAAAATTCCTGTAGATGAGGCAGTTGGAGGTACTGTGGACGCCGTCTAGCCGCCTATGATCCGGTGGTGTCAGTTTTTTTTTAGGAGTGTAACAAAGCGCAGTCCGCCACAGTTTTGTGCACTTCTGAAAAGAAGGATAACGCTGAACAGAGACCAGGCGGAGTCCAGAGTAATTGTGCTGCCTCATTATAGTGCGTGAATCCCTCGGGGGTTTCATCTGAATCATGTCATTCAGAGATTTAGATGGAAATCCTGATGTAAGTGCTCAGCATAGAGCGCAGGATAAATGTTCTGTCCCCCACCCCACCCTAAAGCCACTAATAAAAGCTTCTACTCAACCCACAAAAAAACAAGTCTCCACTCAGGTCCTTCATCTGTCAAAGAAAATATAGGTGGCTTCCATGATACTGATAACACAAAGGCTCTGGAAAAGTGCTTTAGCTCCCCATACCCCAAAAGAAATCCAGAGAAATCTGTTTCCCATCTTCCTGAGCCCCACAGTGTGCCTAAACCACTACAGTAATAGCAAATAATTGCTATTAATGTAGTGATGAGAACCAGCTTAATTTATGTGTACGAGTCTCCAGAATTACAAGCTGGGCACAATGTACGGTCACTACAACGTACTGGGCACTATAATGGCATATTTTCAATTTTCTCTCTGCAACTTCCACTGCTGCTTATTTCTGGAAAATACCCATAGAGTCAAAATTGTCACTACACCCATAGATGAATTCCCAAGGCGTGTAAATTATTATTTTCTTCCACTTTAATACTATCAGGTTTCTTCCCAGATTCACAGCCAGTTCTTCTCCCTCTTTGTAGGTGATATAGTTGTATGTAATTTTTTTGCACAATAATTCTTCTATATAATGATATCTCTTTGTATTTTATGAGTGTTTTGTAATTTAATAAATTTACATATTTCAACATATTGTACCTTCATAGTCCTCTTTTGGGATACATACTTTTTTTTTATATGTCTGAGCATGACACGACTACTCCTTGATGCTTTCAAGATGGGAATGACATTTACTTAAAGTCAAATTTTAGGGAACCCCCTTTTTTTTGTGTGTGAACCACAAGCAGACCTTACATACAGTGCCTCGAAAAAGTATTCATACCCCGTGAACTTTTCTTTATTTTTTTCCTGTTACATCCACAAACGTAAATGTACTTTATTGGTCTTTTATGTGATATACCAACACAAAGTAGCAAGTGTTTGTGAAGTGTAAAGGAAATGATCCATGGCTTTCTAAATAATTTAAAACTATAAAACTGAAATAAATTCCCAGGAACACGGCCAGCAGCCGCATACGTAATCTGTGGCCGCTGCATAGGAGCACCCAGAACCGCCTCTTACCTGCCATCATCCACAGCTTTTTTATTTGGCCTGGCCAGGTAATCAAAAGCAGAGCCGTAGATGGCAGCAGGGCTCTGATCCAATGATCGCAGATTACTGCCAAAGCGTTGTACCTGGTCAACTTGAACTATCTGTAGTAGACAATCCTGTGTCTAGCTGTAATGCAGCTACCTGCAGCAGGAGCCTCCCCCTTCTGCTTTCTGCACTAGGACACACAATGTTTTTGAATGGCTGAGGGGTGGGACTCGGCTGAAAGGTCGGGACTCGTGGCCTATGAAACAGCCGCTAATACCACTTCCTCAGCGTTCTTGCACACTAAATCACTACTTATTTAGAATCCTGTACGTCTGAGATCATTTGGTAAACCTAAAAAACACAAAAAATCATAAAAATTAAAAAATGGAAAAAAAACTGTCAAAATATAAAATATGATTAGGCACATATTTTTATTATTTTTATGTTAATGTACCACAAATGTCAGTGACATTATTATTTTTATCACTAACTAGGACACTGTCTTGGAGTCCACAAGTGAAGATGGACATGGCATCTGTATTCCAAGCACCGTGTGCACATTTGTCACAAGTAGTGCTGTACAACCATATATACCCACCGATATAAAAGTGTTAGGCAAGCGTTTACGTGACACACAAGATCAGCTCCATAAGCGCGCCTCACTCTGGAAATCATTACAAGAACAGGTATGACCTCATATAGCAAATGTTCCGAATCCAGCTGATACATTTTTACTTGTGTTTCTATTGAAAGATAGTGGTTGTGTGTTTTTTTTCCAGTTTTTAGCTTGGATTTTCAGGTATTAAAGGTTTTAATGATTTTTTTCAAGACATTGCTAAAATAAAAAGCTGCTTTTAAACCATTCTCGATTCAGTCGCAGCAGGTGTCGGCTGTGTTAATACAGCCAGCACCAACTTGTAATGGCTAGTTCCAGTCTCTGTTGTTTAACCACTTAGTACTGCTGTCAGCCTCTCACATCGGCATTTGAGTGGAGCGATTATTTTACTCACCTGTTCCAGCACCCAACAGCACCTCAGTTTTATCAAGAGGTGTGAATGGCCCACAATGGCACCTTGAAGGCCTTCTTCACACATCCACACCACACTTCTTGCTGCCACTACTCACCTGTATCACTCTAGTGCACACACACACCCATACACAAGGTAGAACAACCAGGTTTTACTGTCATTCGAGGTTGCGGGTATGTTTGGAACAGCAAGGCTGTGTGCACACGATGCGGAATTGGTGCGGATTCGCAGCTGATTTTTCCGCGCAGAAACGCTGCAGTTCCACACAGTGATTTACAGTACAATGTAAATCAATAGAAGAAAAAATGCTGTGCTAATGGTGCGGAAAAATACACATGAAAACCGCTGCGGAACAAAAGAAGTAGCATGTCACTTCTTTTGTGCGGAACTGCAGCGTTTCTGACCCCTTCTATTATAGAAATCCGCAGGGGTAAAAAACGCAGAAAATCCGCACAAATTCCGCATCAAAAACGCAGAAAATCCGTGGCAAATCTGCACCTGCGTTTTCTGCCAGGAGATGCGGATTTTGTGCGGAAAATTCTGCACCCCAATCCGCAACATGTGCACATAGCCCAAGGGTTCACATTGTATCTGTGGATTGTGATGTTCCTGGTGTGGGCTGGAGACGTCCAGTCTGCTTAAGGGAAAATATCTTTTCTTTTTTTATATTGAGGAAGCGCACAGAGAAATCCTTTTGTTTCCCTGTAGAAGTTCACTTTTGGCTAATGTGATTATTTCTACATTGATGATAAGGCTTACAGTTGTGCAGTGTTTTTAGATTTTTATTCACCTACTCCATAACCGAGTAGCCGAACATGCGCTTATGAGCTGCATGTGTACCAACTCGAGTGAAGCTCAATTTTTATGTTTTTTCTACTCCATAACCGGTAGCAATAAAAAGTACAGCTCAGCATATGGTACACGTATCAAAAAAAGCGACACAAACCAAGGATTTTTTGTGTTTTTTTTTTTTTTGTACAAATATGCAATTTATTTTTACTTCTCAAATATAAAATAATGTACCAGTATGATACCATGCAATCGCACTGCTCTGGGAAATTATGTTGCCACCTTATTTTTACTGCACAATGAACACTGTAAAAAGAACCCATGTCGGTATTACCTTTTTTTTTTTTCCCCTTTTTTATTATTCTTTTCACCACTTGGAATTTTTGTCCAGTTTTTATGTCATTTTATGAGAGAATGGTGTCATTGAAAACTGTAACTCATCCATCGTAAAGAAAACAAACATGGAAGCTGCGCACCTCAGATATTTAGCAGTCCCGGAAATACACTGTGTTTCAAATTATTATGCAGATGATATTTTTCTCGGATTTTCCTAAATGGTCGGTGCAAATGACAAAATGACAGTCAGTCTAATAAAATGTCATCACCCGTTAGAGTATACATCGAATTTTATTGAAGAAACCTCCCAATGATAACAGTATAATCTCCAAAATGAATATAAACTCAAAATGCACTGTTCCAAATTATTAGGCACAGTAGAATTTCTACACATTTGATGTTTTAAAGAACTGAAAATGCTCATTTGTGGAATTTGCAGCATTAGGAGGTCACATTCACTGAACAAAGCAGCTATTTAACTCCAAAACCTCCTAACAGGCCAAGTTACATGTTAACATAGGACCCCTTCTTTGATATCACCTTCACAATTCTTGCATTCTTGAGTTTTTGGAGAGTTTCTGCTTGTATGTCTTTGCATGAAGTCAGAATA
Source organism: Ranitomeya imitator (assembly GCF_032444005.1). NCBI lineage: Eukaryota > Metazoa > Chordata > Amphibia > Anura > Dendrobatidae > Ranitomeya > Ranitomeya imitator. The sequence goes on from NC_091282.1 coordinate 665,514,312, forward strand.
GCCTCCCAGGGCCGCTGTTTTGATGTGAACTGCCTCCCACCCTCATAGATCTTGTGCTGGATGATACTCCAAAGGTTTTCTATAGGGTTGAGGTCAGGGGAAGATGGTGGCCACACCATGAGTTTATCTCCTTTTATGCCCATAGCAGCCAATGACTCAGAGGTATTATTTGCAGCATGAGATGGGGCATTGTCATGCATGAAGATGATTTTGCTCCTGAAGGCACATTTCTGCTTTTAGACCATGGAAGAAAGTTGTCAGTCAGAAACGGTATTTACTTTACAGAGGTCATTTTCACATCTTCAGGAACCTTAAAGGGCCCCACCAGCTGTTTCCCCATGATTCCGCCCCAAAACATGATTTCTCCACCTCCTTGCTGACGTCACAGCCTTGTTGCGACATGGTGGCCATCCACCAACCATCCACTACTCCATCCATCTGGACCATCCAGGGTTGCTCGACACTCATCAGTAAACAAGACTGTTTGAAACTTAGTCTTCATGTATGTCTGGGCCCACTGCAAACGTTTCTGCTCATGAACACTGTTTAGGGGTGGCCGAATAGTAGGTTTATGCACCACAGCAAGCCTTTAGGCCCCTTCACATTAAGCGACGCTGCAGCGATACCGACAACGATCCGGATCGCTGCAGCGTCGCTGTTTGGTCGCTGGAGAGCTGTCACACAGACAGCTCTCCAGCGACCAACGATGCCGGTAACCAGGGTAAACATCGGGTAACTAAGCGCAGGGCCACGCTTAGTAACCCGATGTTTACCCTGGTTACCATCCTAAAAGTAAAAAAAAACAAACAGTACATACTTACCTACAGCCGTCTGTCCTCCAGCGCTGTGCTCTGCTCTCCTCCTGCACTGGCTGTGAGCACAGCCGCCGGAAAGCAGAGCGGTGACGTCACCGCTCTGCTTTCCGGCTGACCGACGCTCACAGCCAGAGCAGGAGGAGAGCAGAGCACAGCGCTGGAGGACAGACGGCTGTAGGTAAGTATGTAGTGTTTGTTTTTTTTACTTTTAGGATGGTAACCAGGGTAAACATCGGGTTACTAAGCGCGGCCCTGCGCTTAGTTACCCGATGTTTACCCTGGTTACCAGTGAAGACATCGCTGGATCGGTGTCACACACGCCGATCCAGCGATGTCAGCAGGAGTCCAGCGACGAAATCAAGTTCTGGACTTTATTCAGCGACCAACGATCTCCCAGCAGGGGCCTGATCGTTGGTCGCTGTCACACATAGCGATTTCATTAACGATATCGTTGCTACGTCACAAAAAGCAACGATATCGTTAACAATATCGTTATGTGTGAAGGTACCTTTTGAAGGATCATACACCTTGAGGTTCGAGGGACTCCAGAGGCACCAGCAGCTTGAAATAACTGTTTGCTGCTTTGTAGTGGTATTTTGGCAGCTGCTCTCTTAATCCAATTAATTTGTCCGGGAGAAACCTTCCTCATTATGCCTTTATCTGCATGAACTCTGTCTGTGCTCTGTTTCAGTCACAAATATCTTCACAGTATGATGATCACAAATTTTTTGTGAAGTATCTAATTTTTTCATACCTTGTCCAAGGCATTTAACGCTTTTCAGCAGCAGAGAGATCCATTTTATTTCTCATATTGCTTGAAACCTTTGGCCTGCTTAATAATGTGGAACATCATTTTTAAGTAGTTTTCCTTTAATTAGAATCACCTGGAAAACTAATTATCACATGTGTTTAAGATTGATTTCAGTTATCTATTGAGCCCTGAGACACAATACAATCCACAAGTTTATTTGAAAAACAAAACAATTAAATCTTTATGACACTTAAATCCAATTTGCATAATAATTTGGAACACAGTGTAGTGTTGTTCCAACAGGACCACTACTCGACTATGACGGGCTTGGGGCGCTGATTCCTTACTTTAGATACGAGTGAGACTATTCCAACTTTGGTATTTTTTTATGGTTGATTGTTGGCTACCCTATGGTTCTCCCTATATAATAATGAGCTCCCCTCCACATCTTTATTTCTCCTATAGGGAATTGCCACAGTAGGTTTTGTTTGCCTTGGGTAAAATATGGGACGTTAAACCCTAGTCCTCTGTGGTATCACTATATAGGTACTATTTTATCTTTGCACTTTACGTCCCGAAGAACACTATTTCTCTATCCCCCATGACAGCACCGCGGAGAGAGGGGATCCGCCCTTCAGGGACAGGACACCTACAGATAAAAGGGTGGTTCCTCTCCCTCGCATCAGTTGGTTTCCTGTCCCTGACGGGTAAACCTTCAGTTTGCGGTACCTGAATAGAAGAAAGAAGATCCGGGGCCGGCCAGTCCGAATACTGGCAGTGAGGAGGCCCCTGCCACGGCTGCTGCGGTAACCGAAGCCGCCACCGCTGTGACCAAGGTTGAGGGTAAGTAGGGGAAGCAGTGGCTGCCGGGGTCCGTTCAGGTGCACAGGCGGATAGCGGTGCCCTGAGGAAGAATACAGGTGGAGCAAGATGGCGCCGCTCTGGAAATAGATACTCCTTCCGGATTCCCGGAACGGCGCATGCGCAGCTGACATGCTCCCCGGGTAACGCGGTGCAGGGAGGAGGAGGGATTGATGTCACGCGCAGGAGATTTAAAATTGCTACAGAGGAAATGCTCCTGGCTGAATGCAGTCTCTTGTAAAATGGAGGACCAGGAGCAGCAGCAGCCCCACCACAAGCAGCAGCCAAATGGGCAGAAGGATCGAGACAAGCGAAGAAGCCGGTCCACCAGCCACTCGACGCAGCGTAGCAGACCCGCGGTGATGAACAAGTCGCCGTCTTTGGATCATCCCTTACAAGATCCTATCTCTCCTCCAGAACCGGTACCTGCGACCACATCCGACTGGTGAGTGACCGTCTAGAAAGTTCGCCATTGTAATAGAGGTCCCTTCTCTTGCCCCTATTAGGGAAAGAAGCGACCAGGAAAATTGAAAAACAGGGGTTGTCCCACCTGTAACAGGGCCTTACCGGAATCCTGGAACAAGAAGATCTGAAACTCTTGTATACAACAAGTACTCTGTGAGGAAACCCCAGATTTTGCCTCTGAACTCAGATCTGCAATCAGATCAGAGGTCCAAAGGAGGACAAAGTAAAAAAGAGGTATACTATAGTATACTCCTAATCTGATCCCTCTACCTCCGGAGGCATTGACTCAGATATATCAAACTCATCCTCGGGTGAGGAAGCGGGGGGCATCATTGTTTTCCCCTAGACGAGGTAGATACACTGGTAAAAGCGGTGACATCTACCATGGGTGTGGTGGACCCTCGTCCTGATAAAACAGTTCAGGACATAATGTTTGGAGGGTTAGGCCAAAAGAAACGTAAGGTGTTTCCATGAAATCAAAATATTCAGGCCTTAATTAAAAAAGAATGGGAGAGACCGTACAGGAAGAACTTTGGTGCCTTCCCTTAAAAGGAAATACCCCTTTGAAGAGGAAGCATCCATATCTTGGGACAAAGCCCCTAGGCTTGGCGTTGCTGAGGCTAAAGCCTCAAAGAATTTTGCCCTCCCCTTTGAGGACATGGGTTCACTTAAGGACCCCTTGGACAATAAAGCTAACACCTTCTTTAAGGGGGCCTGGGAATCAGCAGGGGGAAGCCTTAGGCCAGCCATAGCGGCAACATGCACTTCCAGATCCCTAATGATATGGGTGGATCAGCTGGAGAAACAGCTGAGGGAGGGGACACCCAAAAATAAGATCTTAGATTCCATCCACATGATAAGTGATTCAGTGGTTTTTTTGGCAGACTCATCGTCTGACTCCGTCCCCTTAACATCTAAATCTGCAGCCCTCTCAAATGCAGCTAGGAGAGCTCTAGGGCTTAAATGCTGGCCAGGGGATTTACAAACAAAACTCAAGTTATGCTCGATCCCATGTAAGGGCCAATTCTTGTTCAAAGAGACTTTAGATGATATCCTCCAAAAGGCAGGGGACAAGAAAAGGGGATTTCCCGAACCTGAGGCCTGCATCATTTAAACGGTCCTTTCGGAGCAGAAATTTTTTTCGTAAAAAACCTCAGAGAGAGCAAAACAGATGGGATGAGGGAAGAAGACAATATAGAGGTTTCCTCTTTGGGAGCTCTTCCCGAGACAAAAAACCTTCGAAGTGACAATCTCCCCAGGGTGGGGGGAAGATGAACCTTTTTTCTTCCGGCCGGGTAAAGAATCTCGAATAGCCTTTGGATCCTAAATCTAATCAAGACAGGCTTTTTTTTCTCTCCCCTCTCAAAACTGCGTGGTGACCTCGACTAAGATCTTCGGTACAGGAACAAAAAGCCTTAGAGTGCGAACTCATGAACCTTGTAGAAAAATCAGTCCTTCAGGAGGTTCCCCCTCAAGAAATGGGGGAACGGGTTCTACTCCCACTATTTCTAGTGTCCAAACCAGATGGCACCTATCGGACAATAATAAACTTGCGGAATTTGAATGGATATGTCAGGAATCAAAAATTCAAGATGGAGGCCTGAGTGTCCATGTGAGCGGACGAGCGGCAGAGAGCTCCCGCTGCTGTACATACAATAATCCTGCAGAGCCGCTGCTGTTCGGTTCTTGAGGGGGCTTACCGGCTGTGGGGAGACTTGGAGAGTCCGGTGGTGCTGAGCGGTAGCGCTGGAACCGGAGACCATGACCAGGAGAAGGCAGAAGGACGCGGGTGCCGGAGATGCAGGCGCAATCCAAGATGGCGCCGACACAAGGGAGAAGGCGGATAAAGAGAACGCCGCATGTAGGAAGCGCATGGAAGTAGCAGCAAAGCTCCAGCAGTTTGCGAGAGCGGAGGCCGCAGAGGAGGGAGCCGGAGCTGATACCGAGGAGGAGGAGGAGGAGGAGGAGAGCCCAGCAGGAAAGCATGAGGTACAACAGGGGAGAAAGGAGAGCAATATGGTGGTGGCAGAAGGGGGACCTGAGGAAATGGCGCCAGAAGCTGAGCCTACCTTGAGAGACGTTTTTGCGCTGGTTTCTTCATGTAAACAGTCTCTGACCTTACAGATACAGGAGGTTAAGGGGGATACAGCCCAGATAAACGCAGCCATGCAGAAGATTGACAAACGTGTGGGGGAGGTAGAGGACAGAGTGAGCACTGCAGAAGACTATATAGTGCAGCTGCAAAAAGCAGAGAAGAAGTTCACTCAAGCAATAGCTGAATTGGCGGCTAAAAATGAGGACCTTGAGAACAGGTCCAGAAGAAACAATATTCGCATAGTGGGCATCCCTGAAAAAGCTGAAGGGAGGAATCCAACTGAATATATTGAAAACTGGCTGTTAGAGACTTTTGGAGATATGGCGCTAACAAAAGTGTTCGCGGTAGAGAGAGCGCATAGGGTCCCGCCGAAACCACCTGTCCCTGGAGCGAATCCCCGTACCATGCTTGCCAAAATTATAGAGACAGAGACATTATCCTGAGGAAGGCTAGAGACATGACGGATCTGACAGTTGAAGGCCAAAGGATTGCTATCTACCCAGACTATTCTGCTTTGGTGCAGAAACAACGGATGATGTTCACGGGTATCAAGAGACGGCTGCGGGAGCTGGGAGTGCAATACTCCATGATGTTTCCAGCAAGATTGAGGGTGGTGGCGTTTGACAAAATTCACTTTTTTCAGAAGCCGGAGGAGGCTACTCAGTGGATCGATATTAATGCTAAAAGGCTTAAAGGAAAAGGAGACTGAAACTGTGGGAAGAGTTTGAATGTGTTTACTTCTCTGTCAGTTGGAAAAGAGTCTTGTGATTGACAACTCAAGGGGTATGGGGTGGTGAAGAAGAGAACTGGATTGTAATCAGTAATCAGTTATAGTTAAAGAGATGTTGTAATGGCTGTTGGGAAAGGGGGAGGAAGGGTAAGCGGGATATTATAAGTGTATGCAGGTTCTTTGCGTCTGTAGATAATTCTATGCTTAAAACTTTGAGACATGCTGTTTTTCAAAAAGTATGGAATCCTGGTATGTACAGTGGTGGGAGGAGGGATGGGAAGGTAATGCCAAACGGAGTGTTCGCTATGGGCGATGATGCCCCACTCTTGAAAAGAGGCGGAATGGATAGTTGTAAGGGGGGGAGGGGGAGTTGGGAGAGGGGGGGTGAGGGAAGTTAGACAGCTCGTGCTCAAGAATGATGATACTCTTAGTGAAGATGAGTCAACTGATGGGGACCCGTTTTAAGATTTTGTGCTGGAATGTGAGAGGCCTGGGGGAAAAATCCAGACGAGCCGCGAGCTTGCAATATGCAAGAGACCAACGGGCCTCAAAGATATGCTTGCTGGAGACGCATTTGGTAAGGGAAAAGGTGGATGTCTTAAATAGACATTGGATTCAGAAGGGATATCACTCTACCTTCTCCACGTATGCAAGAGGAGTCTCAATTTTGGTTCCAGCGGGAGTCCAATATGAGGAGGTGAAGGTATGTGTGGATGTGGATGGGCAGTACGTACTAATACAGTGTATATTGTATGGAGTGATGATGTGTGTGGCTGCGGTGTATATTCTGCCTCCCTACTCTAGCAGAAAGATTAGAGAAGTAATGGAGCGAGTGGAAAGATGGGGGCCGACACCGTTGATGATTATCGGGGACCTAAATAACATCTGTGATGACTATTGGGACAAAAATAAAAACAGAACAGGTCGGAGGGGCATATCACAACATTTGGCACCTATATACAGGAGATAGGTTTGATTGATCTTTGGAGGGTCAGACATATTGGGGAGAGAGGGTACTCATGTTATTCACCAGCGCATGCCTTGCTCTCTAGAATTGATATGGCTCTGGGTAACAGGATTTTAGACACACTGGTTGGGGAGGTGAGATATTTGCCAAGGGCCTTATCGGACCACAGTCCAATTGAGGTGGAGGTTAGATTGGAGGGGGCACGATCGCTAAGCGGGAGAGAATGGAAGATTCATCCTAATTGGTTACAGAGTATTGAATTGGAAAGTATAGGACGGGAGGTGGCGGAGTTCTTTGTCTTGAATGATGGAAGCACAGACGCTCTTACGATTTGGGATGCAATGAAGGCGTATCTGAGAGGACTACTGTTTAGGGACATTAGTAGGTGTAAGCGGAGGACGAGGGAGGCAGAAAAGGCGGCAGTTGAGGAGTTGAAGAAGGCAGAGGATGGAATGGCTACACTGGGTACTCCTGAAGCAGGGGAAAAGGATGAAAAGTGCACAAAATCATTTGGAAAAAATTCTGTTGGATAAAGCTGAGAGGAAGCGGGAGTTTCAAAGAGTGCTGTTTTATCAGGAGGGGGAAACGGTGGGGCATATGCTGTCGTTGGTGGCTGCTGCTCAGAGAGGTTCTTCATATATACACTCATTGGAACCTGTTAGTGGAAGTAGAGTAACGGAAACACCTGAGATTTTGAGGGCTTTTGCGGACTTTTATGCAGACTTATATTCCTCCCGGTTTGGTGAATCGGTCGAGGATACACTGATCTTCTTGGAGGGTCTGGATTTGCCGAGACTGAGTGAGGCAGATAGGGAGAGCCTTGAGGCCCCTATCACTGAGGAGGAACTGAGTCGGGCATTGATGTCCATGGCTAATGGGAAGGCGCCTGGAGTTGATGGGCTACCCGCTGAGGTCTATAAAGGTCTGGCAGAAGTGTTGATTCCTAGATTAAAAATGGTACTGGAGGAAGCTAGGTCCCAAGGGCGCTTGCCAGCCTCTATGAGAGAGGCCATAATAGTGGTTATTCCAAAGGAGGACAAGGATTTGGGGAAACCGGAGTCATACCGCCCAATTTCCCTACTAACTATTGATGTAAAGCTACTGGCTAAGGTGTTAGCTCTCCGTCTTTCTAGTGTCATTACGGGTCTGGTGCATTCGGACCAGTCTGGCTTTATGCCTGATAGGTCAACGGCGATTAACTTGCGGAGGTTATATGTAAATTTACAGGTGGAGTCTGACAACTGTGGTCAAAGAGTGATTCTTTCGTTAGATGCCCATAAGGCGTTTGACAGTGTTGAGTGGGGATATCTTTGGCAGGTGTTGGAATGTATGGGGTTTGGTCCGCAGTTTGTGGCCTGGATACAGCTGTTGTATTCATTACCGACGGCCAGAATTAGAGTGAATGGGGAACTGTCTCAACCTATAGAGCTGGCTAGAGGCACTAGGCAGGGATGCCGCTTTCACCTCTCCTGTTTGCATTGGCTGTAGAACCTCTTGCTGCAAAGATTCGGCAATCTGATAGGGTCCCTGGGTTTAGATATGGGGAAGTTGAGGAAAAGATAGCGCTATACGCGGATGATGTTTTGCTGTTCCTGGCTGATCCGGATGATTCACTGAGAGGGGCCATTGAAATTGTTGAAAGATTTGGTACCGTATTGGGACTAACAATTAATTGGGGTAAATCGGTTCTCTTTAGGGTGGATGAAGTAGGAGAGAATGTGAGCGAGACTGTTGGGGATGAGAGGCTTAAGGTGGTATCTCAATTTAAATACCTTGGAATATGGATTTCGGTGCCAATTGGGGAGTTCCTACAGAGGAATTTGACTCCTGTTATGGGAGTACTCAGGGCAAAGGTCGATGCCTGGAATAAGCTACATCTTTCGGTGGTCGGTAGGGTTAACCTTATTAAAATGGTCCTGATGCCTAAAATTCTATATGTTCTACATAATGCGCCAATTTGGATCCCTCGGGGGAGGTTCCGGCAGATTAATGCCCTCTTTAGAAGTTTGATATGGGGGAGACACTATCCACGTATTAGCCTGGAGACGCTTCAGCGACCCAAGGAAGATGGTGGTTTGGCTTTGCCCAACCCTGAAATATACTTTCTTGCAGCCCAAAGTCAACATTTGAAGGGCTGGGCGCGAGAGGCGTCATCCAGTGCAGTACAACATCTGATGGAAGGGGTGACGGGCCGAAGACCGGTGGTTCAATGCTTGGAAGATGGCTCCTTGCGAGCTTCAGGGAAATTATATCCAACCCTGCTCCTGATTCGTAAATTATGGAACAGATTGAAGCAGATTCGGGGAGTTACAGGGCTGACTAAATTTACACCGATATGGTCTAACAATAATTTAAAGGAATTTGAGGCTCTGGGTGGTCTGATGGAGTGGCAGACTAAAGGAATCTGCTTTGTACACCAGATAATCCAACAACGAGCATTAAAACCCTTCTCCCAATTGCAGGTAGAGTTTGGTTTGAGATCCACAGGGGAATATCAGTATGCGCAGATGAGACATGCCTTTAGAGCCCAAAATAAGAAAGCTGACATTACGATTCAAGAGGATATAGTATTGGAGTATGTGTGTGGAGACGGGACTACAAGGGGAGTTATTTCCACCCTATATAGGGACCTTATGCACACGTATCTGCTAGATTTCCCTATAAAGGCAAAAGCTAAATGGGAGAGAGATGTGGGGCCGATAGAGAATGAAACCTGGGAATCGGTGATGGAGTGGGTTCCGCGGTTGTCTTTGAGTGAACCATACAGGCTCTCGCAGCTATATATTTTGCACAGAGTATATAAATCTCCGGAAGTGCTACACAAAGCGGGGTTACATGCTAACTCTGAGTGTCCGAGGTGTGCGAGTGAGAATGCAGGAATATATCACATGATGTGGACGTGTCCTAGGCTGGCTGCTTTTTGGGTGGTGGTTTTGAGCCGGGTAGAAGGAGCGTATAAGTGCAGAGTTCTTAGAGATCCGATAATATGCTTGTTGGGATATGTGGAGGAAATTGGAGCAGACAACTCCTGGAAGATTGCAATCGCTAGATTACTATATATGGCTAGGAAAGTGATAGCACGGAATTGGATAAAGGCAGAACCACCTGGGAGGAGGGAATTTCTCCAATATGTACAACATGGTCTAAAATTGGAAAAAGGGGTGTACAAAAAAAGGGGGAAAATAGAAACGTTTAACAAAATGTGGTCTCCATGGCTTGAGATGGATTGAGCAATAATTAAAGTCGGGAATCTTAAGACTCGGTTAGGGGTAAACTACTTGAGACAGGGATGGTCTCAGGGGAGTATTGATTGGGGATGAGCTGTCTCATGGGGGGGGGGGTTGTTGGGGATATGTTGGGGTTTATTAAAATAAAGAAAATGTGTATGTAACATATTGCAATGTAAATGGTAATATGATGTTCTTCTTTTGTATATTGTTAATAAAAATCTATTTAAATAAAAAAAAATTCAAGATGGAATCAATAAAACCCACCAGCAAAATACTGTTCCTGAACTGTTTTATGACCATCTAGGATCTCAGCGACACATACTATCTCATCACAAAGAATCCCGGAAATTCCTCAGACTAGCAGTTTCCATAAAAGGAGAAATTAAGTACAAAGCCCTTCCCTTCGGAATATCTATAGCCCCCCACGTATTCACAAAATTAGTAGCGGAAATGATGGCTCATTTGAGGGAGCAAGATATTTTAATAATCCCCTACTTGGACAATTTTCTGATAGTAAGCGTCTCGACCCAAAGCTGCAGAGAGCAGAGGGACAGAGTAATGGGCACCCTAGTGGACCTAGGCTGGCTCCTAAACCTAAAAAAGTCAAGGTTAGAGCCCAGCAGAATCCAAAAATTCCTAGGGCTAACGTTGGACTCTCAAAAACAAGTGTGTCGCCTTCCAATTCACAAAAAATATAAAAATCATGCGCATAGTGGCAAAGGCCTTACGGAACCCCTCCATGACACTGAGGAAGGCGATGTCACTACTAGGCTCGCTTTCCGCCTGTCTATCGGCAGTCTAGTGGGCGCAATTGCACACAAGGGATCTCCAGTGGGATATATTATGGAACCAGTCGGTATTAAGGGGTCACTTAGAGGGTCACATAACTTGAAATTCTTCTGCTATTCATTTCCTAGTTTGGTGGAAGGATACCAACAACCTATCCAGGGGGATTCCCTGGGTGACAAGATTGTCCCACATAATTACCACTGATGCAAGTCCCACGGGATGGGGAGCTCACATGGACAACCAGGTTACTCAGGGCGAATGGGGGAGTCAGGAACTAGAGGCTCCCTCGAACCAAAAAGAACTCTGGGCTGTGAGTCACGCTCTTTCAAATTTTCTACCTTTTCTATGGGGTCATCATGTCCGCATATTCTCGGTCAATCAAGTAATGGTGGTTTATATAAACCATCAAGGGGGAACCAGGTCCCGAGCTCTAATGGACACTTTTTCCAGGATCCTCGGCTTCGCAGAGAAAAATCTTCTATCCCTTTCTGCACTACACATTCGGGGGCAGAAAATCAAAAGGCAGACTTTCTGAGCAGCACTTAACTAAGCAGGGTGAGTGGGTTTTAAATCAGTCCATTTTCGAACAGATTGCGAAAATGTGGGGAACCCCGGAAATAGATTTATTTGCCAATTTCAACAACAAAAAAGTAGAGGCATTTTGCTCTCTGGACCCCAGGGGGAATCCTCGGGCCCTGGATGTCTTTATGCTTCCATGGACTCCGAGCCTGACATATGCCTTTCCCCCGATCATCCTTATTCCAGCAGTCACTTGGAAAGTCAGGGAAGACAAAACAAGAATGATACTAATAGCCCCTTTCTGGCCAAGAAGAACTTGGTTCGAGGATGCTATATATCACCGACCTTTGGATCCTACCGGATCTCCCTGACCTTCTATCTCAAGGACTGGTGTTACATCCTCAAACAGCGAACCTTCATTTAACAGCATGGAATTTGAAGGGGCATTGCTGAGAGAAAGGGGGTTTTCGGAGAACCTAGTTTCTACACTATTAAAAAGTAGGAAACTGGTTACTACAAAAGCTTACGGTAAAACCTGGAAAAAATTCCTGTCCACCTCTAGAGTAAGAGTTCTAGATGGGGTCCCAATTATGGAAATCCTTGAATTCCTACAGAAGAGTCTAGAACACGGCCTGGCAGTCAGTAATTTAAAGGTACAGGTGGCGGCTTTAGGGGCACTATATAATCAGGATGTTGCAGGTAACCCATGGATACCACGGTTCATTAAAGCCGCAGCAAGATCTAGGCCATGAGTCAAAAGCTACCATCTTGGGATCTAAATCTGGTCCTATCCGCTCTAACAGGTCCCCAATTTGAGCCTATAGATTCAGCCCCTCTCAAGGTCTTATCCTTAAAAACCGTTCTCCTGGTAGCTCTAACTTGGGCCCGCAGAGTAAGCAATATTCAGGCCCTATCTGCAGGACCTCCTTTTACAAAAATTTTAGATGATAGTTATCCTAAAGCATGATATAAAGTGAATAAAAAGAAGAGGCGAAGCCTCAGCCAGCTCACCGATTCGCTTCACAGGTGCACGGAACTCGTTCTGACCAAACGTGTCTTCAATCCAGAGTATGAAAGAAAATTTGTAGTTCCAGCTCCTTTAAAAATTTCCAATTCTTTATTAATCCATTAAAAATGTATACAGTGTTACTTCTGTTCTTACATGGTTAATTAATCCACCTGGTAATGAATACCAGATCCGCCCCCATTAGATTTCATTGGGCATTTCTAAAGCACTTATACTTTATAAAAATAAAGATTATTATTATTATTATTATTATACTGCACACTATTAAAAATATACATGCACAACACAATACACAAATTACACTTTCATACTCTGGATATCCTAAAGCCTGACCCAGCCTACTTACCAAAGGTAGCATCCCGATTCCATAGGTCCCAAGAGGTAGTCCTTCCTTCCTTTTGCTTAAACCCTATGAATAGGAAAGAGGAAAAATTTCACACCCTAGATGTTAAAAGATGTCTGGTTCAGTACGTGCAGTCCACCCAGAGGTATAGGAAGGAAGAATCTCTCTTTGTATGTTTCCAGGGGCCGAGAAAGGGACTCAAAGCGTCCAAGAGTACCCTGGCAAGATGGATGAGATGTGATAGCCTTGGCCTATTCATTGAGTGGGAACGTCGTTCCAGAGTGGTTAAAAGCTCATTCCACAAGGGCCATGGCGACCTCCATGGGCAGAGAGGTCCGAGGTATCGATAGAACAAATCTGTAAGGCGGCCACATGGTCAACACCTTCAACCTTTTTTAAACACTATCGACTAGACCTAACCCGCGTCTGACTTAACCTTCGGAAGAAAGGTTCTTCAGGTTGTGGTCCCTCCCTAAGCTACCAATCTCTTTAATTCTCTCCGTGGTGCTGTCTTGGGGGATAGAGGAAAATGTTGTTACTTACCGGTAACGGTGTTTCTCAGAGCCCATGACCGCACCCGCTTATTCCTTCCCATCACGTGTGTGGTGAGCACATTTTACTGATCGTAGCATGTTGTTGTATAGACATGGTGTTTCTTTTCTGATAAGCAATATTATAATGTATATATATTTCTGTTATCACTAACCTGGAGGTCCTCCTGTGCTCTGTAAAGTAACTTATGCGAAGGAGAGGTACCGCTCTTTTATCTGTAGGTTTCCTGTCCCTGAAGGGCGGATCCCCTCTCTCCGTGGTGCTGTCATGGGCTCTGAGAAACACCTTTATCGGTAAGTAACTAAGTTTTTTAATTGTATATATCCATATGTTATTTTAAGTGATTACGGTATATTAAAAGTTACCGTATATACTCGAGTATAAGCCGACCCCCCCTAATTTTGCCACAAAAAACTGGGAAACCTTAATGACTCGAGTATAAGCCTAGGGTGGGAAATGCAGCAGCTACCGGTAAATTTCAAAAGTAAAAATAGATACCAATAAAAGTAAAATTAATTGAGACATCAGTAGGTTAAGTGTTTTTGAATATCCATATTGAATCAGGAGCCCCATATAATGCTCCATACAGTTCATGATGGGCCCCATAAGATGCTCCATACAAAATACGCCCCATATAATGCTCCATAAAGTTTATGATGGGCTCCATAAGATGCTCCATATTAAAATATGCCCCATATAATCCTGCATAAAGGTTACTAATGGCCCCATAAGATGCTCCATAGACACATTTGCCCCATATATTGCTGCACAAATGCTGATTATGGCCCCATAAGATGCTCCATAGAGATATTTACCCCATATAGTGCTGCACAAACGTTATGGCCCCATAAGATGCGCCATAAAGATATTTGCGCCATATAGTGCTGCACAAACGTTGATTATGGCCCCATAAGATGCTCCATAAAGATATTTTCCCCATACAGTGCTGCACAAACGTTGGTTATGGCCCAATAAGATGCTCCATACAGACACTTGCCCCATATGCTGTTGCTGCGATTAAAAAAAAAAAAAAAATCTCATACTCACCTCTCGTCGCTCAGGCCCCCGGCACTTTAAATATTCACCTTTCCTCTTTCCGGCCACCGCTCCGTCTTCATCGTCTTCTGCACTGACGTTCAGGCAGAGGGAACGCACACTACCAAGTCACCGCGCCCTCTGACCTGAGCGTCACTGCAGAAGACGCTGAAGACGGAGCGGAGGCTGGAACGAGGAGAGGTGAATATCGCGCAGCTCTCCCCCTCCCCATTATACTCACCTGCTCCTGGCGTGGTGCAGTCCCTGGTTCCCCGGCGCTGCAGCTTCTTCCTGTATTGAGCGGTCACATGGTACCGCTCATTACAGTAATGAATATGCAACTCCACCCCTGTGGGAGGTGGAGCCGCATATTCATTACTGTAATGAGCGGTACCATGTGACCGTTCAGTTCAGGAAGAAGCTGAGGCGCCGGGAGAACCAGGGACCTGCAGGTACCGCGCCAGGAGCAGGTGAGTATTATTAGACAGCCCCCCCGCCGATACCTGGGTATGATTCGAGTATAAGCCGAGAGGGGGACTTTCAGCCCCAAAAAATGGGCTGAAAATCTCGGTTTATACTCGAGTATATACGGTATATTTTAACTACATACCACTTTCGGCTATATCGAAAGAACAATAACAAATGTATGGTAGGAAAAATAATTGTCCAGTCTGTATCATGGTGTTACTGTGATGATGGATGAAAATTGAATTTACTGTTGGAATTTTATAATGATAATAATGGCAATTCTGGCATAGAATGTTATTTTTTTTTTATACAACTTAGAATGCTATAAGTAAAATTTCTTCCCGAAAAGATTGAATCTCCGTTCATTCTGAGTCTTTTTCTACATCTTCTCCAACATTCACTGGATTTATCCAACTAAAACCTGGCTTGAGTTGCAGGATGACAATACCATCCGAGATCTACCTTCTTAATATATTCAATATGATAAATTCATTGTGACATTTTTGGCTGGCGTCCTAAAGGCCTTTTGTGACTGTTATTGTGAAATCTTTCTAATCTTCTAATCACATCATCACGATCAATAAACCATAAAACTGAAGGTACTATTGTGAATTTTAAGGTACCATTTGAAGTACATTTTCAAGTTTAGAAAACCCATTCACATTTTCTCGTTAAGAATGTTTGACACAATAGATGGGGTCTCTGGTAAAGGTCCTTCATCTATCTGCCAAAGTTTAGAGCTGCCGCAAGACGTGTCCATCACATGCTGTCGCCTTTCAGGCTCACAATCTGAATTCCTTATCAGTATGAGTGTGGGCAGGGCTCACAAATTCCAGACAGATGTTGTCCTTTGTCAAATTTGGGTCTAGGTCTCCAGCGCTGTATTTATAGTGTATTTATAGAAGTTGTACCAGGTTTAGAAGTTCTCCCCTATCCATATGATAGTGGATAACTTTTGAATTGCTACGATCCACATCACTCCTAATAACGGGGCTCTTAGAGAGGTTGCGCATGTCCACCTTTGCTAAATTTATTCTCCATGGAACTTGTAAAAATGGCTGAGTGCTGTGCTAAACTGGGCTTTGGTACTCTTTTTAAGAATGAATGGAGCAGGCCTCAGTTATATTCCAACTGAGCTCTCCAGAGCTCTTTTTGAAGATTGGCAATAGTCCCAACAGTTAGATCCCCAGCTATCAGGACGTTATTCCCCTATCCTAAGGATGTGGGATAACTTCTAAACTTGATACAATCCCTTTAAAGAGCACCTGTTACCAGGTTTGTCCCATATGAAGTGAATGGTTTCCCCCAAAAATTAAGAGATCCATGAATTTAAAAAAAAAAGACATTTAAGACATATTAAAAAGCACACAAAAATAACAATAATAATAAAAAGAAAATATACTGCTAAGGGACACTTGGGCTAACTGAACCTCATGAATACTCGAGAGACCTTCAGGAAAATATAAATACACCAATATTTTGATTCTAAGAGCTAAGTGGCTATGATATAAAGTTATTTTTACTGTAATAGTATTTTGAGCTGAAGTACACATTTTCTTGATATATTAGGCAAAAATATATATATTTTTTTTCATCTTGTACATTTTCATAATTACAAAAAAAAATGGACCGATGCAAAAGTCTGCATGGTTAGTACCTAGTGCACCCCCTTTTGAAAGTATCACAGCTTGTAAACACTTTGTAGCCTTTACAATTTACAAAGGCTTTCAACTTCTTCAGCTTGCGCCTTTTGAGGTAGTCTATTTTGGATTTTGTTGTGTGTTTAGGATCATTACCCATTTCTAGAAGCCACCCTCTTTTGAACTTCAGCGTTTTTACAGAGGGTGTTATATTTGCATCAAGAATTTGTTGAAATTTCATTGAATCCGTTCTTCCTTCCTTCTACACGTGAAATGTTCCCAGTGCCATTTTCTGCAACACAACCTTTAAAGCATGATTAATAGTGATGAGCGAATATACTCGTTACTCGAGATTTTCTGTGCACGCTCGGGTGACCTCTGAGTATTTTTTAGTACTCGGAAGTTTAGTTTTCCTCAACTCAGCTGAATGATTTACATCTCTTAGCCAGCTTGATTATATGTGGGGATTCCCCAGCAACCAGGCAACCCCCACATGTACTTATGCTGGATAACAGATGTAAATCATTCCGCTGCGGCGATGAAAACTAAATCTCCGAGCACTAAAAAATACTCGGAGGACACCCGAGCGTGCTCGAGAAATCTCGAGTAACGAGTATATTCGCTCATCACTAATGATTAATTCACCCCCATGGTTGGCGAGATTTTCTTTTCCTGAAATTCTGTGCCCTTTTTTCTCCACTCTTACCTTTGATAATTGTGGCCAAAGAGTTCTATTTTAACCTCATCAGTCCACAGGACTTGTCTCCAAAATGTATCAGGTTGTTTAAATGTTATTTAGCATACTTCTGACGCTGAGTTTTGTGATGAGGACGCAGTAGAGTTTTTCTTCTGATGACTGTTCCATAAAGGCCATATTTGTGCAGGTGTCTCTGAACAGTAGAACAATGTACCACATCTCCAGAGTCTGCTAAATCTTTCTGAAGGGGCGGTCCCCTGGGATCTTACACTTTTCACTTTATCATGGGTAAGTTTCATTAATGTTGATTTATTTGTGTACATGTATTTTGCTGGCATACTGTTATTGACAACATTATGGGACTAATGATTGGAGATTCATTCTGTATGCACATGCACTTTATTGATATACATTTATGCAGCTCACATGAGTGGTAAATCAGGCATACTGAACTATTTATCCCCTCTTATGATTGGCCCTAAACCATGATCTGTACACTATAGCTGTACTCCCCCTTTTTTGCCCATGTGTTTCCCTTCCAGGGTGATAGTTTCTTTTTTATGTGCACCTCGTTTTTCTTCGTATTCTTCTCAGCTGACTGCGTATGGAAGACTTAGCACATACATTTTTTTGTCTATAGCCGAAGTCAGCTAAAGAGGAGAATTTTTTTTTCTCCTGTCACAACCCTTCTCCAGCAACTAACTGCTACATGCACTTACAATACAGCTCCTCTGTCAGTTGAGACAGGGCTGGGAGCGGAGTTTCTTTTGATTGCAGCCTGTTCTGACACATGACTAGGACGGGCTGTTATTTGAATAATGTGACGGCAATTTTATTACATTTTTGGAGAACCCCTTTAAGGCAACTTCAAGTTATCTATATATATATAATTGTCTAAGGGTTTTTCCGTCTGTCTGTCTGTCTGTCTGTCCTGGAAATCCCACTTCTCTGATTGGTCGAGGCCGCCAGCATCGACGTAGAAATCCCGCGTCTCTGATTGGCGGCCTCGACCAATCAGCGACGAGCACAGCGACGATGATGTCATAAAGGACGTAGATAACCCGCGTCTCTGATTGGTCGAGGCCGCCAGGCCTCGACCAATCAGCAACGGGCACAGCGACGATGATGTCATAAAGGACGTAGAAATCCCACGTTTCTGATTCAGCACAGTATCGACGTAGATGTCATAATGGTTGCCATGGCGACGATGATGTCATAAAGGTTGCCTCGACCAATCAGCGATGGGCACAATCTGCCGCAAATTCTGGAATCATCATTGTCCATATACTACGGGGACATGCATATTCTAGAATACCCGATGCGTTAGAATCGGGCCACAATCTAGTACAGTCATATTGGATATTTTCAACTTCGTCTAAGTGAAAGGAGTGGGCACAGCTGGTAACGTCTTTTGTCCATCCACTGTACCCTTTCAAGTGGTTGTCCAGGACTACAATATTTATGACACCCCCACCAATCAGCGGTTAGCAGAAGTGTATAGTATACAAAGGCAAAGGTGCCATTTACATGAATAGAAGCGAAACTGCAGTACCCAAGAACAACATTGTTTGGTGCTCTGGTGAGTTTGCCAGATGTTGAACTTCATAGATCTGATATTGATGAATTGTCTTAAAGATACTTAATCACTATTTTCTTCCTGGACTATGCTTTTAATGTTTAATGGAGCCTAGGATGGCACACAATCACTGTCCATTCTAGAACGGACACTTGTTTTAAGATGTTTTAACTTTTTATGTGTGTTTAATTTTGTATATGTTTATTTTTAACTTTACCATATCTGTGATAAATATGACTGCGCTAAAATCAGATTGGCACCTGCAATGTTCTAAAACCGTGCCTGCTAAAAATAACATCTATAAATCATTGGCAAAATTAATCTTATTTATATTAATATTAGCACATTAATGTTCATGATCCACAAATAGATATTTCCAACACTGAGCATGAACTTGCATAATAAAAAGGTAGAATGAATTTATAAAAAGACACAAAAAATGTAAAATTCACCTATCAGAATGTTTTAGAATCCAACGAAAAAGCACAGAAACACATGGAGAACATGCAAACTACATGCATATGTTGTCTTTGGCCGTGTTTAGTCTTAGACTTGGGCTTCTATTGTATCCAATACCAAGACATGTAGTAGAGAACATTTAGCTATTTTACAGTACCGAGTCACTAATGTTCAATTGTGCAGATCCAAATCCTGAGACTCACACGAATCCCTAAAAGGAAGGGAACTTTTTATTGATCTCTTACACCATTTGTTCATTAAAGACAGGGTTCAGATCCTAGAATGGTGGTAGGGTATAGGAGATGCATGGACAGAACAAGTTATATGCTTCTTCCGCCATATCCACTGCTATTATAAAACACATTTACACTGGGTATTATTTTAAATAAATGTGATATACGCAATACCCAATCACAAAAATGTGGATGTCTGCTGTCTATTTGAAATTTCTATTTCTTAACCATTGTAGAAATTTGAAGAGTTATGTTTTATGTGTCTGCACTACTCACCACTTTTCTTGTGCCAGCCACCTAACTCACAAGCATCTTGACATGTTTCGCTGCTGGTCTGGCTTCATCAGTAGTATATTAACTTCACACTGTAATCCCTTGCACCCCCTGATGAAGCCAGATCAGCAGAGATTCTTGAGCACTTCTACCCTTTGATTTGAGTGATCATTGTGCTCCTCGGGACCTTGAATCCACTGATTAACACTAGCTACCTACGCTTTTAATTGACTCGGTCAGCACACAATGACTGTTTAAACCAAGTGCAGGCGCTCAGTATACCTTCGGTGTGGCTAAACACTTAAGTACACCTTCCCTACCTACTTGTTTTCTATCTATGTCCACCTTCCTTGGCTCTAAGAAGCTAGAGCTTTTAATCTAAGAAGGTTAAGTTGGTGAACATTTTTTCTTGACTTTCATTCTCAAGCATGCAAGCTTAGGGCAAAGTCAACATCCTGATCCCTCTACTTTGGCATTTCCCATTCGGGAAGAGGCAGCAGGACCCCATAGAATAAAATTGCTGGCCAACCTTGCCAAAATAGTGGACTTTATCTTGCTTATGGGCAGCTTTTCTATCACAAAAACAAGGGAACAACCTTTGAGGAACAGCAGTAGGCATTGGACCTGCCATCCCCCTATTAGCAGGTCACCTCTTAATTAATTAAACATTAGATTTAGATGAGAACATCTAAAAACAATGACTAGAAAAGAGCAAGGAGGCCATATTAAAGATGCCATATTTCAATGCAGTCTATATAAAAAGACTTGACATTTCCTGAACGGAAATGTATATCTGTACCAGCGCACCTCCAGCCCAAAGTGTAGAGGATTTACATTCAGAAAGTGTAAATGACATTTTGTTTATCTAACGGATGATCTCTGTTACTAATCATTTCCATTCCATTCGAGTACTTACAATGCTGCCGGCTTAGGCAGGTTTACAATGTTTTCATGGCATAAAGCCCATAGTTTTCATGTTTTATTTTATAATTACTTTTAATTTGCTCTTCTGTATTGTCTCCATGCTGCACTTGACAGATTAAAGAAAACAAAACAGAATTTGATGAAAAGGAACTGGTGAAAATAAAGCAAGAGGTAAAAATGAAAATGGAACATATTAAACCTCGGGGTGCCGAAGCCAAAGATATCCACGGCTCGTATCAACTCCTTCTTAAGGCAGCCAAGCTTAAGACCTCTACAAATAAGGATTGTTCTACAAATGACGTCCATGTTACGGAGGTGACGAAACGTTTACAAGCCGAAATCTGTAAAATGGAAGCAGAGTATCACAAACTACAAGATCAGTGCAGGAAATGGCTGGATGACCTTACCGAAGAATTTGAGGGTATCATTTGTATTCCTCCAGGAAAAGGTTAATTATATAATAATATAATAAATTATGTCATATATTGCAAAGTCACTTGTGTGAATTTGTGATTTCCTACCATGATTTTTTAAATGTATTTTTTATTTGTTTTTGGGGAGTGATTTGAGCAGTCCATGAATTCCATTCACTATCGTCCCATCTGAATGGCTGCGTTGTAATCCCATCTGGAGTGAATATAAATAAACTAGCTATTGAACGCGTTCTATGTGAGCCTGGCGAGCAGTTTTATTGATACATTTCCGGCACCAAATTTTTTTAAGACAACTTCTGCGCCTTCACATGTACAGTGTCTTTAATAAAATGGAGCCAGATAGCAAGGTATGCGCTGACTTAGTGAAGTATTGTACTGCAAAATTAAAGGTAACCTGTCACCAGAAATAACACTGTTACCCTGCTGATATGAGGTTAATCTGCAGGTTAACAGGGTTATTATGCTGTCTGCATGCAACTGAATGCAGCGGGGAGAAAATTAACTTTATTTTCCCCACTAGCATATGGCTTCAGTCATATGGTCGGGGGTATACAGAGTGACGGCTGTTACCGCAACCCCAACCCTGACTGACAATCCCTGTTAGTCAGGGTCGGGAGCGCAGTAACAGCCGCAGTTCTATATTCTCAGACCAATGACTAAACCCAAGCCGAATGCTGGCGGGGAGAATAAAGTTAATTTTCTCCCTTCTGCATTCAGTTGCGTACGGCGCCATGAAGCGTAATAAGGCTCTTAACATGGAGATTAACCCTGTATCTGCAGATTAATAGCGTTATTTCTGGTGACAGGTTCCCTTTAACGTAGCACAAAAATGTACCAATAAAATGCTCCTCCCCCATCCCCTGGGTGTAGAACGGGCTCAATAGCTGGTCCTGGTGTATGCGCCACTCAGCCTGGTATCCCATCCTATTATTTGCTCCTCCATCTTGCCTGCACTGCTCTTTTTTAATACATACTAACAAGAAAAAAAACAGAACAATAAACAGCACGTTGTCTGCATTAAACATTTAAATAAAATTGCGCCGAAGGCAGTGCATGCGCATATCGCGCTATCAGGCGCCATCTTGTTGAAGACACTGTGCAAATTTGTCTTCAATAAAATGACGCTGGAGATCACACTGTGCACAGGTGCTGATTTCGGCGCCACACTCCTCCTGCCTCACCGGAGATCGCGGTATGTCCTCATGGCACTGGAGCTTGCGGTATGCAGTCAGCGTCTACGCATATCGCGATCTCTGGCACCACATACCTCTTCCATCCTCTTACCTGTCACCTCTATTAACTCTGGATGCATCCTTCTGACTCCGTCCACACTGCGCAGACACAGTCTATACCGGCTTCGGACTGATGGACGCATTCAGTGTTACAGATAGTACACTACTGATCAAAAGTTTAGACAAACCTGTTTATGTTAGAAAAGTGTCCATTGTAGATTCAGTCTTAAGGTAGCAAAGCCACAAAAGAACACATATGGAAACAAGAAGTAAAGCAACACATTTGAAGCAAACCATATGTGTTGTGCCTTAAATTTCTCAAAGTAACCCTCTTTTACTCTGACCTCTTTACACGCATTCTCTCAAGCAATTTAATCAGGTAGTCACCTCGAATGGCTTCCAATGTAGAGGTGTCTCCCGATCAGAGAATGTTTGTGACCATCAGGTGTGTTTTTCACAGGCATGATTGGTACACAGTTCCATACAGTACTGAACCCTATTCCACAAATGTTCTAAGCCGGAATATGACAAGAACCACTTAACTAAGTAAAGAGAATGACAATCCATCATTACTTTAAGATGTATTTATGTTAGTCACTTATACAGTGCAATCATATTTCACAGTGCTTTACAGATATCAGCATCGCTGTCCCCATTGGGCCTCACAATCTAAATTCTCTATCAGTACGTTTTTGGAGTTAGGAAGATTAAGCCTGAAAATGCTAGTAACTTTAAGATATATTCAAGTAAAGTCATGAAAACCATCAATCGATATGCTCAAACTGGCTCTCATGATTATCACCCCAGGAATGGAAGAAGAAGAATTACCTCTGCTGCAGAGGATAAGCTCATCAGAGTTACCAGCCTCAGAAAATGCAAATTTACTGGAGTGAGATTGTAACATTTTAAGTCTTTAGTGTTATTGACATATCCTCCCACGTGCATATTAAACCCATTTTGTTAAAATAGCAAGAAAATATAAGAAAGGCGCAATTTTTAATTTTTTTTTGCACAAGAGAAAAAAAATTTAATCTTCAACATGATTTTAATGTCTGGTTTGATCTATTTTTACTATAAGAATAAAGATATTTTTCTATGTAATTTAATAATGTTGAATTATTTTATCGCTAGGTGTTTGTATTTGTTTTTTGTCATTTGGGCACTGTTCATGGTATAAAAAAAAGATGGCTACTAGAGATGGGCGAACCTGTGAATGTTTGGGCTTGACGGGTTTTGTCCGAATATTTAATAAAAAAAATTTGCTTTGGGTACCAGAACGGTACCCAAACTCTATTCAGATGGGGTGCCCGGACATCTGTTGTTTCCCGGATTGGCGGTAAGATCGTCACAACTTGTCAGTGCGCTGCTGTGACGTGGTAAAAAGGTTACCGCCAATCACAGGCATCGTCTGATGAGAGTACTACACCTGCTCTCACTGATGGCAGGGAGAGCAGACGAGGCTGATGAGAGTATTCATCAGCCACCGCCTGTGCAATAAATAATAATTTTATTTTTTTTAAATGGTGTGGGTTCCCTTCTATTTTCAATATCCAGCGCATGAAAGCTGACAGCTGTGGGCTGCAACCCCCAGATGTCATGTTTATTTTGGCTGGCTATCAATAATAGAGGGGTCCTCAAGCTGCAAAAATGGCATGGGGTTTAACAAACAGCGATGGTAAAGCAGAAAGTTGGGGGCTGGTATTCTCAGACTGGGAAGGGGCCATGGATATTGGTTTTTCCCCAGCCTAAAAATAGCAGCCTCCCCAGAAAAGGAGGATCTATTAGATGCGCCAATTCTGGCGCGGTGGCAAGTGGAGTAATAGTTATGGGGTTGATGTCATCTGTTTTATTGCCGCTGACATTAAAGGAAACCTGTCACCTCGTTTTTAGCTGTTAGTGTGGTGTTAGTGATACAATGTGCATCACTAACATGTTTTTGTCAAAGAAAAGCTCCAAGTATTAAGTTTAAAAAAAGACTTTATATCATTAGAGGATTCCCTCACAGACCTTTTCTTTCAGTCATAGGGGTGATGACTTTATCTTTTCAGTCAAGGTTCATTCAGTGTACTTCTGAAATTAGGCACGCTCTCAGCATTGCATTTGATTGCGGTGACTGGCCCAAAGTTAGGGTAAGCACGTATCCCGTGCATGCGCACTGTCCATCCTCACTCCGGGCATGCACACTGACTCTGGTTGTACAACTCCAGCTTTGTGTCAGATGCAGAGTCAAAGGGGACACAGTGGCGCACATAGTGTGTGCGCTTGCATGTCATGTGGCTACTGACTCAGAGCGGCTCCGGCGCATGTGCGCATCTATCATGAAACTGGGACTGTACAGCTTCTAACTTTAGAACCCATGGGTCTGTATTTTTTTGTTGTTTTAGAACTATGGAAGCAACTTCCTCCTCTAGGTGGCATGTTTTAGATTTACCTATGATGTCTTTTTACCCTAACTAGACAAGGCTCGTTAAAGGGTCGACATTGACTTGTAGGATTGCTACCTTCCAATAAGTGGCACTAGAGTTCTAGTTCTCTCCCTCCCTGAAGAGACAATTTGCATAATTAGCATATTTCCCAGAGGAGCAGTGCAGCCTTAAGTCTCCTCATCTTGGTATGCTTAGCATGTCAATCTCCGCAAGGAGAAACTATACTTCTTGGATACCCTAACTAGAGAAATTTTAGAAAATTAATATAATGCTACTACCCAGAAGTGGTAGCAAACTGCTTTTATTTCTCCTCAAGCTTACACTAGAGAATCCATGCTGCACAGAGAAATGGAGCCTAATACCTATTGCAAATTTGTACAAATTCTCAGCTGCATTTAGAATTTTCCAAACTATGGAGTATAAAGAATTTTAGCAAAAGGAAAAAAGACTTGTTTTCAAAAACAGTGTCCGGTGGGAACAGCGTTTTCTGACTTTATAAATTGCTGCTGGTCTTACATAATTTACGATGAATGGCTTTGATCTTACAAAAGAAGTAAAAAAAAAAAATAAACTGAAAAGACTACAGCAACCCCGCATTGCATAAATATTCAGCTTTGAAATTAGCATGTATGAATAATTAATAAGTATCTGCAACATATATGCAATGTATTTGTTTTTTGCAGAACGTGTATTCTTTCTGCCCTCTAGTAACTTGCTTAAGTGTTAATTTTGCAATGTAATTGTGATTTGGATGGAAAAAAAATCCTTTCAATTGGGTACTTACAACGCAGAGCTGTTTTTTTATGTATATTAAAATTCAGCGTATGATTACGATGGTCAAAGGCATCAAGATTTCCTTCTGAGAAATGAGCAGACAACAAATTATGAAGAAAGTGGCATGAACATAGCACCGTGCCCCCACCACCCCTTGGCAGAAAATGCAATCAAGTACAATCATCCTAATTTACTCTTCCAATTTTCCTTGGTGAGGCAACTTATTGTCATGCATAAAGGTCAGGATGTTAAGATAAAGTATGATTTTTCTCAAAGAAATGGGATTGTCAAGTTAGTGTTTTTGTGTTTTTTTTTGTTTTTTTTTCTTTCTTTGGATTGCACCATGCACTTTAAGGGGTATACTCAAATTTGAATAGCTTCCAAATGGCCTGGGGTATGAACGCGAGAATGGCCTGCTGGATCCAATGGAGTGAAACCAGGTGATTATACATGTTTGTTTTGCTTGTTTGTTTGTTTTTTTTTTAGTTTTTTGTTGAGGCTGGAATAAACCTTTTAAGGATTAAATAATAACATTTATTATAAAATTATTATTAAATAACCCTGTACTTCTGATAGCTACTCCAATAATAATATTTGCCTATTGATGAATGAGAGCAAAAATATAATAGACACAGAGGTCACATGAAGAACTTTTTTCACGAGAGGCAACAAGCTTGATGGTTTCACAATCTTGCATGAGCTAATTCGATTGGAGGTTCCAACAGCCTTACATGAAAAGGCAGAGGGTCTTGAGTAGACTCTCTTCACACTTTAGCATCAGTTGTCAGCCCCCTCGCATGTTGCTCTCCTAACCCTATTTGGTGAGTTAGGCCGGGATCACACATGCGAGAAACACGTCCGTGTCTCACATGAGAAATCCAAGCTCTGGCGCCGGCACTTGGGAGCGGAGCGTGCGGCTCCATGTGTTGCTATGCTGCCGCACGCTCCACCCTGGAGTGCCGGCGCCAGAGCTTTAATTTCACATGCGAGACACGGACGTGTTTCTCGCATGTTTGATCCCGGCCTAACTAGGATGCAACAACCAAGATGATGAGGATGCGGAGTTATTTAACCAAAGCTATTTATTTGGCTACTACAGAAAGAAAGTCTAACTATAAGAACATATGATTATGCAGATATATGGAAACTAGTAAACACAATCTTAAAAGTAATGATAATGAAAACTGTATAGTACTTTTTGACACTTAAACCCTTAGTGACTGAGCTAATTTTGACCTTAGTGACCAGGCCAACCTTTTTGAAATCTGACCAGCATCAATTTTTGTGATAACTCTGGGACACTACAACAGATCCCAGTGATTCTGAGAGAGTTTTTTTCCTGACATATTGTACTTCATGTTAGTGATATTTTTTTTTCCCTCTGTGGTAAACATTTCTTGTATATTTAATAAACAAAAAAATCCCTTTTTGCCACCCATAAGATTTTTTGAGTGCGGATATTTCTCCTCCTGGTTATGGTCACTGGACTTAGGCCATGTTCAGCCTGCACTTACATTTAAGCAGAGTGATCATCATTTACCCTTTAGTTGGTGATAAATTATGGTCAGTCAATATGCTTTCCATATATTTATGAAAATATGGAAAAAAATTGACAAATTCAAAAATGTTGCTGTTTTTAAACTACAAATTTGCATGCCCCTAAATCAGATAGTTATACTGCACAAAATAATTAATAAAAATAAATATTTCCCATATGTCTGCTTTACATCTGCATAACTTTTTAAGCAGATTTTTTTTTTGTTAGGACGTTAAGAAGGGTTCAGAGATGATCAGCAATTTCAAATTTTTCCTACAAAATTTACAAAGCCGTTTTTTTAGGGACCACATCACATACAAAGTGACTTTGGGGGCTTATATGACAGAAAATACCCAAAAGTGACACCATTCTAAAAACTGCACCCCTCAAAAACCACATTCAAGAAGTTTACTAACCCTTCAGGTGCTTCAAGGAATTAATGGAATGTGGAAGGAAAAAATGAACATTTTACTTTTTTTCACAAAAAGTTTACTTTAGCCCCAATTTTTTTACTTTCAGAAGGGTAGCAGGAGAAAATGAACACTAACATTTGTTGTGCAATTTCTTCTGAGTACGTCGATACCCCCCATATGTGGGAGAAAACTACTATTTGACCACACGGCTGGGCTCAGAAGGCAAGCAACACCATTTGACTTTTTAAACTCAAAAATGTCTGGAATAGAGAGCAGACGCCATGTCGCTTTTGGAGAGCCCCAGATGTGCCTAAACAGTTGAAACTCCACAAGTGACCCCATTTTGCAAACTAGATCCCTCAAGTAATGTATCTAGATGTGTGGTGAGCACCTTGAACCCACAGATGCTTCACAGAAGTTTATAATGTTGAACTGTAAAGATGAAAAAATTATTTTTTTTCCTCAAATGTTGGTTTTGCCCCAAATTGTTTACATTTTTACAAGGGTAACAGAGCAAAATGGACCATACAATTCATTGTGCAATTTCTCCAGAGTACACCGATACTCCATATGTTGTCGAAAACTACTTTTCATGCACAGTTCAGAGCTCAGAAGAGTGGAAGGGTCATATTGGAGTTCAGATTTTGCTGGAATGGTTTGAAGGTGCCATGTGACATTGCAGAGCCCCTAAAGTGCCAGAATAGCAGAAAGTCCCCATAAGTGGTGTCATTTTACAAACTACTCTCAATGAATTCATCGAGGGGTGTAATGAGCATGTTGACACCACGTGTGCTTCACAGAATTTTTTACCATTGGGCGGTAAAGAAAGAATAATTACATTTCTACGGCTAAAATGTTGTTTTAACCTCATCTTTTTTTTTTTGTAAGGGCTAATAGGACAAAAAGGACCTCTCAATTTGTTGTGCAATTTCTCCTGAGTGTGCCAATACCACACATGTAATCTACTTTTGAGGCACAGTGCAAGACTCAGAAGGGAAGGTATGCCAAAATTTAGTGCAGATTTTACTGTTATGGTTTGCGGATGCCATGATCCACTGGGAAAGTGGACTTTGAGAGGCCTATATACTGGAAATGCCCCAAAAGTGATACTATTTAAAAAAAAAAAAAACACACACCTCTCAAATACTTAAAAACTGTTTTCGGGTTATTTTTGTTAACCCTTCAGTTGCAACACAGTAATTAATGCAAAGTAGAATGAAAAAAAATAATTGTACCTCTAAAATCTTGCTTTAACCCCAAGTTTCTTACTTTTGTAAGCGGTAACATCAAAAAGTGGACACTGCAGTTTATTACCCAATTTCTTACAAGCACGGCGATACGCTACATGCAGTTAAAAATTCTGTTTGGACAAACAGCAGGGCTCAGAGCAGAAGGAGCAATATTTGAATTTTGGAACACAAATTTGCTGAAGTAGATTGCGGGCGACATGTCACGTTTGCTGCAGGGCCCCTAAGGTGCCCAAACAGCAGAAAATTCCCCCCCCCCCCCCCCCACAACTGGAACCCCCTCCATTTTGGAAACTACACCCACTCATGGATTTTATCCAGGGGCATAGTAACAATTTTGAACCCACAGGTACTATACAGAATTTGATAACATTATGTCGTCATTAGTGTTGAGTGCAAGTGCTCACTACTCGAGTTTGCACCTAGTATCGTGGGTGCTCGAGTCCACACCACGCATGTTTTGCCGTTGTTAGACAGCCAAGAAACATTCTGGGATTGCCCGTGTATGGCAGACGATACTCTGTGCATATCAGTGCACCCGATGCAAACTCAAGTGGCGAGCACTTGCGCTTAACACTAGTTGTCACATCGTCATCCCTTTTTTTTGTTTGTTTTTTACTCTTTTTTTTTTTTTTTGGAGAATAAAAAACAACCCTAACCCTTAACCCAACTATAACCCTAAAGGCAAAGAATGAAAGAAATAAAAATGATAAAATAAAAAAATAAAAAATCTAAGAGAATGACACGGGGGGGGGGGATGATTTACTAATTATTGGCTCTTGATCACTGTGATAGACATTATCACAGTGATCAAAGGGAACCAATAGGAAAAAGCTGGCAGGCGCCTGCAATTTTTTTTTTTTTTTTTCAGAAAGGAGATGGAGAGTCAGGGGATGGCGGAGTTAATGGGGGGACTTCAGGACATAGTTTCCTTCTCATCTGATGTGTATATCATATCAGAAGAGAGGTTATTTTTATAGCGGACGCACATTTTTTTTTCACTTGATCGCCGTTATTCATTGGTAGCCGAGACCCCGGTGATTTTCAGACTCTGGGGATGCTTTACCCTTAGTCCCGATTGCTGTTATAAAACAGTGATGAGGGAATAAAGCCCCTTAGCAGCTGCCGTTTTAATGCGTATCAGCGGTCGTTAAGGAGTTGATGCAGTATCTTATTCTAGGTTCTATTTGCATTCACTGTCTGGTCATTTAACAGTTTAACAAATATTGTTGTTTTGTCTTAGCTCAATGTGCCTCTGGCTTAACAATAGGCCTGTCGCTGACGTATGCTCTTCAAGCACCTTTGATTGTTATACTGGCCCTAACGGTAGTTACCAGTACTTTCCGCTAGGCCACAAGTCCATCATATGTGGGTCACTTAGTATCCAGTGTGTTCATCGTACTGGCCGCCTTCGTTCCCTGAAGCATGGCCACGGCCCACACTTAGTGCTGTAAGTCTACACTGGAAGTAATCTCTTCGTCTGCAGGGCAAACGTCCTGTATCATCCAAAGACCAGAGTCCAACCTTTGGGGCTTGACCTTCAGATTCTGGATGTCAGATCTTGGCTGGTGAAGTCTGGGCTTTGGATCTTGACCAGCAAAGTCTGAGCCTCAGTGCTTGTCCAGCTACGTCTCGTTTGCACCGGTATTAAGCCGCTGTTCTTTTGCTCTGCTTCTGGGTTGGATACTAGTGTGTTACACTAGAGCGTTATGCTCTCTCTTTTACATGCTGTCGCTTACTGAGTTCCCGCCTCACCACTCTGGCCTTTTATATTTGACAACTGTGCCACAGTTATCACCTGACCTGGTTTTCCCTTCAAATTCTACCCTCCGGAAATACTTAGCCCATCATTTAGTTGCCTACTCAGTTCGCTCAGCAGATGGCAACATTCGGTAGTGAACGCCATGGAACGTTAATGAACCATGTCCTCTGTTCTCCACCCCCTTACAAGTGCACTCTGAAAACACAGCAGTAAGTCTCTTTGGTCACCACTGCTTTGATTTGGTCTCTATCAACTGGTACAAACATCACACCATAGCTTCTCATGCTGGGGCTTTCTTGCTCCTCTATGGCTCTTTCTAAGCCCTAGAGTTGTGCACCTTAATAGTAAGGGCTTATCCCCACTAATAGCGAAGTGCCTGGCAGGATGTGTGCACCACTGGCAGGTATCGTATGCATGTTATTCTAATGACTATCACGAGTTTTGGTGCCAGAGAATCCCTGTAACTTCTACAACACAGTGTAGTACCCATCTGTACCTCAAATTCATGACCCTCTACCCAGCAAAACTCTGTAAGGGCCATTTGATGACCTGATTCCATGCTAATTCTGGCTATGACAACTTCATCGAGTGCTCACATTTCTGCATGAGGCATGCAATCGACTTGTGCAAGTCTGTTCTATTAGAAAATTTTGATCAGAATATAATGGGTTAATTCATTAGGAACACGGATGTGAAATACTGACTTGTTATTGTAGCATTAGGATGTATTCGGAAACTTACTGGAATAGGATCCTACTCAATAAGACAAAGCCATATTTACTCGGGATACTAATGAGCATTGATGAAGAAATAAGAAAAAATCCACAGGCTTTAAGAACTTTATAACGTTCATTAGATCTTGTGTAGACCATTAAGAAGAATTATGGATAATGCATATTTTAAAAGCTGCCACTTGGACTTTTCTGAACGTGCCATTCTGCTTTGGTTTGATTTTCATTTGGCAAAACGAAGACCATTTTGATTTGTTGCAGAAGATTCACATTTAGTGATGAGGTCGATTTTAGTATGCAAAACACTTGCTTTAAAGCTTATTTTTTTGTCGCTTTCCTGACTTGTCTCGCACACAGTCATGAGGAGTATAGCCAAATAATAAAAGCCTTATATAAATATGGACGGATGCCATCTTCCAAGGAAGCGGCTATCATAAGAATACACACAAACTGATCCAGGCTCTGTTCACATTGGATTTCAGCCCTTTGGTTGCCGAATTATCCAAGGAAGGTCCCAGCGTAAATATGTCAAACATATCCATATGGCTCAACTCACAAAACGATGGCCAAGACGAACAACATTTTAGAACTATCAGAGGAAAATGTTGCTGAAGCTAGGATGACGAGCAGCAAATAGAGACCAGCACTTCATACAAACGACCATCATGGCTGGACTCAAGTGGAGAAGCCCCTATTACTGTGGAGTTCGCAACAAGTCCTAAGAAAAACACTTCCACCAAATTTAAAAGGAACCTGTAATCAGATTTATGCTGCCCAAACCA
Source organism: Ranitomeya imitator (assembly GCF_032444005.1). Lineage (NCBI taxonomy): Eukaryota > Metazoa > Chordata > Amphibia > Anura > Dendrobatidae > Ranitomeya > Ranitomeya imitator. Next base: position 665,546,099 of record NC_091282.1, read on the forward strand.
TGGATGTTGGGAGAAGCTGTCTGGGATCAAATCGGACCAGTTAACCTTGACATATAGACCCCTGCCAACTTCTCAATGTGTCCCGGCTGACTATTCCGATGTGGTTCCCAGCCAGCTTCTTCCCACTTATCAGCTGAGGCACACAGTTCTCTTTTTACAGTATGTTTTCCCTGAAAAGCCATAGCTTTAAACATAAAACAAACCTGTGATCTCACAGCTAGTGTCTGATTTATGGGCAGCATTAATATGATAACTGAACAGTGGCAGGCGCTTCTCCCCTGATAACTTGTACTCTGTAAAATTAAAGTCAAAACACTTTATTCACCTCCCCCTGGCTCTTCCATGGTTCTCTTGCCCAATGGTGCATGTCAATTTTTGAGGCATTTCTGCTTCAGTAGAAGCAGACAAAAAAAGGCTCAAAAATAGTAAAGAAAAAACTTGTGCTTTTTGGACATGGATTTTACAACCAGAAAAATGTGTAAAAAAAAAATGAAAACACTAAGTTTAAGTGAACAAGTCGTTTTTTGTTTTTCAGGTGGGTTTCGCCTGGAACCCGTCTGAAAAAGCTTTGAAAAAAATAAAAAGAATAAACAAAATGCACAGCAATGTAAAAACGGCTTTGAAAGCCAGACAGCAGTTGAGTTAACTCAATTAACCTGTTTATTATTTAGGCAGCTTCTTTTGGAAAACCGCTTCAAAAGTGACTGAAGAGATGCCAGAGAAAATGCTTCAGGAAAAAGATCTCCGAAATGTGCCTGTTTTGCCTTGAAAAACTCAGTGGTTACTGTAATGTCTTAAAGGTGTTATGTGCACATACTCTTAGTGTATTTTTGTAATTGAAAAATAGTTTGAATCAACTCATTCAGAGGTCTCACTCCATCTATGTATGTTGGCACCTAAGGTTATTTGGTTCTGCTCATTAGCTAACCCTTTTCCCTCTCTATCTATGCATCAGCCATGAGTGACAAGGTTGAGACAACATGTAAAGTATAGAATAAAATGGTGCACAAAGGGTTAATACATAAGGGCAATTGAGCATAAACCAAATCCAGGTTAGAGATGCTCACCTAATCTGGTTGGGCACAACTCCAATGTTGGCGTGAGACTGTGGATGTAAATGCTGCCATTGTCTTTGTTCCTCAGCTGTGTGTGAAAAGAAGAAAGAGAACGTTTGGGAAAGTAGAATTATACACCCCAAAATTTAAGCACACGTATTCAGATATCCAGTACAAAAATGCAAGGTTCATGGGAAATGAACATCCTTTGTTTCATAAATCTCCATAGATAACACGTTTGAGTCCCCTTTTTCCAGTAACAAATATATGAACAGAAAAAAAATGAGCTTAAATACTCCCTAAAGAGCGCCAAAGAGAGATACAAAACTGCCTAGAAAATATTGACATTATAAAATATATAATGTATACAAAAATCATACATAACTGACATATACAGTACTGTGAACACATTTTATGCAGATGTAAAAAAAAATGCTGCAAAGTAAGAATACCTTTTAAAAAGTCATGTTAATAGTCTATTTTTATCAGTTACCAAAATGCAAAGTGAATGAAAAAAAAAAGAGAAATCTAAATTGCACCTGAGTGGGAAAAAAAGAGAAATCTAAATTGCACCAATATTTGGTGTGATGACCCTTTACCTTCAAAACAGAAACTATTTTTTTATGTACAGGTGAACAAAGTCAGGGATTTTGAAGGATTATAGTATAGTCAGGTGTATGAGTAACCAGTTATACCAAACAGGTGAAAGCGATCATTCTTTTCATATGTAGGTTTGAAACTGTCATTACCAGAAACAGCTGTCTAGGAGGATTACAACTGTGAGGAACAGGCAAAATTTAGTACAAAGGAGAAGTTGTGGAGGACCGTTTCCTGTCACAGGTCATTCACCATGTCAAGCCTGAGCACAACCAGATACAAGGTAGTTATACTGCATCAGCAAGGTCTGTCTCAGGCAAAGATTTCAGGGCAGACAGGTTTCAAGATCTGATGTTCAAGCTCTTTAAAAAAAAAAAACATTGAGGACTGTAGACGCAGTAGCCCGACAAGAAACTTAGTGCAGCCGAAGAATAACGAATAATTGTGTTTACTTCCCTTCAAAATCAGAAGATGTCCATCAGTGCCATCAGCTTAGAACTGCAAGCGCCCAGTGGGACATAGCTACTGTGCAAAGAAGTATGGCTAGAAGAGGTCTTTATGATGGAATTGCACCCAAAAAGCCATACCTTCTACATGGAAACAAAGGCAAGTGACTAAACTATGTACGAAAACATAGGAACTGTCAAAAATGGCAGCAGTCACTCTTTGTTTCATGGCAGCCATTTGGTAAATTCAAAAAAGTTAAAGGGACACTGTCACCTGAATTTGAAGGGAACATTCTTCAGCCATGGAGGCGGGGTTTGGGGGGTTTTTGATTCACCCTTTCCTTACCCGCTGGCTGCATGCTGGCTGCAATATTGGATTGAAGTTCATTCTCTGTCCTCCATAGTACACGCCTGCGCAAGGCAAGATTGCCTTGTGCAGACATGTACTACGGAGGATAGAGAATGAACTTCAATCTAATATTGCAGCCAGCATGCAGCCAGCGGGTAAGGAAAGGGTGAATCAAAAAACCCCAAACCCCGCCTCCATGGCTGAAGATTGTTCCCTCCAAATTCAGGTGACAGTGTCCCTTTAATTCTTTTTTCTCATTAATGTACATTCTGCACCCCATCTTGTACATTCTGCACCCCATCTTGACTGAAAAAAAAACAGAAATGTAGAAATTTTTGCAAATGTATTAAAAAAGAAAAACTGAAATATCACATGGTCATAAGTATTCAGACCCTTTGCTCAGTATTGATTAGAAGCACCCTTTTGAGCTAGTACAGCCTTAATCATAGTTTTATTTATATAGCGCCAACATATTCCGCAGCGCTTTATAATTATAGAGGGGATTTGTACAGACAATAGACATTACAGCATAACAATAATCACAGTTCAAAACAGATACTAAGAGGAATGAGAGCCCAGCTCGCAAGCTTACACACTATGAGGAAAAAGGGGAGACACAAGAGGTGGATGGTAACAAATGCTTTCGTTGTTCGGACCAGTCATAGTGTAAGGATCGGGTGTTCATGTAAAGCTGCATGAACCAGTTAACAGCCTAAATATGTAACCGTACAGACATAGAGGACTAATTAACTGCATAAAGTGTATGAGAACATGATGCGAGAAATCTGATTAGGGTTTCAGTTTTTTGAATGGGCCACCCTGGGATAGTTAGGTTAATGCATTGAGGCGTAGGCCAGTCTGAACAAATGCGTTTTTAGGGCATGCGTAAAACTGGGGATTAATCGTATTAACCTGGGTAGTGCATTCCAAAGAATTGGCGCAGCACGTGAGAAGTCTTGGAGACGGGAGTGGGAGGTTCTGATTATTGAGGATGCTAACCTCAGGTCATTAGAACGGAGAGCACGGGTAGGGTGGTAGACTGAGACCAGGGAGGAGATGTAGGGTGGTGCTGAGCCATGGAGTGCTTTGTGGATGAGGATAATGGAGTGGATGGGTAAACCAGTGTAATGACTGGCACAAGGTAGAGGCATCGGTATAACAATTTAGTGAGGAATATGATACTGGCTGCAGCATTCAGGACAGATTGGAGAGGGGAGAGTTTGGTAAGAGGGAGGCCGATTAGTGGGGAGTTACAGTAGTCCAGACGAGAATGAATAAATGAAACAGAGTTTTTGCAGAGTCGAAAGTAAGAAAAGGGCAAATTCTACAAATGTTTTTGAGATGCAGATAAGAAGAGCGAGCCAGTGATCGGATGTGGGGGGTGAATGAAAGAATGAAAGCTCGGAATCAAGTATAACCCCAAGGCAGCGGGCATGTTGCTTGGGAGTAATAGTGGAACCACACACGGAGATGGCAATGTCAGGCAAAGGTAGGTTAGTAGAGGGAGAGAACAAGAGGAGTTCAGTTTTTGACAGGTTCAGTTTAAGGTAGAGGGAGGACGTGATGTTAGAGACAGTGGTAAGACAATCACTAGTGTTTTCTAAAAAGGCAGGCGTGATAACAGGAGAAGAAGTGTATAATTGGGTGTTGTCAGCATAGAGATGGTACTGGAAACCAAATCTACTGATTGTTTGTCCAATAGGGGCAGTATACAAAGAGAAGAGGAGGGGGCCTAGGACTGATCCTTGAGGAACCCCAACAGTAAGGGGAAGGTGAGAGGAAGAGGAACCAGCAAAAGATACAGTGAAAAGGCGGTCAGAGAGATAAGAGGAGAACCAGGAGAGAACAGTGTTCTTGAGGCCGATGGAGTGTAGCATAGTGAGGAGGAGCTGATGATCCACAGTATCGAATGCTCTGGAGAGATCCAAGAGAATCAGCATGGAGTAGTGACCATTAGATTTAGCTGTTAGTAGATCATTAGAGACTTTAGTGGGGGCAGTTTCAGTAGAGTGTTAAAGCCTTGAGTCTTGGGAATGATGCAACAAGTTTTTCACACCTGGATTTGGTTTTATCCACACATACCGCTTAGAATTATCACCAAAAAGGTCTATCTTCGTCTCATCAGACCAGAGAATCTTATTTCTCAAAGTCTGGGAGCCCTTTATGTGTTTTTTTTTTAGCAAACTCTATGTGGGCTTTCATATGTCTTGCACTGAGGAGAGGCTTCCATCGGGCCACTCTGCCATAAAGGCCCGACTGGTGGAGGGCTGCAGAGATAGTTGATTTTGTGGAACTTTTTCCCATCTCCCTACTGCATCTCTGAATCTCAGCCACAGTGATCTCGGGGTTCTTCTTTACCTATCTCACCAAGGCTCTTCTCCCGAGATTGCTCAGTTTGGCTGGACTGCCAGGTCTAAGAAGACTTCTGGTGGTCCCAAACTTCTTCCATTTAAGGATTATGGAGGCCACTGTGTTCTTCGGAACCTTGAGTACTGCAGAAATTCATTTTTAACCTTGACCAGATCTGTGCCTTGCCACAATTCTGTCTTTGAGCTCCTTGGCCAGTTCCTTTGACCTCTTGATTCTCATTTGGTCTGACATGCGCCGTGAGGGCTTATATAGACAGGTGTGTGCCTTTCCAAATCAAGTCCTATCACTTTAATTAAACACAGCTGGACTCCAATGAAGGAGTAGAACCATCTCAAGGAGGATCACAAGGAAATGGACAGCATGTGACTTAAATATAAGTGTCTGAGCAAAGGGTCTGAATACTTATGACCATGTGATATTTCAGTTTTTCTTTTTTAATAAATATGCAAAAAATCTACATTTCTGTTTTTTTCAGTCAAGATGGGGTGCAGAGTGTACATTAATGAGAAAAAAATGAACTTTTTTGAATTTGCCAAATGGCTGCAATGAAACAGTGAAAAATTAAAAGTGGTTTGAATACTTTCCATACCCACTGTATGAAAGCCTTCTTACTGTAGCATTTTTCCACACCTACCTAATACTTCTGCACACTACTGTATTTAAACAATAATAAAAAGAACAAGACAATAATCAGAAAGAATATGTAAATCGTTTCAGTTAGGTTACAAGCTGCGTTCTCATAGTCCTAGGACAGTTCGTGCCGTAATCGAGCGCTTTATACACTGCTCAAAAAAATAAAGGGAATACTTAAACAACAGAATATAACTCCAAGTAAATCAAACTCCTGTGAAATCAAACTGTCCACTTAGGAAGCTATACTGTTTGACAATCAATTTCACATGTTGTGCAAATGGAATAGACAACAGATGGAAATGATTGGCAATTATCAAGACACACTCAATAAAGGATTGGTTCTGCAGGTGGGGACCACAGACCACATCACATACCAATGCTTTCTGGCTGATGTTTTGGTCTCTTTTGAATGTTGGTTGTGTTTTCACACTCGTGGTAGCATGAGACGGACTCTACAACCCACACAAGTGGCTCAGGTAGTGCAGCTCATCCAGGATGGCACATCAATGTGAGCTGTAGCAAGAAGGTTTACTGTGTGTCAGCGTAGTGTCCAGAGGCTGGAGGCACTACCAGGAGACAGGCAAGTACACCAGCACATGGAGGGGGCCGTAGGAGGGCAACAACCCAGCAGCAGGACCGCAACCTCAGCCTTTGTGCAAGGAGGAACAGGAGGAGCTCTGCCAGAGCCCTGCAAAATGACCTCCAGCAGGCCACAAATGTGCATGTGTCTGCACAAACAGTTAGAAACAGACTCCATGCGGATGGTCTAAGTGCCCGACGTCCACAGATGGGGGTTGTGCTCACAGCCCAACACCGTGCAGGATGCTTGGCATTAGCCACAGAACACCAGAATTGGCAAATTCGCCACTGGCGCCCTGTGCTCTTCACAGATGAAAGCAGGAGCACACTGAGCACATGTGACAGTCTGGGGACATCGTGGAGAGCGATCTGCCTGCAACATCCTTCAGCATGACCGGTTTGGCAGTGGGTCAGTAATGGTGTGGGGTGGCATTTCTTTGGTGGGCCGCACAGTCCTCCATGTGCTCGCCAGAGGTAGCCTGATTGCCATTAGGTACTGAGATGAGATCCTCAGACCCCTTGTGAGACCATATGCTGGTGTGGTTGGCCCTGGGTTCCTCGGACAATGCCAGACCTCATGTGGCTGGAGTGTGTCAGCAGTTCCTGCAAGATGAAGGCATTGAAGCTATGGACTGGCCCACCCGTTCCCCAGACCTGAATCCGATTGAACACATCTGGGACATCATGTCTCGCACTATCCACCAACGTCACGTTGCACCACAGACTGTCCAGGTCTGGGAGGAGATCCCACAGGAGGCCATCTGCCGCCTCATCTGGAGCACACCCAGGCATTGTAGGGAGATCATACAGGCATGTGGAGGCCACACACACTACTGAGCATCATTTCCTTGTCTTGCGGCATTTCCACTGAAGTTGGATCAGCATGCAACTTCATTTTCCACTTTGATTTTGAGCATCATTCCAACTCCAGACCTCCTTGGGATATTAGTTGTGTTTTACGTTGATCATTTTAAGGTTTTATTGCTCTCAACACATTCCACTATGTAATTAAAGATTTACAACTGGAATATTTCATTCAGTGATATCTAGGATGTGGGATTATAGTGTTCCCTTTATTTTTTTGAGCAGTATAGTATCAGAAATAGCTGCATAATTCCATAGTAGCAGAAATAGATGCATGTGTATGGAAAAGTCTGCGTATACGCACAGCTAGATAAAGACATTGGCATGAAACCAAGAAACTGCCTGGTAGATGCCGTACCTATTGGCACTTGCCCATTGGAAAATTGGCACATGCATACAAATTTGGCAATAGCCTTGCCTCAGAACCAGGACACTATTGGGCATTGATGGACTACGCCTACTTCAAAAAGGTGCTCACTTGTAACAAAGATGCTGTACAAAGAACTATGGTAGGAAATGGATAACTCCTGCATGAAATAGCTAATGAGTGTTACCTGGAATGGAGGAGAAATCAGGGAGTGCTATCTAAGTGTAATATTAGATGTATTGGAAAAAATGTTTAGGTAAGAAAGAAATGGTGCTCACCTGACGGAGTTGTGCATTTAGGCTCAACTCTAGATTCATGAAAGTCTAATGGAAAACCTCAATGGTGGGACATGGATAATTCCTTCACAAGGTTCCAGCGTATGGTAGATACATAGAGAAAAAACAAGATCTAGGCAATTTCTATGTATGATGAGGATTTCAATGATCTAAATATGAAAAAAAATTCAAGGAATCATAGATAAAATAGTGATGTGTTTAACTTCAACAATACCTATGGTTTATTCAGTTAAAAATAGTTGATAAAAAATACACGTTTTGGCTTTCCAGCCTTCATCAGGTGTACAAGTGAAATACAGCATAGCACCCACTTATACTTTTTCCAGTCTAAAAAATTGACCGGATTTCTAACATGTCAATCTGACCCTTTGGCTCCTCTTGTTTTCCTCTTTGGCTCCTCTTTTTCATATACATATATATTCACATATTAGCATAGGCTAAGTTACGTGAGTCTACTAGTTCCAGACTAGCTTAAATACATATTAAAACGTTCTTAATTAAATGCAATTCCCCTGGACATAACCCACCGTCGCACTCTAGATGTTCCACTGCAACTCACCACCTGCATCCAATCTGATTACCTACCAAAATTCCTATAGCAGATTGTTTATTCGTGACATATTGTGATTCATGTATTTGGTAAAATTTCTTTGATATATTATTTTTTTTTAATTATTTTTTTGCTTTTAAAGTAGAGAGTCATGTCACACAAAATAGTTGATAAATAACATTTCCCACATGTCTACGTTACATCAGCACAATTTTGGAAACATAATTATTTTTTTGTTAGGACGTTATAAGGGTTAAAAGTTGACCATCAATTTCTCATTTTTCCAACAAAATTTACAAAACCATTTTTTTAGGGACCACCTCACAATTGAAGTGACCTTGTGGGGTCAATATGGCAGAAAATACCCATAAGTGACAACATTCTAAAAACTAAACCCCTCAAGGTGCACAAAACCACATTCAATAAGTTTGCTAACTCATCAGGTGCTTCACAAGAACTAAAGGAAGAACAAAATTAACATTTAACTTTTTTCACAAAAAATTTACTTTATAAAGGCATGGATGATTGACCTCGTGGAGACCAAAACATTCAACACCGCGGAGACACCATCACGTGTTTCTCAACGCAGTGATCCAGAACACTGCCCCCAAATATGCAAATGCATGTAGAGGAGCTGCGGAGACACCATCACGTGTTTCTCAACGCAGGCAGTGAATTTTTTATTTTTTTCCCTCAGATGGGAAAATCCACCGTCCAGAAATCCAAGACCAAAGAAAAATCCCGAACAGCTACGTCAAATCCAAAACACAAAAGCTGTTCCCATCATCATCGGAAAATTTCAGTTTTATACAACATCAGAAAAAACAAATCAAGACATATTTACAAGGTATCTCCACTTCTTCACCTTCCAAATCCCTTCGGCATCCACCTTCCTCCTCCCTTCCTTTTATCCCATAGAAAACACACATACATCTTCCCCAAAATCACTTTTAAACTATTCTTTACTAGAATTTCCTTTCTCTTAAAAACATACACATTCCTCACATTATTATTATTATTATACATTTTTATAGCGCCATTTATTCCATGGCGCTTTACATGTGAATACGGGGCAAATATAGACAATTACATTAAACATGAGCAGATAAGGCACACGAGTACATAAGGAGGGAGGACCCTGCCCGCGAGGGCTCACAGTCTGCAGGGGGTGGGTGAGGATACACTAGGAGAGGGAAGAGCTGTCACATCCCATAATACTTCCTTTATACATGCACCTATTAACCACAACACTCTCTCCTTCACTCCATCACACATTCCCAAGCCAAACATGAACAACTCGAATAATGATAAGCTCACACCACACAATTCTTTACACAACGGTCCCATTCTTCCAATCACCTCCCTAGCATAATGACAATTCCAAAACACATGTATTACACTCTCCCTTCCACCACACCCACCTCTTGGACACATATCACTTCTCCCCAACCCACGATTCTTCTGAAATTCTCTAACTGGTAACACTCCATGCAAAGACTGCCACACAATCTCACTCTGCCTATTCGTCATACCGTCCAACCGCAGTTTCTTCCCTACTTTTTCTATATCATTCCCTCTAACCATGTTTATTCCACACTCTGTCTCTCTACATTCAATCATCCTATACACAGCCTTCTTATTACTCAACAACCTAACATCCACATTACACAACTCATACTTCACCAAAAATTTATAAACCCACACATACCATCTAGGCACGTTAAAAGCAACCAGATACCTCAGATCCCTCTCTCGCCACCTCAAATGAAATAAATATGCCCCAAACAAAAACCTACACAGACAAGAAAACTTCCCATCCATCCTAATTACCCTCAACACAAAAAACACAATATTTACACCAAAAAACACCTCAAGGTTTGGAAAACCCAACCCACCTTTTTCTAAACGTTTCACCAAAACCTCCCTCCTAGCCCTCTCCATTCTAGAATTCCACAAAAACACAAACAGAATCCTATTTAACCCCCTCATACACATATACCCCAGCGGAAAGACTACTGCAATATATAAGAAAATAGGCAAAATCACACTTTTAATAACTAAGATTTTTCCAAAAAACTAAAGACTTCTCATCTTCCAAAAATATAACTTCCACTCAACCTTTCCTTTCGCATCATCCCAACTTTCTTTCCCATCCAAACTCTCTGAAAATTTCACCCCCAAAACCTTAATAGACCCAGTCACCTCATTGACTCCTACATCCTTACTTAAAGCCCCTCCCCCAAAAACCTTACACTCACTCTTCTCCCAATTCACCTTAAATGCTGACGCACCACAAAAAATAGACACTAATAACTTCACCCGCCTCACAGAATACTCTGAATCACACAACACACACATGTCATCCATATTACCACTAACCTTCCATTCCCTCCCCTGTTGTGAGTTCCGTTCTGGAGCTCCCTCCTGTGGTTGCTAATGGTATGTTTGCGAGTTCTGCCCTTGGGCTCCCTCTGGTGGTTTCGAGTGGAACTGCTGCTCCGTTAGGTAGCTGTAGCAGCTGCCTTCACTAATCGCCTTGCCTGGGTTTGTTATTTAAACCTGCTCTGGGCTTTAGTCCATGCCTGCTGTCAATGTTCTTGGTTGGATTTGATTCTTCCCTTGGATTTCTCATATGGCCAGTCCTTGTCTGCAAAAGATAAGTTTTGCTAGTTTGTTTGTCCATTTGTTTGGACTCTATTGCTTGCATTTTGTCTCTTTGTCCAGCTTGTCACTATGACTTATTTAGGCTAGCTGGAAGCTCTGGGAAAGCAGATTTGCCCCTCCACACCGTGAGTCGGTGTGGAGTTCATTTTTGTAAACTCTGCGTGGATTTTGTAGTTTTTAATACTGACCGCACAGTATCCTTTGCTCTCTGTCTATCTAGTTTAGTATTGGCCTCCCCTTTGCTGAATTCTAATTTAATTTCTGTGTTTGTCATTTCCCTCTCCTTTCACAGTCAATATTTGTGGGGGGGTGTCTTTCCTTTTGGGGGTTTCTCTGAGGCAAGATAGCTTTCTATTTCCTTCTTTAGGGGTAGTTATATCTTAGGCTGTGACGAGGTGTCTAGGGAGTGTCAGGAACATCCCACGGCTATTTCTAGTTGTGTTGTTAGGATTAGGGACTGCGGTCAGTAGAGATACCACCTTCTCAGAGCTCGTTCCATGTTGCGTTTTAGCCACCAGGTAATTTCAGTGTGGCCTCTTAACCACCAGGTCATAACACTCCCCCCACCTCCTGGCACTTGTACACCTCTAATCACTTTATCTTTCCTCAACATACAAAGCAATGGTTCAATCTCACAAATAAAAACCACAGGAGACAAAGGACAACCTTGTCGCACACCTGAAAAAACATTCACTCTTCTACCCACATAACCATTCATCAAAACACAACTATAAATGTCTTTATATAAGCTCCTCACCCTCCAAACAAAATCAGGCGGAAACCCCATTCTCAATAATAACCGGAACAAAAAACTATGTGCTAACCGATCATACGCCTTTTCAAAGTCCAAACTGAAAACAAATACACTCTTCTTCCGACTCATACAGTCCCACAAACAATCTCTCAACATACACAAACACTCATGTATACATCTCCCAGGCACCGCACAACACTGTTCATCCACAATCACACTCTCTATCACATCACGCATCCTATTCGCCATTACTTTCGCATAGATCTTATAATCGCAATTCAACAACGTTATCGGTCTCCAATTTTTTAAACTCTTCAAATCTCCTTTTTTAGGTATTTACACAACCATCCCTGCACGCATACTCTCAGCCACCTCCATACTAGACCACATATACTTAAACACATGCACAAAATCCTTACCAATCACATGACACATCACCCTATAAAACTCTATAGGAAGACCATCCTCTCCTGGAGTCTTATTTAATGCCATGCTATTCATTACCTTCCATACCTCATCACCTGTCACCTCACCCATCACTCTCTCTCTCTCTCCATCTCACTCAATTTATTTTCTAATACACTTAGTACATCCTCCTCCAAAGCCTCATCCCTCCACTTCACTGCATACAGCTCCTCATAAAACTTAGCCACATGTTCACACATATCCTCCCCACTTAACTCTCTTCCACCCACTGCATTCAAAACACCCATACTCTGCTTTTTCCCAAAAACCTTTTTAAAGAAAAACCTTGAACACCTTTCATCTTGCTCCATTCTATCAATTTTTGCCCTAAAAATAATACTCTTCCCTTTCTCCTCCAAAAACTCATTAATTTCTTTTTTAACCTTTTCTATCCCCTCCTCCACCTCCATTCCTCCTTCCCTCAATTTATACAATAAACATAAACGGGCATTCAACTTAACAAACTTTTCCCTCTTAATTGCCGCAAATTCATACCCCACACTTTTAAAAAACTTTTTTGTCTGCCTCTTATCCCAATCCCACCACTCACAAACATTCCCAACATTTTCCTTACTTTTACACCACTGTTCATACTTTCTCACATACTCCTTCCTCACAGCTTCATTTTCCTACAATTTCACATTTAATTTCCACAAACCCTTTCCAAACACACCACTAACATTAATATCTAACTCGCACAACACACAAACATGGTCCGAAAAAATGACCCTATCCTGCTTATATCCAACAGGAATAATATTTTTAGAAATAAAACAATAATCCAACCTGGACTGTGCTCTTCCACTATCAGAAAAAAAGGTATCTAACAAAGGGTTAACCTTACACACACGCTGCATATCACTCAAATCAAAGTCAGTAACTAAAGGCCCCTTCACATTAAGCGACGCTGCAGCGATACCGACAACGATCCGGATCGCTGCAGCGTCGCTGTTTGGTCGCTGGAGAGCTGTCACACAGACAGCTCTCCAGCGACCAACGATGCCGGTAACCAGGGTAAACATCGGGTAACTAAGCGCAGGGCCGCGCTTAGTAACCCGATGTTTACCCTGGTTACCATCCTAAAAGTAAAAAAAACAAACAGTACATACTTACCTACCGCTGTCTGTCCTCCAGCGCTGTGCTCTGCACTCCTCCTGTACTGTCTGTGTGAGCACAGCGGCCGGAAAGCAGAGCGGTGACGTCACCGCTCTGCTTTCCGGCTGACCGACGCTCACAGCCAGTGCAGGAGGAGTGCAGAGCACAGCGCTGGAGGACAGACAGCGGTAGGTAAGTATGTACTGTTTGTTTTTTTTACTTTTAGGATGGTAACCAGGGTAAACATCGGGTTACTAAGCGCGGCCCTGCGCTTAGTTACCCGATGTTTACCCTGGTTACCAGTGAAGACATCGCTGGATCGGTGTCACACACGCCGATACAGCGATTTCCACGGGAGATCCAGCGACGAAATAAAGTTCTGGACTTTCTTCAGCGACCAACGATCTCCCAGCAGGGGCCTGATCGTTGGTCGCTGTCACACATAACGATTTTATTAACGATATCGTTGCTACATCACAAAAAGCAACGATATCGTTAACAATATCGTTATGTGTGAAGGTACCATTAGTCCAGCAGAACTTTTCCAGACACATCCACATTCACTCCCCCCACATCACAATTCATATCACCCACAATCACCACAGGCACTCTTCCTGGAACAAAAAGCTTCACTTTTTCAAATAATAAATTACGCTCATTTTTTTCTACTGGCGCATAAATATTGGTAACACAAAACTTAACATTTTTATATTCAAAATTTGCTAAGATACACCTCCACCACCAAATAATTATTCAAAACAACTTCCTGCCCCTTAACTAAAATACCCACACCATCATTTCTATTATATTTGCACTACCAGACCATACAGACGCACCATAAGGCCATGTTCACACAATCCTTTTTTTAATGCGGAACCACCGCGATTTTGCCGCTGCGGGTCCGCAGCTGTTTTCCATGCAGGGTACATTACAATGGAAAACAGGAACTGCTGTGCCCACATTGCGGAAAATCCCGAAAAAAGCCGCGCTGAATAGCTGCGGTAAAAAAGAAGTACCATGTCACTTCTTTTTGCGGAACTGCAGCGGTTCTGCACCCATTTACCTCCATTGTGAGGTCAAACCCGCAGTAAAACCCGCAGACGAAAAAAATATCTGCGGGTTTTCTGCGGTTTGTGGTGCAGAACCGCTGCAGCAGGAAGTGCGTTGGCGGAGTGTGGCTGCCCCCCCGTGCCCCAATCCCACCCCCCCATGCTCCGATGCCACCCCCCGTGCTCCGACGACCCCCCCCCCCGTGCCCTAATCTACCCCCCTTATACTTACCGGGCCTCCCGGTGTCCGTCCGGCCGTCTTCTCCCTGGGTGCCGCCATCTTCCAAAATGGCGGGCGCATGCGCACTGCGCCCGCCGAATCTGCCGGCCGGCAGATTCGTTCCAGGCACATTTTGATCACTGTGATAACCTCACAGTGATCAAAATAAAAAAAAGGTAAATGCCACCCCCCCCCTTCCTTTATCACCCCCATAGGTAGTAACAATAATAAAATAAAGAATTTTTTTTTTCCCCACTACAGTTAGAACTAGGGTTAGGGGTAGGGTTAGGGGTAGGGTTAGGGTATTTTCAGCCATTTTAACCCTAAAAAAACTTCCTAGAAAACACACAGACTCTGCAGATAAAACTGCACTAAAAACCGCATAAAAAAATGCACCAAAAAGCACCAAAAAACGCACCTGCGTTTTCTGCAAAGAGCTGCGGTTTTTAGTGCAGAAAAAACAGCAGGGAAATCAGGAACGTGTGAACATGGCCTTAGACCACTCATCCCCTTTCACACCATTCACAATCCCACATTCTTGCAAACAAAAAATAGATGCACTCTGCATAGATAAAAAATCCAAAATTGCTGCTCTCCTCCTCGCTTTCTTAAAACTCTCACATTTTGAGAAAGTATAGAAAAACCCATACTGTAAAAACAAAAAACACAATGCAAAAATTACCACAAAAACACACACATTACGCAAAAAGCCCTTGACAAAGGTCAAGACTCACAGAAAGGAGAGAGAAAAAAAAAAACAACATATCCACTGAGCTTTCATTTTACCCAGTATCACCATTGTCCTCCTCCGCCATTCGGACTGAACAACTAGTCTCTGAACCACTAACCCCTTCGTGCACACTCCATTTTTTTTTAGCTGGCCCAATTTTCCTCTGAGGCATACTACTGCATGCCTCATCACTTTCCCCATCCTCCTCCCTCTGACACTTATTCCCACCCCTGTCCTCATCTGAAGAAAACCCTCCAATATTCTGAGGATCTGAGGGGTGCACAGGGCTCTCAGCTTCAGAAATGCGCACGTCTTCCTCCGTTGCATCCCTTGCGTCCTCAATAGAAAACATTTCAGGCACAGTAGAGTCATCATCTTCTTCCTCATCTTCTTCCTGATCTTCTTCCTTATTAAACCCCTTCTCTCCTTTTTTTGCCGCCAACCAAAACTCCTCATCTTCCTTCTGTTGTTTTTGGACATCACTCATAGAACCACGGGGTGCTAATACAATGTCCTCTGGAGCCACAGAGCGTCTTTCCCTCTCCCTCTCCCTCCTTTCCTCTCTCTCCATTCTTTCAGATTCCTTCCTGATAGTCGCCAACCTCCTCCTTCTCTCCTCCTCCTCTCTCCATTCACTCTCTGAGCGTCTAGGCGCCCTCCTCGGACAATCCTTATACATGTGGTCACCACTACCACACACGTCACAGGTCTTAGCCATCGGGCAATCACCAGCCATATGCCCCTCCTTCTTGCAGTTTCGGCAACACTGCCCCTTCTGGCAGTCTGCCTGGACATGTCCAAAAGAGAAACATCTGCAAAACAGAGGCTGCCCAGGGTACGTGAGGAAACCCCTATGCCCTGCCACAAAAAAGTTCGCCGGAGGGTGTCTGTACCCACCCACACTGCCAGGATCTCTTCTGAACCTTACACGACACTTGTATCGACAATTGAAGATTCCTAAGCAGTTCACTTGCTTCTCTCCCTTTGAAACAAAGTCACAGTACTGTGAGAGGAAGCTCTCCAACAATGCAGGCTCAGTAAAGGGGTTATTGACAGTAATAGTCACCTGTCTTTCCTGAAGACCAAACAGTGGTTCACATTTGACTCCCTTCAAACAGGGATCTCCGGCATGATTCCGAAACCACTCATAGGCATTCAGGCAATAATGCTCCGACATAAAAGTAACGTTGTAGTTACCTTGATTAGGGAACTCATTGATACTATAGATGTTCTCCCGTTTTCCTCCAGCCTTTTCCTCAATAAGGTCACGAACAATAAAGACCACGCTGTTCCTTGCCCGGATAGATGGCTCCAACGTCACTCGGATGGTGTTCTTCACGTAACTCATCTTTAAAGCTGTCGGTACAAACTACCACAGAAAAAAAACAGAATTCTCTGCAAAAGAGTCTGGATTCCTCCAGAAGACCTCACTCCTGACAGCTGTTTCGGGGTATTTGCCCCTCATCAGTGTGGAGTAGGAAACAGCTGTCTGTGGATGGCTATTGGATGCTCCCTTCCCTTGGTTGTTCCTTCCCGGGGAAAGGCCTGGCTATTCACTGCCTGCGTTGAGAAACACGTGATGGTGTCTCCGCAGCTCCTCTACATGCATTTGCATATTTGGGGGCAATGTTCTGGATCACTGAGTTGAGAAACACGTAATGGTGTCTCTGCGGTGTTGGGTGTTTTGTTCTCCACGAGGTGAATCATCCGTGCCTTTATAGACTTTCTACTAGGTACTGCTCCTGATAGCCAGTTTCCTACTTCACACTGATGAGGGGCAAAAACCCCGAAACAGCTGTCTGTGGATGGATACCATGCTTGGCATAGGTGGTTTTCCTTTATTGGATGTTTTCCTTTATTGGATGCTGCCCTTCCCTTGGTTGTTCCTTCCCGGGGAAAGGCCTGGCTATTCACTGACTGCGTTGAGAAACACGTGATGGTGTCTCCGCAGCTCCTCTACATGCAAAAAAATGTACTTTAGACCCAAACTTTTTTTATTTTCACAAGGGTATCAGCAGAAAATGGACCACAACATTTGTGCAATTTCTTCTGAGTACGCTGATACCCCATGTGTGTGGGAAAGCCACTGTTTGGGGGCATAGCAGGGCTTAGAAGGGAGATGGCACGTTTGACTATGTGAGCGCAAAATTGGCTGGAATCAATGGCGGGCACCATGGCACGTTTGCAGACCTCCTAATGTGCCTAAACAGTGGAAACCACCCAATTCTAACTCCAGTCCTAACACAGCCCTAACCCCAACCCTAACCATAACACAGCCATAACCCCAACACCACAGCCCTATCCCCAACACAATCCTAACCCCAACCCCTAACATAACCCTAACCCCATCACCAACCCTAACCGCAAAGAATGGAAAAATATTTTTTAAAAATTATTATTTTTATCTAACTAAAGGGGTGACAAGGTGGTTTGATATACTATTTTTTTATTTGGTCACTGTGATAGACCCTATCACAATGATCAAAATTAACCAATAGGAAAAATCTACTATTGTTGCCGGGTACCAGCCGGCAGAACTCGGCAGGCGCACTGCGCATGCATCTGCCATTTTCTTCCAGAACGAAGATGCGGAGGGCCAAGGGACAGAGCAGGAGGGTCCTGGGATGGCGGAGATACAGGGGGGCTCGGGGGACCCCATTTCTCATCTGGTTTGCTAGATCATATCAAAGGAGAGAGAAATTAATGTAAACTCTGACTTTTTTGTGATCGCTGTTATTCAGTGAATAACAGTGATCACGTGACTGGGGACGGTAACAACCAACCCGAATCATGTTCTCTGGGGTCTTGGCTACACCCTGTAGACGAGACCCCGGAGAATTTCCAACGCTGGGGGTGCTTTACACACTTATTTCTCATAGCCATTAGAAAGAAATCTAGGATGTCCACTCCGTCGTCAGATGATTCCTCAAAATCAGAGGAGGAGGGCCTGTGTGAGTCTGATCCAAGTTCCACCTCATCAGACAGTGACTCAAAGGGTCATCATTTTTTCCCATTAGATAAGACAGATATATTGGTGAAGTCCTTAAGATCCACGATGGGGCTGGTACACCAGAAACCTAAGTAATTAGTCCAGAACATGATGATCGAGGTCCTCGAGCAAAGGAAATGCAGGACTTTCCGGGTGAATGAATGGGTGCAGCAGGCCTTCATGGTAAAATAGCTGCTAGGAAACCACTGCTAAGGACAGGCAACAAGCAGAAGAGACTGGTTTGAGCTAAAGAACACAAGGGCTGGACATTAGACCCGTGGAAATCTGTGCTTTGGTCTGATGAGTACAAATTTGAGATCTTTGGTTCCAACCACCATGTCTTTGTGCGATGCAGAAAAGGTGAACGGATGGACTCTACATGCCTGGTTCCCACTGTGAAGCATGGAGGAGAAGGTGTGATGGTGTGGGAGTGCTCTGCTGGTGACACTGTTGGGGATTTATTCAAAATTGAAGGAATACTGAACCAGCATGGCTACCACAGCATCTTGCAGCGGCATGCTATTCCATCCGGTTTGCGTTTAGTTGGACCATCATTTATTTTTCAACAGGGCAATGACCCCAAACACACCTCCAGGCTGTGTAATGGCTATTTGACCAAGAAGAAGAGTGATGGGGTGCTACGCCAGATGACCTTGCCTCCACAGTCACCAGACCTGAACCCAATCGAGATGGTTTGGGGTGAGCTGGACCGCAGAGTGAAGGCAAAAGGGCCAACAAGTGCTAAGCATCTCTGGGAACTCCTTCAAGATTGTTGGAAGACCATTCCTGGTGACTACCTCTTGAAGCTCATCAAGAGAATGCCAAGAGTGTGCAAAGCAGTCATCAAAGCAAAAGGTGGCTACTTTGAAGAACCTAGAATATAAGACATAATTTCAGTTGTTTCACACTTTTTTGTTAAGTATATAATTCCACATGTGTTAATTCATAGTTTTGATGGCTTCAGTGTGAATGTACACTTTTCATGGTCATGAAAATACAGAAAAATCTTTAAATGAGAAGGTGTGTCCAAACTTGGTCTGTACTGTATATCCGGAGTTATATTTAAACTTCCTATCAATAATTGGGGCTGCAGAGTTGGATATAGTGTGAGTTGTAACAGAGGTAAAGAGACAGTACACCGGAAACATCCCAGCATCCCATCCCATCCCATCCCAGCATTGGGATTCCCAATGGAGACCCTATCAGCAGCTAATGGTGTACAACTAACTGACAAGGAGGACTATTGTAAACAGCAGATCCTTAAGTTAGCATCTGAAGAAAGACAACGCCAAATTAAATAGGAGGTCATGGAGCAAAAGAACTTGTTAGCCAACGCTCAATCCCGCACCATTAAACCTGCCAGTAGGGTTGAGCGAAACGGATCGTTCATTTTCATAAGTCGCCGACTTTTGGCAAAGTCGGGTTTCATGAAACCCGACCCGATCCCTGTGTGGGGTCGGCCATGCGGTATGCGACTTTCGCGCCAAACTCGCGTTTCAATGACACGAAAAGCGCCATTTCTCAGCCAATGAAGGTGGACGCAGAGTGTGGGCAGCGTGATGACATAGGTCTCAGTCCCCACCTTCTTAGAGAAGGGCATTACAGTGATTGGCTTGCTTTCTGCGGCGTCACAGGGGCTATAAAGGGGCGTTCCCGCCGACCGCCATCTTACTGCTGCTGATCTGAGCATAGGGAGAGGTTGCTGCCGCTTCGTCAGAAGCAGGGATAGCGTTAGGCAGGGTACATTAACCCCCAAACCGCTTGTGCTGTAGCGATTTCCACTGTCCAACACCACCTTTTGTTTGCAGGGACAGTGGAGGCTAATTTTTTTTTTCCTCAGCGCTGTAGCTCATTGGGCTGCCCTAGAAGGCTCCCTGATAGCTGCATTGCTGTTTGTACGCCGCTGTGCAAACCAACTGCTTTTTTCAAAGCACAAATCCTGTTGCTCCTTCCTTTCTGCACAGCTTTCTTGTTTGTTTGTCCACACTTTTGACTTTTTTGTGCAGCAGTCCACTCCTTGTTATTGCTGCCTGCCATACTTTGCTGAGATTACTGCAGGGAGATAGTAATTGAAGGACAGTCCCTTTTTTTTTTTTTCGTTATATCTCTTCAAGCCACTTTCTGCCACAGAAAATATACTCTAATACAGTGGCCCAGATTTATTCACTAGTCTCCCTGAAGGAAAAAATAAAAATAAAGGGTGCAGATTAAAATTGACAAATCTGCATCAGTGGCAGTCCTGTGTGTGGCATCTGTGTCTCATTTTCTGGCACAGAAAACATACAGTCTAACAGTGGGCCTGATTTCTTGCCAATTCTCACATAAATAAAAAAAAAATTAGTGGGAGATTAAGATTGGCATTTCTGCTTCGGTGCCAGTGCAGTGTGTGGCATCTGTCTCTAATTTTGTGCCACAGAAACCCTAGTGTGTAATACTGGGCCAGATTTTTTTTTAATTCTCCCAGGAAAAAAAAAATAGTGGGAGATTAAGATTGGCATTTCTGCTTCGGTGCCAGTGCTGTGTGTGGCATCTGTCTCTAATTTTGTGCCACAGAAACCCTAGTGTGTAATACTGGGCCAGATTTTTTTTTAATTCTCCCTGAAAAAAATAATAGTGGTAGATTAAGATTGGCATTTCTGCTTCAGTGCCAGTCCTGTGTGTGCCACCGGTCTCTAATTTTGTGCCACATTAAGCCTAGTGTGTAACACTGGGCCAGATTTCTTTTAAATTCTCCCTGAAAAAAAAAATAGTGGGAGACTAAGATTGGCATTTCTGCTTCGGTGCCAGTCCTGTGTATGCCACCTGTCTCTAATTTTGTGCCACATTAAACCTAGTGTGTAACACTGGGCCAGATTTCTTTTAAATTCTCCCTGAAAAAAAAAAATAGTGGGAGATTAAGATTGGCTTTTCTGCTTCGGTGCCAGTCCTGTGTGTGCCACCTGTCTCAAATTTTGTGCCACATTAAACCTAGTGTGTAACACTAGGCCAGATTTCTTTTAAATTCTCCCTGAAAAAAAAAATAGTGGGAAATTAAGATTGGCATTTCTGCTTCGGTGCCAGTCCTGTGTGTGCCACCTGTCTCTAATTTTGTGCCACATTAAACCTAGTGTGTAACACTGGGCCAGATTTTTTTCAAATTCTCCCTGGAAAAAAAATAGTGGGAGATTAAGATTGGCATTTCTGTTTCGGTGCCAGTCCTGTGTGTGCCACCTGCCTCTAATTTTGTGCCACATTAAACCTAGTGTGTAACACTGGGCCAGATTTCTTTTAAATTCTCCCTGAAAAAAAAAATAGTGGGAGATTAAGATTGGCATTTCTGCTTCGGTGCCAGTCCCGTGTGTGCCACCTGTCTCTAATTTTATGCCACAGAAAACCTAGTGTGTAACACTGGGCCAGATTTCTTTTAAATTCTCCCTGGAAAAAAAAAAACAAATAGTGGGAGATTAAGATTGGCAATTCTGCCTCAGTGCCAGTGCTGTGTGTGGCATCTGTCTCTAATTTTGTGCCACAGAACATATACTGTATAAGAGTGGGCCACATTTCTTCAATATTCTCCCAGAAAAAATAAAAAGGGGGAGATTTTAATTGTTAGTGTCTGCATCAGCGTCAGTCCTGTTAGTGGCATATCTGTCTGCCACTGAAGCTGTGTACTGTTATACATTGGGCCTGATTTTCCCTGCAGTCTCACCTACCTATAAAGGGCTATATAAATCCAACAGAAGTTTGAGTTCGCCTTGTAACTGGTTTTACAGTAACAAATACCGTTAGTTTGGTTACGTTTTTCAAACAATGAGGAAGTCTGGTGGAAGAGGTCGTGGTCGTGGGCGGTCATTGCCAGCTGGTAATGATGGTAGTGGTGGTGGAGCATCAGGTGGTCGTGGGAAAAGCAATATAGCACCTAAGTCTTGAGTTGTTGAGCCAGGTTCGTCGTCTGGCTACACAAGGCCTCGAACGCTCCCTTTTCTGGGAGTAGGAAAACCGCTTTTAAAGCCGGAGCAGCAAGAACAAGTTTTGGCTTTCCTTGCTGACTCAGCCTCTAGCTCTTTCGTCTCCTCTTCTGAAACTGCTAAATGTAAAAGCAGCGCGTCGTTAGTGGATGTTCACGGTCAGGGACAAGTCGCTTCCTTGTCTTCTTCACCAAGAACAACAGAGAAGGATGCGTCAGGCGACACAACGTGTTACTCCATGGAGCTCTTTACACATACCGTTCCTGGGTTAGAAAGTGAAACAGTTAACAGGCCATGCCCATTACAAGTTGAATCGGACATGGAGTGCACAGATGCACAGCCAGATTACTATGCTGTTCCTTTGACCAGAACATTGCCCTCGCAGTGTACTGATCCAGAATCAGACCCTGATGAGACTATGGTGCCCCGTCACGAACGCTATACCACCGGCTTACACAGTGACACAGACGAAGTTGCACACGAGATAGAAGAGGAAGTCATAGATGACCCAGTTGTTGACCCCGATTGGCAGCCATTGGGGGATCAGGGTGCAGGCGGCAGTAGCTCTGAAGCGGAGGAGGAGGAGCTGCAGAAGGCATCAACATCGCAACAGGTTCCATCTGCCAGGCCCGTATCTGGCCAAAAATGCGTGGCAAAACCAAAACCAGTTGTAGGACAGCGTGGACATCCGGTTAAAGAAGCTCAGTCTGCAATGCCTGAAAAGGTATCCGATAGTAGAAAGAGTGCAGTCTGGCATTTTTTTAAACAACATCCAAATGATCAGTGCAAAGTCATCTGTCAAAAATGTTCAACTACCTTAAGCAGAGGTCAGAATCTTAAAAGTCTAAATACAAGTTGCATGCGTAGATATTAAACCACCATGCATTTGCAAGCCTGGACTCACTACCAAACGTCCCTTAAGGTTGTAGCACCCACGGCCAATGAAGCTAGTCAGCAACGCTACATCCCTTCCCTCACTGTAAGCCCACCATTTCCCGCACCACCTGCAGTAAATGTGCAGATTTCGTCGCCAGGCCAAAGCAGTCAGGGAATCACCAGTTTCGTAGTAGGAAACACTGCATGTAGGGCACCAGCAAGAATACCATCTCCAACCCTCTCTCAGTCTGCCATGTCCACCGGCACCCCCGCTAGTTCCACGATCTGCAGCTCTCCAGTCCAACTCACCCTACATGAGACTCTCGTTAGGAAAAGGAAGTACTCATCCTCGCATCCGCGTACACAGGGTTTGAACGCCCACATTGCTAGACTAATCTCATTAGAGATGATGCCCTACCGGTTAGTTGAAAGCGAAGCTTTCAAAGCCCTGATGGACTACGCTGAACCACGCTACGAGCTACCCAGTCGACACTTCTTTTCGAGAAAAGCCATCCCAGCCCTCCACCAGCATGTAAAAGACCGCATCGTCCATGCACTCAGGCAATCTGTGAGTACAAAGGTGCACCTGACAACAGATGCATGGACCAGTAGGCATGGCCAGGGACGTTACGTGTCCATCACGGCACACTGGGTTAATGTAGTGGATGCAGGGTCCACAGGGGACAGCAATATTGGGACAGTTCTGCCTAGCCCATGGTCTAGGAAACAGTTGGTTGTAGGCGTTCGCCCCCCCTCCTCCTCCTCCTGCAGAAGCGAGAACTCGTCCACAGACCGCAGTCGCACGAGCACTCCATCCGCAGCTGCCACTGTTGCACACGAGGTGTCCCATTATGGGACAGCTAGTGGCAAGCGTCAGCAGGCTGTATTGGCAATGAAGTGTTTCGGCGACAACAGACACACCGCGGAAGTTCTGTCCGACTTCTTGCAGCAAGAAACTCAGTCGTGGCTGGGCACTGTACATCTTGAGGCAGGCAAGGTAGTGAGTGATAACGGAAGGAATTTTATGGCTGCCATAGCCCTTTCCCAACTGAAACACATTCCTTGCCTGGCTCACACCTTAAACCTGGTTGTGCAGTGCTTCTTGAAAAGTTATCCGGGGTTACCCGACCCGCTCCTCAAAGTGCGCAGACTTTGAACGCATATCCGCCGTTCGCCCGTACACTCCAGCCGTATGCAGAACCATCAGCGGTCTTTGAACCTTCCCCAGCATCGCCTAATCATCGACGTTGCAACAAGTTGGAACTCCACACTGCACATGCTTCAGAGACTGTGCGAACAGAGGCGTGCTCTTACGTATTTGTGGGAGGATACACATAGACGGGCAGGCAGTTGGATGGCAGACATGGAGTTGTCAGGTGTGCAGTGGTCGAAGGTACAAGACCTGTGTCAAGTCCTTCAGTGTTTTGAGGAATGCACACGGCTGGTTAGTGCAGACAGCGCCATAATAAGCATGAGCATCCCCCTAATGCGTCTGCTGATGCAAAGTTTGACGCACATAAAGGAGCAGGCGTCTGCAGCCGAGGAAGAGGAAAGCCTTGATGACAGTCAGCCATTGTCTGGTCAGGGCAATCTACAGGACGAGGTAGCAGGCAAAGAGGAGGAGGATGATGGGGATGAGTATTTTTTGAATGAGGAAGCTTCTCCGGGGCCAATAGAAACTGGTGGCGTTGCAAGGCCGGGTTCAGGTTTTTTGAGGGAGACAAGCGACGTAGATTTGCCTGAAACTGCCCCTCAACCCAGCACAACCGCAGATTTGACAACTGGAAGTTTGGCCCACATGGCGGATTATGCCTTACGTATCCTCAAAAGGGACCCACGCATTATTAAAATGATGACCGATGACGATTACTGGTTGGCCTGCCTCCTTGATCCTCGCTATAAAGGCAAATTGCAAAATATCATGCCACATGAGAACCTGGAACAAATATTAGCAACCAAACAAGCAACTCTTGTAGACCGTTTGATTCAGGCATTCCCACTACACAGCGCCGGTGATGGTTCTCACACGAGCTGCAGGGGGCAACAGGGCAGAGGTGACAGTAGACAACATTTGTCCAGTATGGTTACTAACTATTTTTCATCCCTTATCAATGTTCTCCCTCAACCGTCATTCCCATTTGATTACTGGGCATCGAAAATAGACACCTGGCCTGAATTGGCAGAATATGCATTGCAGGAGCTCGCTTGCCCAGCAGCTAGTGTGATATCAGAAAGAGTATTCAGTGCTGCTGGTTCAATATTGACCGAAAAAAGGACTCGTCTGGCTACCCAAAATGTTGATGATCTAACCTTCATTAAAATGAACCACTCATGGATTTCGAATTATTTTGCCCCACCTTTCCCGGCTGACACCTAGCTTTCCTATAAAAAGGTCTTGCTTGTGGACTGGTCTTAAGGTACCGTCACACATAACGATATCGTTAACGATATCGTTGCTTTTTGTGACGTAGCAACGATATCGTTAAGGAAATCGTTATGTGTGACAGCGACCAACGATCAGGCCCCTGCTGGGAGATCGTTGGTCGCTGAGGAAAGTCCAGAACTTTATTTCGTCGCTGGACTTCCCACTGACATCGCTGGATCGGCGTGTGTGACACCGATCCAGCGATGTCTTCACTGGTAACCAGGGTAAACATCGGGTTACTAAGCGCAGGTGTTATGTTTGCTAATGACAGGTGTTATGAAGGCAATCCAGAAACACAGTGTGCTTAGCGATCAGAGCGCACACAGTGATCTGACAAATACCCAAAAATACAAGAACGAGCTCTGAGACGTGGAAACTCTGTAGACTGCACACCTGATCCTATCCTAAACACAACTAAAAGCGGCTGTGGATTGCGCCTAACAACTACCTAGGCAACTCGGCACAGCCTAAGAAACTAGCTAGCCTGAAGATAGAAAAATAGGCCTGACTTGCCCCAGAGAAATTCCCCAAAGGAAAAGGCAGCCCCCCACATATAATGACTGTGAGTAAGATGAAAAGACAAAACGTAGGGATGA
The DNA here is from genome assembly GCF_032444005.1 of Ranitomeya imitator. Lineage (NCBI taxonomy): Eukaryota > Metazoa > Chordata > Amphibia > Anura > Dendrobatidae > Ranitomeya > Ranitomeya imitator. The sequence continues at coordinate 665,572,015 of NC_091282.1, forward strand.
AATAGATTCAGCAAAGTGGGGCCCGATATTCTAGGACAGAGCGAGGACAGTAAAGCGAACTTTGCAGTCTACAAAAAACCCTAAAGCAAAACCACGCAAAGGGGGCAAAAAAAACACCCACCGTGCCGAACTAACGGCACGGCGGTACACCCTTTGCGTCTCAGAGCTTCCAGCAAAACAAAAGACAAGCTGGACAGAAAAAAAGCAACAAAAAAGCAAAAAGCACTTAGCTATACAGAGCAGCAGGTCACAGGAACAATCAGGAGAAGCTCAGATCCAACACTGAAACATTGACAAGGAGCAAGGATAGCAGCATCAGGCGGAGTTAAGTAATGAAGCAGTTAACGAGCTCACCAGAACACCTGAGGGAGGAAGCTCAGGAGCTGCAGTACCACTTGTGACCACAGGAGTGAATTCAGCCACAGAATTCACAACACGCAGGGCCGCGCTTAGTAACCCAATGTTTACCCTGGTTACCAGCGTAAACGTTAAAAAAACAAACACTACATACTTACCTTCAGCTGTCTGTCCCCGGCGCTCTGCTTCTCTGCACTCCTCCTGCATCCTGTGTCAGCGCCAGCCAGCCGGAAAGCACAGCGGTGACGTCACCGCTCTGCTTTCCGGCTGACCGGCGCTGACAGTGCAGAGGAAAGCAGAGCGCCGGGGACAGACAGCTGAAGGTAAGTATGTAGTGTTTGTTTTTTTAACGTTTACCATGGTAACTAGGGTAAACATCGGGTTACTAAGCGCTGCCCTGCGCTTAGTAACCCGATGTTTACCCTGGTTACCGGGGACCTCGGGATCGTTGGTCGCTGGAGAGCTGTCTGTGTGACAGCTCTCCAGCGACCAAACAGCGACGCTGCAGCGATCGACATCGTTGTCGTTATCGCTGCAGCGTCGCTTAGTGTAACGGTACCTTTACTGACTGTTCCAATCTCTTAATCTGCAGCAGCTGTTTGTCCAGCATACGACATGTTTACACCTCCCTAAATGTGCTAACTCCCCCCCACGGGGCCGTGGTCTCGCCACTTGGCGCAAGCACCCGTGAGAGTGCCGTTTGTCTGAAGAGGTGGGTGTGCCCGCTTTTGGCCGACGGCACTGCCACTGGGTCACTCATAGTACAATAAAGTGTCTCTGGCGGTGGTGGCGCGCAACCAACGTCAGACACAACGTTGTAACATGAAGGGCCCTGGGCCAGTACCGCCGGCCACAAGAGAGTTCCCCCCCCCCCAGCTCAAACAGTGCTCTACCACTTGCAAAATTATCTCTCACAGCTCCACCAATGTTTAGTCTATGCGCTGACATCCTTCAATGCCTGGCAGTGACAATACCAATTTGTTGACATGTATGATGCTAGTTAAAATAGTCAGGGTCAGTGTCCTATATTGACACCAGTAAATACTTAGCGGCGCCAAATTACTATGTCTGAAACTCAGCAGAGGAGCCCACCCCTGTACCTAAGTATGCCACCCTTTTGTTTTTTGGTTTAGTTGTTTTGAGAGACATTAACATCTATTTATTTTTGGGGAGTACTAACTGTGTCAGACACTCCTTCCAATCGTCCTCCGCTGAACAAACCAATGCTGCCTGTGTACCCGTGCAAGATAATTCGAACTGCATTGAGCCTAATTTTTTTAATTTTAGGACTACTAAGTCTGTCTGCGGTCCCTCCTTCCAATAGTCCTCCGCTGACCACACCAATACTGCCTGTGTACCCCTGGAACCTATTTAAAAGTGCATAGAGCCAACTTTCTTTATTGTAGGCCTACTAAGTCTGTCTGCGGTCCATCCTTCCATTTGTCCTCCGCTGAGCACACCAATGCCGACCGTGTACCCATGTACCTTTTTTTCAACCTGCAGTGAGCCAACTTTGTGGTGTAAGGCCTACTAGCAGTGTCTGTCTGCGCCACTTAATACAGCTGTTCTCCTCTAAAAAAAAAAAAAAAAAAAAGCTGGTTTTCAGCCTGTCAGAATTATAAAACTGTATTGGGGCCACAAGTTTCGTTGTGGTCTACAAACTGATTCTTCCGCTCCAAGGTGTTCTCCTGGTTGCCTTTCCTGAGCTTCAATCTTCAGGCTCTTGTTAAATAGTTCTTTAATGGAACAACTGCAGTGGGGCTACTAGTTGGGTTGGGGCCTACTACCAGTGTATGCCGCTCCAAGGTGTTCTCCAGGTTGCCTTTCCTGAGCTTCAATCTTCAGGCTGCTCTCATTAAATAGTTTTTTAATCGAACAACTGCAGTTGGGCTACTAGTTGGGTTGGGGCCTACTACCAGTGTCTGCCGCACCAAGGTGTTCTCCTGGTTGCCTTTCCTGAGCTTCAATCTTCAGGCTCTTGTTAAATAGTTTTTTAATGGAACAACTGCAGTGGGGCTACTAGTTGGGTTGGGGCCTACTACCAGTGTATGCCGCTCCAAGGTGTTCTCCAGGTTGCCTTTCCTGAGCTTCAATCTTCAGGCTCTCGTTAAAGTTTTTTAATCGAACAACTGCAGTGGGGCTACTAGTTCGGTTGGGGCCTACTACCAGTGTATGCCGCTCCAAGGTGTTCTCCTGGTTGCCTTTCCTGAGCTTCAATTTTCAGGCTCTCGTTAAATAGTTGTTGAAACAACACTGCATTAGGCCTACAAGTTGGGTCTGGGTTCTACAAACGGTGTCTTCCGCTCCAAGGTGTTCTCCAGGTTGCCTCTCCCTAGCTTCTATCTTCAGGCTCTTGTTAAATTGTTTTTAATATAACACTGCATTTGGCCTACTTGTTTTGTTGGCCCTACCAACGGTGTCTGCCGCTCCTTGATGTTCTCCTACACTGAACAAACCAGTGCCACCTGTTTACTACTGTTACCAATTTTGAACTGCATTTAGCCTACTTACTGATTTGGGCCTACTCACTGTGTCAGCCTCTCATTACAGTTGTACTCCACTGAACAAAGCAATGCCCCCTGGTTAGTCCTGTTACCAATTTTGAACTGCATTTAGCCCACTTTATTCTTTGGGCCTATATCTTTGTTTCCTCTTCATCCTGCTCATTGCCCAGCCAGTGATAGATGAGTCTGCTGGTGCATTGACCCAGACCGCTACATTCCCCTTGCACGCTACACAGCCAGAATGTGACCCTGCTGAAAGTCAGATTCCCCTTCCCGCATACCATAACACCTTACACGGGAACAAAGAGGAAGGTGCAGATGAAAGTGCAGGTTCCTTCATCAGGTGGGGGGGGGATACTCGTTGGCGATGTCACTGGCACAGGGCCCCTCATAGTACGCAAAAAGTGTCGCTGCCGGTGGGAGGCGCCCCCGCCGTGCAAACACACCGCCGTACTTAGAGGGGCCCTGTGCCAGTGCCAATGCCAACGAGTGGGCCCCTCCTGCTTGCTCAGGATCACAGCACTTGCAAAGTTTAAATACCTCTCCCTGCTCCACTGCCCTGAGGTGGTCCAGATTACCTGGGCCCACTAAATACTTGAACCAGCCCTACCCCCCACAATTTTAGCCAAATGACCCCCAATTTCCAATGCCTAACTATTATTATAAGGTAAATTAAGATTGACAAGCTTCAGTAACAAGAATGGATGTTTTTGCCACTAAAATGGGCACTGTAGGTGTTTTCCTGGCCTCCACTCACTGCCGACTATGCTTCCCCATTGACTTGCAATGGGTTTCGGTCGATCCCCGACTTTTCGCTATAATCGGCCGATTCCACTCGACTCGACTTTTGAGATAGTCGGGTTTCGCGAAACCCGACTCGACCCTAAAAAACTAAAAGTCGCTCAACCCTACCTGCCAGTAGAGGACCCATTAGAACTGTAACTGTAGTTTCCTTTAACTTGGACAGAGGTTGGGGATTCATAAGAGAACAAATTGGACAAAGAGAACTGTTTCTTAACCACAGGGACGTGGAGTCACACTTGTTAAGAGGACACCCTGGACCCTGGCACCACGGTGAAAGGGGATACTATGCCCTTCTCGTTAAACGGTGTCATGGACAGCATAATCACAACTGTGTAGCCACTGAAACGCAAACCCAGGCTACACAAACTCCAAATGCTGAACTATTTTCCAGAGTCACCAGTTGTGACCCATGTTAATGAACTTCCCCAGTCAGGAAGCTGTACACGCTAGGACCTGCCCTGGAAAAAGCGGAAGTAAAAGACATTCACCTGCAAGAACTCACTGCTGTAAATATGTTGTTTTGATGCTTTTCTTTGCCGTTTAAATGGACAGTCCCTGGAAACTGTTTTCTAAATAGTAATATGTGGGAAAAGGTTGAAACGTTCCAGGGGGCCCGAATACTTTCACAAGGCACTGTATATAGGACTACGCAGCCAATCATTGGTCATAGTGATGACCCGCCTCACTCAGTGATTGTCTGAACTCCCATTTCTGTCCATTATGGTGGTCAAGATAGGACCAGGAAAGTAAAGACCAGCGGGGAACACAGGCTATCGTCAGAATGGGATCATTAACGTCATTTCTTTTTTCTTTTTTTATAATTTTTATACCTTTGATTAATTTTTAAAGAAACTAATTTCTGAGCGTTATCACACACCCTGTAATATTTAGTCACTTCCTATAGATCCAATAACCACCTGTAGAATGTCTAGTAGAGGTGCAGCTTGACTGGCAGAGTACATTGGGGCACATGCGGGAAATTTTGTCTATTTTTTCTATTTTCCTAGATTATAATGCGCCATTAAGTCCATAGCGCCTTACAGACATCATCGCCTCTGTCCCCATTGGGGTTCACAATTTACATTCCTTATCACTATGTCTTTAGAGTGTGGAAGGAAACCCACGCAAACATGGAGAGAACCATACAAACTGCTTGACGATGTTGTCCTTGGTGGGAATGAACCCAGGGCCCCAGCGCTGCACAACTACAGTGCTAATCACTGAGCCACGGTGCTCCTCCATTATATTTAGTGATAAAGGAGGAGTTTGGCTATTTCCATTATAATACAGGATTGTTATTTAGGCAGTTCTGAAAGAGGTGCTTCCTTTTCTTTTTTCCTTAGCATTTCTTGATTTATCCAGATACATCCTGAACCAATGACTAGTATCCCCCCCCCCCCCCCCCATACACCTCCCCAAAAATAGCATCCTGATCAATGTGCATAGCACTGGATGCTGAAGCTGTGCAGATGCAGCAGTTTGCAGGAGACATTGACATGTAATGGGTGGGAACCCTCCTCTGTATTTCTGCTTGGTACAAGTCTGTAGGAGAAGGAGAGAGGCTTCAGTGCTCCTTGCCTTCATCCCCCTCCCCCCTACACAACAGTATCTCCACTGTTACTGGCATTCATCCTACAAATGACTGCTTGAATGCAGTGCTGTGCTGCTGGCTCCATCCACTGAGTGCAGGCTACTGGAGGGGGGACACAGGAGCAAGCAGAACGGTGGGCGATTTACAGGGCACTGCCAAAGACCATCAGGGCCATCAAGGATACTGCTGGATTGCACAGGCATAATGGTCTTGCTGGAGATCCCTGCAAACCTGATTGGATTTAATATTGATACCCAGCTGTTGCAAATGTCTTAGATGCAAGAAGGAGTGATTGGCTGTTTGCTAAAGGTAAGGCTACAAAATAACAGAGGTGTATCTACCTTTATAAATATTTAACGTTGGGATATTCCATACATACAATTTATTATTAACATTTATAAATAAAATGCAGAATAGAGACTTCAATACATCTGCTCAATTTTCTAGACCATTTGTGTATATATTTATTTTTTGGGGGGAAAAAAAGAAAAAGCTGCCCGACCCTGTGGCATTTATATATCTATAGGGTCGGACAGGTTTTTTTCTTTTATCTGGGATTCATGCAAGTTGAGTGGAGCCTGAATTGGCCTCAGTTTTTGTGAGCCTTTTAGTTTTTATGTGGCTTTTTTTCCTCCTATAAAGCCTGTAGAGGTGACCTGTTTAATAGTGGAGATCCAAGAATTACATAAGAGGCTTAGTATATATATATATATATATATATATATATATATATATCATCCAGATCCTACTGGATATAGATATGTAGACACGTCTGATTAGCACAGGCTGCCACCAATTATTTACAGATAACTGTAAGACCACCGAAGAATGTGATGATTAATTACGGATAGGATAAAATTAAGGATTTCAACTCTGAATTTGAAGTGGGACTGAAAATAAAATTCAGGTGAAGGTTGGCAAGTGTTTTATGTCTCCGATTTTGCCCTGGTCTTATAGAGGGGAGGGGGGAATGTACCATGTGCATCAGTCCCATATAGCCAGAAGGCCTTATAAGTGATGAAATGATTTGCCACAATCTCACATGACTAATACCAGATCTATCAAATTTTCTTTTTAAAAAAAAAGTGTGCCACTCATCCGTTCCGAGAGGGCAGTGTTTGGTTTCTTCTTTTTTTAAAACATCTGCACCCTCGTGTCCCCGCAAAAAAGGGAAAATGCTTCTGTTTTTCCAAAATATCAAATTGCATAGATGAAAGTCTCATCTATCTGTGATTTCCGGGCCCTGCTGCTGCTTGTAAGGGGGCGCTCGGTAATGCATCCAAACCCATTGACTTCTTATCAGACATTTTCCTAACTTTGACTCTCCATCGCATCCATCAGAATTATTTTGGGGGTGTATTGATAACAGCACGTTACCGGGGCAACATGGCCTCCTTATAGTCTAGATATCCAGCTATTTGCAAAAATTTGTATCGAGCCCCTTAACTTAAGTTCTGCTTTCTCTAGTGCAATTTTAGACAAGCAGATTGTGAAACGCTGGTCACGGTGGGGGGTCTTCTTGGTTGGCGCCCCCTTACTTACAGCAGCTGTTTGTAGTGTGTGGGTGGGTGGATGGATTGAGGCTGCTTTGAAGATAAAGAGGAAAGCTTGACATGATACCTACTTAAGTCAGTAAGTGTCAAAGCAGTCCATTACTTGCAAGATCTTTGGTTTCAGCCATTAAAGAAGGCAATTTAGGAGTTTCTTAAAGGGATTGTCTGCAAGTAGGGTCTCTAGTAATGAGATGAATGCTGGTGGTTTAAAACAACTGGTCTGGGGCATAGTGTTTTTCTTTATGGAGACCGCCAGCTGGTATAGGGCAACCTAAAGTCCAGACAGTGCTCCCTGGGGAAGTAGTATGCCAGAAGAAGAAAGTAGGCTCTCTAGCGTCACCTGTTGGTGGAATATCCGATACCGTAACAAGCCTTTCCACATTCGCCAAACATGGCCTAAAATCCAATTTCCGAAAGTTGACAACCTATGTAAAGTGAAGCAAGTTACCTCTCCCCACAATGAGGAGGAATAAATGAGGAAAAATATTTATTTAGGGTTTCAGCAACTGAAAATCACTTCCATAAATCATAACTGGGCCGCTTCTGGTGCATGTGCTTGGACTTACACAAACCCCGATATGTCAAAATGTTAGGAGTCCTAGAAAATGAGACAACCACACTGTCTACTCCTCCCCCAGAAAAATGGGACCTGCAAAGATTTTTTTTTTTTTTTTTTTTGGGGGGGGGTCATTCATTGTAGTTTGGCACATTTTTAGGAGTGTGTAGAAGCTTTTGGTTACTTACAATGATTAGGTACTGGTCCAGTATAGGCCAGAATATGGGACAGTCTCATTTTTTGGAATTAATGGTGCCTGGCATCAAATTTATTTCCTTGTCTGTCTATCATGTTAAGAGAAATTGCCAGCAGGCTTTAGTATACCCTACTGATATAATCTGCGTCAGGTTAATTTCATACCTTTTGTTTGTTTTCTGAATCCTTTTTTTTGTTCCAAAGTAATCGCTTTTACAGTTTTTATGTAAATGAGCCACAACTGCAGCTCTGGGGCCTCTCTCCATTTTTCCGCACCCACTGTCATCCTCTGGTCTGAATGACACTTGTCTGAGTGATCCGTCTCCCCCCACCAGAGATCCCGTTGGTCCGCAGTCATTCCCTGGGGCGGTGTATGCAAAGAACTATAGTCTGGCCACAAAACGTCATCATGACTTGACTATGCATGTTTCAGCAAATTGGTAATAATATGTGTGTATATATATATCATTTATTTTTATTTTTTTTCTTTAATAACTTGCAAGGTATTCTTAAAGGAATTGTTCACTAGTCAGACAACCCCTTTTGAATCACTGTATCCCCCCCCCAATAAATTACTAACACTTATATTGGGCGCTGTTCTAGCGGTGTCCGCACTGACTCTCCCAGGGATTGCGTGACATTATGTCATGCAATCTCTGCTGCCAATCAGCACTGGCTTCATTCTCCCCTGCTTCGGACAAAGCAAGACATCCAGAGGAAGTGAGAAAACAGCCGCAGCTGCAAATTCCACCGGTTGTCAATTATGTCCTTGAAAAAGCAGAGTGAAGCCAGCTCTGATTGGCTGCAGTGATCACGTGACATATCAATGTGACGTGAGCCCCAGAGGAGCCAGTGCCAACGCCACTGGAACAGCGCCAACACCGGAGGTGAATATAAAAGTGTCATTATTTTACTGGGGGGGGAAGCTTAGGAATCCAAAAGATGTCCGATTAGTGGACAACCCCCTTTAAGTTACGATCGTTTTTTTCCCAAACTCCCCCAAAAAGTCCAAATTTTTTTTAGAAAAAACAAGGAAGAAACAAGCTAAAAAAGACCCATTTGTTGAAAACATTTTATGTTTCTGATCATATTTGTCACCATAATACCGCCAAATAGTGCCATGCTGCAGTATATTTATCAATAAAATACCACCACTTATTAGCCAAATATAATTCAGAATGCAAGTAATAATTTCTTACAGTCAACACATAGCAAGGCCATGTTATTCATAATACTTATTAAGTCATAATGCCGCAACTCTGTTCTCAAATAATACAACCGTACACTTCTAAACAGTACTGGATGGAATGCCCCGGGAACTGGCAGCCCTGTGCAGTTGTCCTGTTTTCCTCTCCATGAAACCTGCCCTGTTATAGATTGGGACTGCCTATGGTGTGTTGGTGTCCTGACTTTCACGAGTAGCAGAAGTGAGAGGATAGAAGGATTAAGCATGTTGGATCTCAATATGGCTGATCCCTATGTCTGGCACTGCTTTACTTCACTCTTCCAGTTGACAACAGAAATGAGTGTATGGTGGTAGCATGGGAGGTATGGATATATTTTCTGTAACATAAAATCATCAATCCAGAAAGTACTCACCCTCCTCTTTAGGTCCAGCACTGCTTCGGTCTCATCTATTTTGGCTACCGTGATGACGTCAATCATTGAGCTCAGCAGCTCTTGCTGTCTAGAAAGGCTGAGCAGCTGATCTCAGTGATTGGCTGCAGTGGTGATGTTACCGATGACTTGGCATGAAGATAACTCTAAGGCCAAAAAAAGGTATCGGAGCAGTGGTGGAGAGCTGGCGTTGGACTTGACTTAGGGTAAGTATTGTCTGATATCGTTATTTTACAATTACAGAAAATGTTTGAGGTCCACTTTTATTTTATTTTTTTTTAAAAAATGGAAAACTCCTTTAAGGCGACTACATCATCTGCTTAGAGTTTGTGTGTTCCTCCTGTGTTTTCCTCAGTTTTCTCTGGTTAATCTGGTTTCTCAAAAACACATACTGATAGATTGTGCGCCCTAAGTGATGACAATGTATGTAAAGCGCTACAGAATAAGGTGGAGCTATATAAGCAAGATTTAAAGCACTGAGATTATGTCACTGTTACTGATATAACCACCTGTAGTTTTTACCTCTTTTAATAACTGTCTCCCCACATGGTCTTTCTCTTCTCTACATACATCTGTCTTTACGTTACAATAAGGTATCAACTCTCAAACATTTGTATCTTTGTTCAGAAGATGGTGTGTAAAGAAGACCCGAGGCTGTTCTCCTGAATCCGGCATTGCTTTTCTTGTCATCCTGCGCCTTTCCATTCCTGAGATATCGTTCCCTCATCTCTGTATGTAAATCTAATCTTGTTAGCCAACTAGGTGTGGTACCCAGAGATTGACCACACCCACCTTGCTAAAGTGACTAGACTTACATACTAGGAAGATGGAGCCATATCGCAGGAACGGAAAGGTGCAGGAAAAAAAGAAAAACACTGGATTCAGGAGAAAAAACGCTTTTACGGCAGGTAAAAAAAAATATTTAGCACAGAGACAGGCCCATTTTAAGTTAATATAATGACACCATCTCACACACCACGTCATATGCCCAATTTAAGCAGTCTGGCATTTCATATTATTAGTTATTTTTCGGTTGGAGGATGTTTGGCAGGTGCTACTGGCTGCATGGCAGGGTTGCTGGGTGTTTGTAAGGGCTAGTGTATACTGACAGTGACATTGCATACTGATTATCTATCAGGGATCTTGATATTATGCACTTGCCGTGCTTCAGAAGCATCAGAACAGCACTGAGCCGCCGTGAAATATCTCCAACATTAACATCCTGTTAAGCTGATAGGAAACGAAACGGTAGCAGGTTCCTTTTTGGGGCGCTACTTTGCAGGAGACCATTTGAGCACTTCATTTTCAGGTGTCCTTCGCTTTCATAATATCATAATATCGTTCATTCATTTTCTTTCCACTTCAACATTACTGAATATTGCTTTCAGCAGTGCAAAAATATATTTACAGTAAAATTCAGTGACTTAGAAGATATCCTACATGAGGAAGCCACATACAGGATCAGTGAAATGCGTGGGTTTACAATACACCCGATCCGAGAAGATACCCTGTTTGGCTTGTGACCTACAGTTTTTCATATGTTCTCTGCTCACAATCTTTTCTGGGGCGTTAGATATTACAGTACATTATAATTTGTCTATACATATCTTTTTCATATTCACATCAGTTTCTCATAATATTCTTCTGGGCATCTACACATGTCGATATTTTATTTGTATTTTATTTATTTTTTTGGGCATCGACCACACTGGTATGCAACTTCTGCACGAAACCACATATATATTGTATTGTATATATTATTGTAATGGTAACGTCTGTAGGTCATGTAAATGGCTCTAAGGGCCAGTTTACAAAAGGCAAGGAGAGTTAACGTTCACCCACGATATTCACAAAACCATGTATACTGCTTTTTGCTGCAACAGGACTAAGTTGTGGGTTTCTGTGATTCTGTGGTTGGGTTATTCCCAATAATTCAATTTTCAGTTTTATATTTTTGCAGCAGAGCCTCTAGCTATCATGGATCTTTAAAAGTCTTTTAAAACATGCCAAAGGAAACTTTTGAGACCTTTAGGCTCCGGGTCCGTATGCGAATGCAACACCTGTATAGTTATGCCCTTGCATACAGCAGACAACACTATTGTAATGGCAAAAAGCACTTCTTACTGGAGTTGTTGTGAATGGGTTCACACGGCTTGGTCCATCGGCTATGACTATAATCTGTAGCTGAGAACCTCCTCCTGTCTGACAGCCACAACATGTTATTTGGTACGTGAGAGAATAAAGGTCAGTATGACCCTGGGTGATGGTGGGGGCTACATGAACTGCATTAAGAGTTACATTTGTTGTAAATGGTATAAAATACTGCCTTTTGCTGCATTATATCAGATAAAAGTAACTTGCTCACAGAATGTGTGAGGTGTCTTTTTGTCTCCAAGCGCGCTTGTAAAATGATAGGCGTAATTCCACAATTTGGTCTCACTGGTGATCTGTCAGCTGACATTGGGTCAGAACGAAAACAGCTACGACAGTTTTGGCACCCGACGTGGCTCTTCTTTTGATTAGCTGGTCTGGCGCGACATGACATGTGCATCACATCGAAATGATGATGTCAATTCAGACCAGCTAAACAAAGAGCTGTGTATGCCGTCAGATAAGAGGTGGTTCCTTGAGCTCTGTCTAGTGGCCAGATAATATTGAGGTGGGCCGAGTCTGGCAAATCAACTCTACTTCTTACTTATTCTTGCCAGTTTACATGAAAGATAGGTGATGTTTTGGCTCCCCAAACACTCAGAATGGACATTTTTTGTGGCTCTATGTATCTTTTGGGATTGAACCTTCCCATTTGTAATGACCTTGTCTCAATCTGTATGGCGGATGCTGTTCCTTATTGTGATGTCTGGATTGGGAATTGGACCTAGATATTTATTAGGGTGGCCCATCGCATCATGATGACAGCAAACATGCCAGCAAAACGCCTGTGATTCGGGAGATTAGATGGTTTTTGCCTGGAAGAAAAAAAATCATTGTTACTGGCAGCACATCACGGGGTGGAAACAGTTTTGTTTTGTTTGTTTTTTAATGCTGGTATTTGTTGTATTTAGCATGTTATATCTTATGTGGCTCATTATTGTAGTGGTAACATCTCTAGGTCCTATAAATGGCTCTAAGGGCCAGCTAACAAAGAGCAAGGAGATTTCGTTCACCCACGATATTAAATGGAGAATCAAGGCCAGTGACTAGTATGTGACAAAAAGTTGCTCCACAAGTCTCAGCAAATGATGGCGAGAGGAAGAACACATTGGGTTGGATAATACATATTGGGGATGATGAAGCTAGAGGCCATAACGACAGATATTTTCAGGTAAAACAGTGTTTGTGCCTGGAACTGATAAGCCTTAAATACCATGAGTCACAAAATTTTAGACCCAGTTGGATTTTTTGCAACTTGCATGTCATTGTTATGGTACCGTAAAGGGTCAGAATGCAACCCCCATTCATCTGCATTACGCTGTGATGTAGCAGCGGAGCCTAGCAATCTTTAGCCATGCGACCTGTATTTCAAACTTTATCACAATCTAGCAACAGCCTAAAAAGAGATGATAATATTACGGATGCTATCCTGTCGGGGGGCAACATGTAATGCAGGAGGAGCTGAAAAGATTGATATACTGTTTTATGGTTAAATATTCATCATAACTTGCATTTTATACTTTAAATTCCTCCTAATCTGTTCTTTGAAATCAAGTGGGCGGTCCCACTAACAGAGAAGTAATTTAATAGGACCGCCCACTGCACTCGTTAAGTATAGAAAGAACAGGGATTTAAATAAATGAAATAAAAATTATGCTTTTACATAGTTATCTTTTCCCATTCAACTATATATCAATCCTGCTCTATATCATGCTGCCCACGTATAATACCTCTCTTACAACGTGACAGTTTCATTTTGAGTTCCACAGCCTTCTGCGCCTTAGATGTGACTCTGCAATTTCCAAGAACTTGCCCCTTGGTAGTTTTATAGTTTAGTCCCATTTTTATTGTTTTTAGATCTTAATCTAATATGTTTTTGTTTATTAAGACAAATTTTTTTTATTTTATTTTACCTAACGATATCTTGGCCTTTTCAGTTTCTGTTTGCCATTCAAGCAAATAAAAATTCTGTTAAAATGCCGTAGTTGGTGGCGTAAGAAAGAATAGTGACATTTTACAAGTGAAGTTTAATAATTCTTATTACTTTATTCTTAAGTTCTGGGCCACAGGCCAACCAGCGGCACTAAACGAGCGTTGATTAGTAAATATTTTGGACCATGGTGTATTTTATATGCCTCCAATTTCATATCAAGATTTGCAGAGGGCTTTTTGCTCACAAATTTTGTAATACTCAAGGAAACAAAAATATGGCATACTCTAACCCAGGGGTGGGTAATTAACTTTACAGCTGAGCAACATAATAGACTGTGACTGTTGTGGAGGGCTGAACCAATAAACTGAAATTAGTTCTGCTGAAAATTAACAAACATATTAATTACAATCAGTATTTTATGTTTATATTAATTATATCACTTAATATTGAGCAAAATTAAATGACATTACCCTTATATACCATATGAACTCATACACAGCCTCAGGTATCTATAGTATGAGCCCAACACAGCACCCCCGTATACTCCAATTGAGCCCAGATACAGCCCCCATATATACAGCATGGGCCCTACATATCCTCTATATAAAATATGAGCCCGCACACTGCCCTCTATATACAGTATGAGCCCCCACGCAGCCCCTACGCATACAGTACAGAGCAAAAGTTTGGACACACCTTGTCATTTAAAGATTTTTCTGTATTTTCATGACTATGAAAATTGTAAATTCACACTGAAGACATCACAACTATGAATTAACACATGTGGAATTATCTACTTAACAAAAAAGTGTGAAACAACTGAAAATATGTCTTATATTCTAGGTTCTTCAAAGTAGCCACCTTTTGCTTTGATGACTGCTTTGCACACTCTTGGCATTCTCTTCATGAGCTTCAAGATGTGAAACACCACACAGCCCCCTATGTACAGTATGAGCTTACACACAGTTCTCCTATATAGAGACTGAGCCCCACATAGCCTGACTATATACAGTACGTGTCCCTACATACAATATGATCCACCATATAACTCCTACATGCGGTATGAGCCACAGAAAGCCTCTATATATAGTTTGAACCCTTACATAGCTCTATATACTGTATGAGCCATCAAATAGCCTCTATAAGCAATGAGCCCCCTTATAGCCTCCTATATACAGTGTGAGCCCCCACATAGCCTCACTGTATACAGTATGTGCCTTCACATAGCCTCCTATATACAGTATGAGTCCTCACATAGCCTCTTATATACAGTATGAGCCTTCACATAGCCTCATATATACAGTATGAGCCCCACACATAACCTCTTATATACAGTATGAACCTTCACATAGCCTCCTATATACAGTATGAGTCCTCACATAGCCTCTTATATACAGTATGAGCCTTCACATAGCCTCCTATATACAGTATGAGCCTTCACATAGCCTCCTATATACAGTATGAGTCCTCACATAGCCTCTTATATACAGTATGAGCCTTCACATAGCCTCTTATATACAGTATGAGCCTTCACATAGCCTCCTATATACAGTATGAGTCCTCACATAGCCTCTTATATACAGTATGAGCCTTCACATAGCCTCTTATATACAGTATGAGCCTTCACATAGCCTCTTATATACAGTATGAGCCTTCACATAGCCTCCTATATACAGTATGAGTCCCCACATAGCCTCTTATATACAGTATGAGCCTTCACATAGCCTCCTATATACAGTATGAGTCCCCACATAGCCTCTTATATACAGTATGAGCCTTCACATAGCCTCTTATATACAGTATGAGCCCCACACATAACCTCTTATATACAGTATGAGCCCCACACATAACCTCTTATATACAGTATGAACCTTCACATAGCCTCCAATATACAGTATGAGTCCTCACATAGCCTCTTATATACACTATGAGCCTTCACATAGCCTCCTATATACAGTATGAGTCTTCACATAGCCTCTTATATACACTATGAGCCTTCACATAGCATCCAATATACAGTATGAGTCCTCACATAGCCTCCTATATACAGTATGAGCCCCACACACAGCCACTTATATTCAAGCACACATCCCATACACATATGAAAAAAAAAACCTCTCTCCCATTCCCCCAGTCTCCTTACAGCAGATGTGATGTAGTAATGGGAATACGTCGGCTGTCTCAGTCATACACACTGGTGAAAGAAGGAGCCGGCGGTTCCGTCCTCCCCCAATGTGTTCACTGTTATCTGCACAGATAGCGGAGATATCTGTACATGGAGGGCAGCAGGTGAGGGCATGATGCGGCCCGTGGGTCCCCGTTTTCAGCCCTTTAGCTGTCTCAGTCTGCAGACCTAACTGGAACACTTTGCCATCAAATAGCCTCTATAAGCAATGAGCCCCCTTATAGCCTCCTATATACAGTGTGAGCCCCCACATAGCCTCACTGTATACAGTATGTGCCTTCACATAGTCTCCTATATACAGTATGAGTCCTCACATAGCCTCTTATATACAGTATGAGCCTTCACATAGCCTCTTATATACAGTATGAGCCCCACACATAACCTCTTATATACAGTATAAACCTTCACATAGCCTCCTATATACAGTATGAGTCCTCACATAGCCTCTTATATACAGTATGAGCCTTCACATAGCCTCCTATATACAGTATGAGTCCTCACATAGCCTCTTATATACAGTATGAGCCTTCACATAGCCTCTTATATACAGTATGAGCCTTCACATAGCCTCCTATATACAGTATGAGTCCTCACATAGCCTCTTATATACAGTATGAGCCTTCACATAGCCTCTTATATACAGTATGAGCCTTCACATAGCCTCCTATATACAGTATGAGTCCCCACATAGCCTCTTATATACAGTATGAGCCTTCACATAGCCTCTTATATACAGTATGAGCCTTCACATAGCCTCTTATATACAGTATGAGCCTTCACATAGCCTCCTATATACAGTATGAGTCCCCACATAGCCTCTTATATACAGTATGAGCCTTCACATAGCCTCCTATATACAGTATGAGTCCCCACATAGCCTCTTATATACAGTATGAGCCTTCACATAGCCTCTTATATACAGTATGAGCCCCACACATAACCTCTTATATACAGTATGAGCCCCACACATAACCTCTTATATACAGTATGAACCTTCACATAGCCTCCTATATACAGTATGAGTCCTCACATAGCCTCTTATATACACTATGAGCCTTCACATAGCCTCCTATATACAGTATGAGTCCTCACATAGCCTCCTATATACAGTATGAGCCTTCACATAGCCTCCTATATACAGTATGAGCCCCACACACAGCCACTTATATTCAAGCACACATCCCATACACATATGAAAAAAAAAACCTCTCTCCCATTCCCCCAGTCTCCTTACAGCAGATGTGATGTAGTAATGGGAATACGTCGGCTGTCTCAGTCATACACACTGGTGAAAGAAGGAGCCGGCGGTTCCGTCCTCCCCCAATGTGTTCACTGTTATCTGCACAGATAGCGGAGATATCTGTACATGGAGGGCAGCAGGTGAGGGCATGATGCGGCCCGTGGGTCCCCGTTTTCAGCCCTTTAGCTGTCTCAGTCTGCAGACCTAACTGGAACACTTTGCCATCAAATAGCCTCTATAAGCAATGACCCCCCTTATAGCCTCCTATATACAGTGTGAGCCCCCACATAGCCTCACTGTATACAGTATGTGCCTTCACATAGTCTCCTATATACAGTATGAGTCCTCACATAGCCTCTTATATACAGTATGAGCCTTCACATAGCCTCCTATATACAGTATGAGTCCCCACATAGCCTCTTATATACAGTATGAGCCTTCACATAGCCTCTTATATACAGTATGAGCCCCACACATAACCTCTTATATACAGTATGAGCCCCACACATAACCTCTTATATACAGTATGAACCTTCACATAGCCTCCTATATACAGTATGAGTCCTCACATAGCCTCTTATATACACTATGAGCCTTCACATAGCCTCCTATATACAGTATGAGTCCTCACATAGCCTCTTATATACAGTATGAGCCTTCACATAGCCTCTTATATACAGTATGAGCCCCACACATAACCTCTTATATACAGTATGAACCTTCACATAGCCTCCTATATACAGTATGAGTCCTCACATAGCCTCTTATATACAGTATGAGCCTTCACATAGCCTCCTATATACAGTATGAGTCCTCACATAGCCTCTTATATACAGTATGAGCCTTCACATAGCCTCTTATATACAGTATGAGCCTTCACATAGCCTCCTATATACAGTATGAGTCCTCACATAGCCTCTTATATACAGTATGAGCCTTCACATAGCCTCTTATATACAGTATGAGCCTTCACATAGCCTCCTATATACAGTATGAGTCCCCACATAGCCTCTTATATACAGTATGAGCCTTCACATAGCCTCTTATATACAGTATGAGCCCCACACATAACCTCTTATATACAGTATGAGCCCCACACATAACCTCTTATATACAGTATGAACCTTCACATAGCCTCTTATATACAGTATGAGTCATCACATAACCTCTTATATACAGTATGAGCCCCCACATAGCCTCCTATATACATTATGAGCCTTCACATAGCCTCTTATATACAGTATGAGCCCCACACATAACCTCTTATATACAGTATGAGCCCCACACATAACCTCTTATATACAGTATGAACCTTCACATAGCCTCTTATATACAGTATGAGCCTTCACATAGCCTCTTATATACACTATGAGCCTTCACATAGCCTCCTATATACAGTATGAGTCCTCACATAGCCTCTTATATACAGTATGAGCCCCACACATAACCTCTTATATACAGTATGAGCCCCACACATAACCTCTTATATACAGTATGAACCTTCACATAGCCTCCTATATACAGTATGAGTCCTCACATAGCCTCTTATATACAGTATGAGTCCTCACATAGCCTCCTATATACATTATGAGCCTTCACATAGCCTCTTATATACACTATGAGCCTTCACATAGCCTCCTATATACAGTATGAGTCCTCACATAGCTTCTTATATACAGTATGAGCCCCACACATAACCTCTTATATACAGTATGAGCCCCACACATAACCTCTTATATACAGTATGAACCTTCACATAGCCTCCTATATACAGTATGAGTCCTCATATAGCCTCTTATATACAGTATGAGTCCTCACATAGCCTCCTATATACAGTATGAACCTTCACATAGCCTCTTATATACACTATGAGCCTTCACATAGCCTCCTATATACAGTATGAGTCCTCACATAGCCTCCTATATACAGTATGAGTCCTCACATAGCCTCCTATATACAGTATGAGCCCCACACACAGCCACTTATATTCAAGCACACATCCCATACACATATGAAAAAAAAACCTCTCTCCCATTCCCCCAGTCTCCTTACAGCAGATGTGATGTAGTAATGGGAATACGTCGGCTGTCTCAGTCGTACACACTGGTGAAAGAAGGAGCCGGCGGTTCCGTCCTCCCCCAATGTGTTCACTGTTATCTGCACAGATAGCGGAGATATCTGTACACGGAGGGCAGCAGGTGAGGGCAAGATGCGGCCCGTGGGTCCCCGTTTTCAGCCCTTTAGCTGTCTCAGTCTGCCGACCTAACTGGAACACTTTGCCCTAGTTTGTGCTAACCCATTACAGATATACCATTCCATACAAACATTGCTTTTAGGGGAGAATTTGAATCCTTATGGAGGCACCATATGGATCTGTAGTAACATGAAGTGTATAATTTCCATATTTGCAATTTTTAAACTAGCCATCTGACTTAATAGTAAACGCCAGCTTCCTCGTGGGCACAAGAATTTAAGGTTTAATAGACTAAGCCCATCTCTGTACAGAAGCTTTATCTGAGCATGCTGTCATCTGAGTATGCAGGAGGAGAAAGTGAGCTGTGACATCCCATATTGTAAATGGAGGATTCTGTGTTATCAGCTGTATAGAGAAATTTAATCAGTTATTTTGCAGGAGGAGGTGAGATTAGACATCACCTATTGTGATTGGTGACTGCTGTGTTATCTAAAGTCTATGGACGTGTTATCAGACATTGTGATGATGGATCCTCTGTTATCAACAGTATATAGAGGTGTTATCTGTTGTTGTACAGGAGGAGGAGGAGGTGAGCTGTGTCATCACCTATTGTGAATGGTGGATCCTGTGTTATCTACTGTATATAGAGGTGTTATCAGTCATTGTACAGGAGGAGGTGAGCTGTGTCATCACCTATTGTGAATGGTGGATCCTGTGTTATCTACTGTATATAGAGGTGTTATCAGTCATTGTACAGGAGGGGGAGGTGAGCTGTGACATCACATATTGTGAATGGTGGATCCTGTGTTATCTACTGTATATAGAGGTGTTATCAGTCATTGTACAGGAGGGGAAGGAGGTGAGCTGTGACATCACCTATTGTGAATGGTGAATCCTGTGTTATCTACTGTATAGAGAGGTGTTATCAGTCATTGTACAGGAGGGGGAGGTGAGCTGTGCCATCACCTATTGTGAATGGTGGATCCTGTGTTATCAACAATATATAGAGGTGCTATCTCTTGTTGTACAGGAGGAGGAGGAGGTGAGCTGTGTCATCACCTATTGTGAATGGTGGATCCTGTGTTATCTACTGTATATAGAGGTGTTATCAGTCATTGTACAGGAGGGGAAGGAGGTGAGCTGTGACATCACCTATTGTGAATGGTGAATCCTGTGTTATCTACTGTATAGAGAGGTGTTATCAGTCATTGTACAGGAGGGGGAGGTGAGCTGTGCCATCACTTATTGTGAATGGTGGATCCTGTGTTATCTACTGTATATAGAGGTATTATCAGTCATTTTACAGGAGGAGGAGAAGGTGAGCTATGACATCACCTACTGTGGCATGTAAAAGTTTTGGAACCAATGGACAAAATTACTGTTATTGTGAACAGTTAAGCAACTTGAAGATGAAATGATCTCTTGAAGGCCTGAAGTGAAAGATGACACATTTCCTTTGTATTTTAGGCACAAAAAAAATTATACGGTCATTTTTTACATTTTAAAAATTACAAAAAAGGAATTTGTGTGCTCAGATAACTTTGACCAAGGTTTCAGACATTAATTAGTCTGTTAAGGTTACGGCTTCTGCACTATCGTCATTAGTAAAGGCCAGGTGATGCAAATCTCCCAGCTTTATAAAAACCCAGTCTACTCTAACCTTGTGCCAAAAAACAGCAGCCATGGGTTCTTCTAAGCAGCTGCCTAGCACTGTGAACATAAAAATGGTGGAGGCCCACAAGGCAGGGGAAGCCTATAAGAAGATAGAAAAGCGTTTTCAAGTTGCCCTTTCCTTAGGTCAAAATGTAATTAAGGCAGTTAACAGGAACAGTGGAGGTCAAGATAAGATCTGAAAGACCAAGCAAAATTTCAGTGAGAGCTGCTCATGAGATTGCTAGAGAGACAAATCAGAAAAAGACCTTCAGAAAGATTTAGCAGACTCTGGAGTTGTGCTACATTGTTCTACTGTTCAGACACCTGCACAAATATGGCCTTCATAGAAGAGTCATCAGTAGAAAACCTCTCCTGCCTCCTCACCCTAAAATTCAGGGTCAAAAGTATGTAAAAGCACAAGTAAACAAGCCTGTTGCTTTTTGGAAACAAGTCATGTTGACCGATGAGGTTAAGATAGAACTCCTTGGCCACAGTGATCAAAGGTATGTGTGGAGAAAAAAGGGCACAGAATTTTAGGAAAAGAACATCTCACCAACCATTAAGCATGGGAGTGGATCAGTCATCCTTTAGGATGGTGTAGCAGCCAATGGCATGGGGAACATTTCACAGGTAGAGGGAAGAATGGATTAAATTAAATTTCAACAAATTCTTGATGCAAACATAACATCATCTGTAAAAAGCTGAAGTTGAAAAGAGGATGGCTTCTACAAATGTGTAATGATCCTAAAAACATCAGAATCCACAATAGACGACCTCAAAAGGCAAAAGCTGAAGGTTTTACAATGGCCCTCACAGTCCGCTGATCTGAACATCATTGAAAATCTGTGGCTAGACCTCAAAATAGCAGAGGATACAAGACGACCCAAGAATCTCACAGAATTGGAAGAATTTTCCAAGGAAGAATGGATGAAAATCCCTCAAACAAGAATTGAAAGACTCTTGTCTGGCTACAAAAAGCACTTTCAAGCTGTGATACTTTCAAAAGGGGGTGCTACTAGTTACTAACCATGTAGGATGCCCAAACTTTTACATCAGACCATTTTCCTTTTTGTCCTAAAATACAAAGGAAATGTGTGATCTTTAACTTTAGGCCTTTTAGAGATCATTTCATCTTCAACTTGCCTGTTCACAATAACAGTAATTTTGACCAGGGGTGCCAAACTTTTACATGCCACTGTATTGTGAATGGTGGACCCTGTGTTTTCAGCTGTGAATATAGTTTTTAGTCATTGTTCAGGATTAGGAGGAGGTGAGCTGTGACATCACCCATTGTAAATAGAGGATCCTGTGTTATATACTCCATATGTAAGTGTTACATTTCATTCTTATCATATGTGTGATGATAATGAGAATGCTGAAAAGTCTTCTGTACAGAACAGGAAGTGTAAGTCTAATATAAATTCAAGTGGCTAGTGTAAACATTGCAACATTTCTGATTTTCTTTTTTTTTAATTTAATCTAAAAATTAATATTGATATGGAAAACTGAAAAAAATATGAAGATTAAAAGAATAATAACGTTAACATAAAAATCAGATTTAAACAATAGATAATTTTCTGATAACAAATTCTCCTTAAAACGTTCATACTCCTGAAATAACTGAACGCCTGCACTTTTTTGTCCATAAATCTCATGTACATAATATAGGTTGACGTGGAGAACTAACCTTGGAAAATCATTTATGATCAGATCAGTTTCAGTGATTTTGGATTTTATCAGAAAATATAAGTTACCATAGAAGTAGCCTTATGGGAGCCTTGATTCATTGGGGAGAATGTCCATAGGTTCCCAGGACATACGGTATGTATAAAAGTCGGTAGTCAGACTGTACGACATAAATCGCATACTGTAACTGGAGCAGATCTTTGATCAGGGCTGATGAAGTTCAAGAAATAAAAGGAAACTGTCAGAAGATGAGTATCTAGAACATTCAATCATTTTCTAATATTCTGTCTTGAGCAAGGCATTAAGAGGTCTCCAACCGGTCAGTCGTGATCTACCAGTAGAGCATTGACTGATGCTGAATGAATCCCAGTCGGGTGTTTTCTTACATTAACCAGTTCAGGACTGGCCCATTTTGCCCCTATTCCTGTCCTTGCACACATTTCTGTTTTCATACATGCACTTTTAACGGCTGTACACAAAAAAAATTCTTGGGATATCCACATAATTTTTCCCTTTTTTTATTTAAAACTTAATTTTGATGTCAATTTTATATTCTTCATTTTTTTTGCTGATCTTGAGCAAAAATGTAAATAAAAATAGGAAATTTCACATGTTTTATTTAAAATCACAGATCTGATAAAACATTTTTTAAATTTTGCTCCCCTTTATACATTTTTTTTACATATTTCAATAGAAGGGTAGTTAGAAAAAAATGATTCAGTATCTTTTTTTTTTTTTTAGTTTTATTTGTTTTTTTCAGTTTTTTTTTATTTGGGAACATTTTCACATATGAATACATTATTTTTTATAGTGGATTCTCTTTGTAACTGGGACTTGTATAGTAACCTCAGTTATAGAATAATGCATAATAAAGCTGAGTAGGTGTCCAAGTGTCCAGCAGCTCACTTTCTCTTCTTACTCCTGGTGATCACATGATCACTGGGTCCTGAGGAGGAAGCACTGTTAGTGCTATCCAATCTGTATACTCAAGCACTGGTTCCACGTTGTGTATACAGCAATCGAGAAAGTAAACATGGTAACAAACCGTGTTTATCTTCTCCGTGGGAAGTCTGGCTGTGTCTAATAGCCACCTCCCATCCACAACAGCTTCAAGATCTCGTGCAAGCAGCGTACACTGAATTGACACTTTAGACTGTCAATGCAAAGTAAAGTGTGGATTGCCTAGATATTTATAGGCTGTTCAATGGTAGTTAAGGAGATACCATCGTTTTTATTTAATAAATCAATAGTACATATAAAAGATCAACTTTGTAATATATCTTATCAGAGAAATCTGCTTTTTTCACCTCTTGGATTGATCTTTCACTCTCATTTCATGAGTAAAATCTGTACTCGGTGAAGACAGATTTTCTCAATACTGAAATAGGAGATGGCAGTTGGTGCTTTTAAAATTCTATGGAGAGGGAAGGAGCTGGAGGCCGACACAGACATTCTACAGCAAGTTCTGAAACCACAGTTACTGTCCTCCATAGAAATTTATGAGCACCAACTGTCATCTATCTCAGTAATGTAATAATCTGTATTCACTGAAGACAGATTTTACCCTAGAATTGAGTATTTTGAGAGTGAAAGATCAGTAAAGGAGGAGAAAGAAGTAGATTTCTCGTATAAGCTATATTACAAAGTTTTTTATTTTCAAATGTACTATTGATTTATGGGGAACATTTACGATTACTGTACGAGGCTGCATTCGCACAACCGTATGTTTCCATCTGAGAGAGACAGTTTTTTGTTGTTGTTTTTTTCAGGTGTCATCCTAGTTACATCCATTTTTTCCCATTGAAGCAGGTGGACTGAACTTTTTTTTTTGTCCATGAACACTTAGCAATGAGTCCGTTATAACAGATGGATCTCTAAAGTACAAAGTTTGTCTTCTCAGTTTCAACAGTTTTACTTGGATCCCTGTAGGGCAAAATCAGAATAGGACTACTTTGATTGTCACAGAACTCGATCGAATCCAGGATTTTAACGAATGTATGAATACATCCATTCCACCCTGAGTCCGAGTGCTGTCTGATCAAGCCCCCTCTGCCCATTCACAGCCCCCCGCAAAGTCATCGCGAGGACTCGATCATTTCCACAGTGAACCAATGTCGTCATGACGACAACCAGGTCACCATGCTCTAGCAAACTTGTTAGATCATGCACAGTGCAACAGGTTTGTGGAAGATAAGGCTAACTGTCCTAATGCACTGCAATGCTGGTGCATTAGAACTGTGAACAGACTTCTGAAAGAGAAAGTCCCATATAGGGACTAAGTAAAAAAGTAGACAAAAATTTTAAAACTACGGTATATATATATTTTAAATCACTATATATATATATATATATATATATATATATATATATATATATATATATATATATATATATAAGTATGTATATATATATATATATATATGTGTGTATATATATATATATATATATATATATATATATATATATATTAGATATAAATACCATAAATATTTCTAAGTAAAAAAGTAAACAATAAAAGTACACATATTTGGTATCACCGCGTCCGTAACAACCCAACCTATAAAACTGCCCTACTAGTTAACCCCTTCAGTGAACACCGTAAAAAAGAGGCAAAACCCGTTGCTTTTTCATCATACTGACGAACAAAAAGTGGAGTAAAACGAGATAAAGATGAATGTAAATAAAAATGGTATGTCTGAAAACATCATCTTGTCCCGCAAAAAAAAATCCGTCACACAGCTCTATCAGCAGAAAAATAAAAAAGTTATAGCTCTTAAATAAAGCGATGCAAAAATAATTATTTTTTTCTATAAAATAGCTTTTATTGCAAAAAACGCCAAAACACAAAAAAAGATAAATGTGGTATTGCTGTAATCGTACTGACCCAAAGAATAAAGCTGCTTTATCAGTTTTACCACACGCAGAACGGTATAAAAAAAAAAAAAAAAACAATTCCTGAATTCCTGGCTTTTGTTCATTGTGTGCCAAAAGTCAGAATAAAAAGTGATCAAAAAATGTCATGTGACTTAGAATGGAACTAATAAAAACATCAACTCGTCATGTAAAAAAGAAGCCCTCGAATGATTCTGTCAGCAGAAGTATGGAGAAATTATAGCTCTCAAAATATGGCGATGCTGCAATAAAAAGATTCCTCTAGTGTCTGACAGCAGCCAAAAACCTGATATACTCGTATATCTGGTATAGCTGTAATCTCACCAATCTGAAAAATAAAGTAATCTAATCACTTATACCGCACGAGGAACAAAGTAAAACATAAATAAAACCAATTTTTCACATGCTGTTGATTTGTTCATTCTGCTTCCCAAAGATTGCAGTGAGGCTCTGCTCACATTTTTCTTGTGCTGTACGCCTAGTGCTTACACCGGGGTTTCCGTGTAAATCTCCGAAATACGTGATTCAGATGGAATCCCAGCAGAAGATTCCCTATAATGAGGCAGATGGAGGCACTGTGGATGCCGTCTAGCCTATCATCTGACGGTGTTTGTCTTTTTAAGTGTGCAAAAAAGGGGTGTCCTCCACAGTTTTGTGCACTTCTGATAAAAAGGACACTGCTGAACAGAGGCCAGATGGAGTCCAGAGTAACTCTGCTGCCTCATTATAGTGAATGGATTTTTCGGGGGTTTCATCTGAATCATGTCACTCAGATCTAGATGGAAACCCCCATGTAAGTGCTAAATGCAGCACGCCGGATAAATTTTATTCCAAACGTTATGTAAAATGTTAAAAAAAAAACTTTAACTCAATCCACAAAAGAAAGTAAATCCCCACTCAAGACTGTCATCTGTTAACTGAAATATAGGCGGCTTCAACATTACTAGTAGTACAAATGCTCTGGAAAAGCGAAATGACCCTTGCCCCCCAAAAGAAATTCAGCATTTTCTGAACTCCAAAATCCAATTACCCCTCTCCCTCCTGGGCCTCAGTGTGTCTAAACCACATTTAGTGTCCACTTGTTTGGCATATCTGTAGCTATGAGATCCCGCCTAAGTTTACTGGTGCGTATCTCCAGAAGCATGAGCTGGGCATAATGTACTGGTCACTACAATGACTGGTCACTACAGCATACTGGTCACTACAATGTACTGGTCACTACAACAGCAGTTTGCTATTTTCACTCACCAACATCCACTGCTGCTTGTTTCTGGAAAACACCCACGGAGTCAAAATTGTTCATACACCTGTAGATAAAGTCCCAAAGGGGTACAATTCCCAAAATGGGCTCACTTGAAAGGGATTCTTCTCTTCTAGCACTTAGGGGCTCTGTATATGGAAACCGCAAACTATTCTAGGAAAATTTGCGCTGCAGGAGGCAAATAGCACACCGTCCCTCCTGGGTCTCGCTGTGGGCTAAGCAGTACTGTAAGTCATATATGGGGTATTTCAACATTCAGCAAAACTTGTGGGACAATATTTTGTGCCATATTTACTCATTTTCCAGTGTGAAAATGTCAAATCTGGGTCTAAAACAAAACTTTTGTGGTAAAAATGTAATTATTTTTTTCTTCACTGCCCAATAAAATTATGTGCCCCACCTGTGGTGTCAACATGATTACTACACCACTAGATACACACATGCTAGCCACCTTAGGGAGAGACCCAAGTTGGGCTAAATGTAGCGGGACGAAAGAGACCGAAAAGCCCTCTACTTAAAGGAAATACATAGTGGATGCTTTCCTGAAACGGAAAGTACTTGCAAGCAGCATAATACAAAGAATAGCAGGTTTACCCAGAATCCTTTGCAGTAGCTCCGCCTGCTATTCTTTGTATTATGCTGCTTGCAAGTACTTTCCGTTTCAGGAAAGCATCCACTATGTATTTCCTTTAAGTAGAGGGCTTTTCGGTCTCTTTCGTCCCGCTACATTTAGCCCAACTTGGGTCTCTCCCTAAGGTGGCTAGCATGTGTGTATCGCTTGCTCACCGAGCCCCACTCCATACAGCCAACCAATTCCAGCCCTGTGCTGATGAGGGCCTAAAGCCCGAAACACGTGTCCACAGGTAGGAATTGGTTGGCTGTGTAAATTTAGAAACTAATCTGCAGCATTGCACGCTTGGCGGTTCCAAGCGCTGTGGATTAGACTGGGGTGGAAAGAGATGATTTGCATAGCTCCGCCTACTGCAAAGGATTCTGGGTAAACCTGCTATTCTTTGTATTATGCTGCTTGCAAGTACTTTCCGTTTCAGGAAAGCATCCACTATGTACACCACTAGATTAATTCTTTGAGAGGTGTCGTTTTTAAGCTGGGGTCTCTTATGGCGGGGATCTGCTGTTTCAGCACTTTAGGACATGGCTCCCTCAAACAAGTCCAGCAAAATCTGAACTCCAATGTGGCTCTTCTTTTCTTCTGAGTTTTGCACTGTGCCTCAAAAGTAGTTGTTGACCACATATGGGGTATCGGTGTACTCAGAGGAAATTGCACAAAAAATGTTGGGGTCCATTTTCTCCTGATATCATTTCAAAAAAAGAAAAAAATTGGGGCTATAACAACATTTTTGTGGGAAAAATATATATATTTTTCATTTTCACAGATTAATGTTGTAAAATTATGTGAAGCACTTGTGGGTTCAAGGTGCTCACCACACATCTAGATAAATTTCTTGAGGGGTCTAGTTTTCAATATGGAGTAACATGTAGGGGTTTTCCACTATTTAGGAGCATCAGGTGTTCTCCAAACGCGTCATGACACCCGCGGACCATTCCATCAAAGTCTGCTTTCCAAAATGTCACTCCTACTCTCACATATGGGGTATCTGCATATTCATGAAAATTTACACAATTTTTGGTTCCAGTTTCTCCTGTTACCCTTCTGAAAATAAAAAAAAATGGGGGCTAAAAGAACATTTTTGTGGGAAAAATTTGATTTTCTGTGTATTTTCATGGCTCTGTGTTATAAAATTCTGTGAATCACCTGCGGGATCAAGGTGCTTGCCACACATCTCGATACATTCCTTGAGGGGTCTAGTTTCCAAAATGGGGTAATTTGTGGGGAGTTTCCATTGCCTAGGCACATCAGAGGCTCTCAAATTGCAACGTGGCATCCGCTAATTTTGCATTCAAAAAGTCAAATGGAGCTCCGTCCCTTCCAAGCCCTGCAGTGCATCCAAACCGTGATTTTCCTTGGCGTACTCAGGAGAAATTGCACAACTAATTGTACAGTGCAATTTGTCTTGCTAACCTTATGAAAATTTGAAATTCAGGGCTAAAAAAACATTTTTATGGGAAAAATTTGATTTTTTTACATTTTTATGTCTCAACATTATAAACTTCTGTGAGGCACCTGGGGGTTCAAGGTGCTCAGCACGCATCTAGATAAGTTCCCGGAGGGGTCTAGTTTCCAAAATGGAGTCACTTGTGGAGGTTTCCACTGTTTAAAGGGAACCTGTCACCTGAATTTGGCGGGACTGGTTTTGGGTCATATGGGCGGAGTTTTCAGGTGTTTGATTCACCCTTTCCTTACCCGCTGGCTGCATGCTGGCTGCAATATTGGATTGAAGTTCATTCTCTGTCCTCCATCGTACATGCCTGCACAAGGCAAGATTGCTTTGCGCAGGCGTGTACTATGGAGGACAGAGAATGAACTTCAATCCAATATTGCAGCCAGCATGCAGCCAGCGGGTAAGGAAAGGGTGAATCAAACATCTGAAAACTCCGCCCATATGACCCAAAACCAGTCCCGCCAAATTCAGGTGACAGAGTCCCTTTAAAGCACATCAGGGGCCCTCCAAACACGACATGGCATCTACTAATTTTTCCATCAAATTTTACTTTCAAAAAGTCCCTCCCTTCCAAGATCTACCTTGTGCCCAAACAATAGTTTTCCCCAACATTTGGGGTTTCAGCTGCTGAGGCGAAATGGCACAACAAATTTTGGAGTACATTTTTTCCTGTTACCCTTGTGAAAATAAAAAACTTTAGGGTCTAAAGTAAAATTTTTGTGAAAAAAGTTAAATGTTCATTTTTTCCTTCCACATTCTATTAATTCCTGTGAAGCACCTAAAGAGTTAGCAAACTTCTTGAATGTGGTTTTGATCATCTTGAGGGGTGCAGTTTTTAAAATGGTGTCACTTTTGGGTATTGTCTGTGATATAGACTCCTCAAAGTCACTTTGAATGTGATGCGGTCCCTAACAAAAATGGTTTTGTAAATTTTGTTGGAAAAATGAGAGATTGCTGGTCAACTTTGAACCCTTCTTAACGTCCTAACAAAAAAAAATCTGCTTAAAAAATTATGCAGAAGTAAAGGGGACATGTGGGAATTATATTATAACCATTAGAGCTTCATAACTTTCTAACAAAAAAATGTGTTTAAAAAATTATACTCATGTATAAAGCAGACATGTGGGAAATGTTATTTATTAACTATTTTGTGTGACATAACTCTTTGGTTTAAGGGCATAAAAATTAAAAGTTGCAAAATTTTCAAACTTTTCTCATAATTTCTGTTTTTTTTTCACAAATAAATGCAAGTCATATCGGACAAATTTTACCACTATCACGAAAAAACACAGTCTAGGAATCGATGGGTTCCACTGAAGCGTTCCAGAGTTATTACCACATAAAGTGACTCAGGTCAGAATTGTAAAATTTGGCCTGGTTATGAAGGGGAATACAAATTTGAGGGCTTAAGGGATTAATATTACTAGTTTCTCTTCTTTGCACCCGCGCAAGTTCAGCTATGTTTTTCTTACACACCGGAGATGAAAATTGTACACAATATTCTATTTGTGGCCGCAATAGTGACATGTATATAGTGTAGTGCAGCAGGGTTGGTGCAGTGCGACAGATAGACAGGGACCACAGAAAGTTCAACATAAACAGTGTCTTTATTTCCAGACTCACATGCAGGAGTGGTATCCTGCAGATTGCAGCCAGGTTTCCACAAATGCAGTCCGTATTCAAAACCCATTTCCGTGGACTTAGGCACCGCCGTGTCTCTTGGGTGTGTCAGCCACTTGAAGTCCCTGGCTTTGTATTAGCTCCACACAGACCTGGGTTGCACAGAGCCCCCTGCTCTGCAGCTTGCAAACTCCAAACTGACACACCCAATGCAAAACTGACTGATTTAAATGGAATTGTGGCCATAGAACCACTTCCAAAACCTGGAGTGGAGAGAGGGATTCACCCCACTGCCAGACCTGCAAATCCCTCTAAAAATATAAGCCCTTGACGTGTTTTCCTAAAAAACCTGACAGGGTTAACTACTTGCACCCAATCCACTCTTTTATTTTGCCTTGTGATTCACAGGCGTTCTGCTGTGAACACAAGGCGCTCCAGCCGGTTTAATAAGACTCTGTCCGCATCCAGGGGAACACATATCAACTCTCACATATGATCCCCCTCACTGCCTCACAATAGGTATAAGTATGAGCATCTCAGCCTCTTTTAATGCATCCCATGATTATTATTTGCCTTGGCAGCAGCTGCCTGGCACTGGTCACTCATGGTTAGTTTGATTTCACACATACTTAACAATCTTTTTCAGTGACCATTTTATCTAGTGTTTTACTATTTATTTGATAACTGTGCAGTTTGTTCCGTGACTCAAGTTCATGACCTTGTATTTATCTGCATTAAATTTCACATGAAATTCATCAGTCTAAGCCTCCAGCTTACCTAAATCCCCCTGTAAAATTAAATTATCCTCTTTTGTGTTAATTATGTTTCAAAGCTTATAATCATCTGCAAATGTTGAAATTCTGCTCTGTATGCCCTCAACAAGGTCATTGATAAATATATTAAAATGAAGAGGGCACAATACTGACCCCTGTGGTACCCACTGTTAATTGTGACCCAAATAGTGTGTGTTCCATAAATAACCACCATCTATTTCCTATCACTGAGCTAGTTGTTAACCGAATTACACATATTTTCCCCTAGTCCCATTGTTCTTATTTTATGTACCACCACCAGTGTATGCCATCTGGGTCTGGTGATTTGGTGTTTTTGAATTGGATTGCACATCTTGCTGAATTTACTGTTAAAGCAATGCAGGTCAGATTACGCAGTGCATTCTCTCTACAATTCGTGGATCATATTTTGGAAAATCTGATCAATATTGATTGTACTTTACTACAGAACAAATTTTTCATCTGAAAAATCTAGATAGAAAATGTTTTGAATATCTCACCTTTAAATGGTTCAAACAAATACGAGAAACGTCATATATTTTATCAAAGAAATATGCTTTTTATTTAGCTTATTAGCCACTTCTTTTCCCATTGCATTCTCAAACTAGTCATTCACTCTAAAAATAGCTTGCAACTGTCTGTTGAAGTCCATGGAGAAGGGAGGAAAAAGCAGAGGGAGAGAGGTATAGATACATATGCATATAAATATACAGAGATGCTGCTTGTCACAATGTCATCACTGACTGTGTCATAGAGATTCAGTGAGTGATACCTCAGCTGTCCTATGGATTGAAGGGGCGTTCCCGGCTGTAAGCATTGTGAGTGACAGCTCGGTCTTCCTATAGTATACAGAGGCTTGCTAGACTGTCAGTTATGTGTATGAGATTTGCTTTCAAGCCAATTAGGCTGGCTGCTGTAAATCCTCCAGGTGTTGCCCTTACAAGGTATTTGCTTGGTCATTTAGCTGGCTTGCTATACTGGGACTGTTGCCAGTTGTAGCTTTCAGCTAAGTGGTGTTATTGTCTGTGTTCTGTACTGTCATATTCTGATCTTCATTGCCGGACGCTGAATTTGCCTTTTGAGTACCCGTTTGCATTACCCCTTTTGCCTTGGCGCACTCTGACCTTGGAATTCTGACCCCGGACTGGGACCTGACTATGCCTTTGTCTCTCCCCTTTGTTTATGTCGTACCCTCCTGGCTCTTGACTCAGTGTCACACTGCTACTTTTTAGTAAATGTTTATGGAGCTGGATTCACATCTACACTGTTCAATATGCTGTATCTCTGTAATGCCATCCATACTGCTGTTTTTTTAACATGTGCTACATATATGCAAGAGAGCAAGATAATTTTCTCTGTGTATGTGTAATGCAGGTGCCTGCATGCAATACACAGAGAACATGAGGCAGGAACAGTCAGGGATTGATATAATTCTATGTATATACAGCAGTAACTTTACAGTGATTTAAAGTAATTCTAAGCAATCAGTGTTAGTAACTATACAAATGAACACTAAAACGAATAACAATAAGTTTGGAATAACAAAGAAAGCATTTCACTATATAATGTTAATGTTCTTTTCACAAAAGTGATGCGCCCAGTCGTGGGAGTCACCACTTAAGTTCTCTCTGCAGCTCTGGCCCTTGCGGGGGTCACCAGGTTTTCTCGCTAGGCCTCAAGTCTCTCTTTTACGTAGTTTATTAAAGCGCATTGGACCTCCAGCACACCAACTGGCCCCCTCCCAACCTGTTGTTCTTATCCCAGCCAACCCCGGTACCCTAAATTATAGCTGGAAGTGACAGGCCTGCTCACTCGCTTTGTTCCTCTGCAATCGCAGGTATGTTTTTCCTGGCACAGTCTCCTCGCGAATCTTCTTGGCTTGATCATCGTCGGAAGTCTCAGGCTCGGGGCAAAGACTAGGCCTTGGCTCTTGACAGGCGACGCCGGGTCTCGGAGTCTTGACCAGTGCAGGGTGCGGATCCTGGTCCTGACCAGCGTAGGCAGAACTTGGAGTTCCCCTGAGGGAAATCTGGACCCTGCCAGGAGGTGACCGACACTTTGGTGGTGTTGACTTTCCCCTGAGGCCTGTCAAGCTGGTCTCAGAGGCGTCTATGGAGCACCTCTGCTCCTCTCTCTTCCCTAGCGCCAAATCTGCCTGCAGTTTGAAGTGCGGGTTTTTATATCAAGGAAGTACTTCCTGTGGGTCACCTGATCAGGTCCAGCACACAAAGTCGCCCCCCTGCAAAACTTCCAGCACAATTTCGTTCTGCTTGATTTTGCCTGGCCACAGATGGCAGTCTCTCCTCCTTAATGGCACATCCTAAAAGAGTTCTTCTGGGGTATCACTGCTGCTTATTACATATGTGAGACATAACAGCTTTTCTCTTGACACTAGCTCAGAAACAATTGAAAATAGTGTTATTCCTGTTGTATACGCACATTACATCTTGTTTTAAAAGCTTGAAAGGTATTCTTTATACTGGGAATCCTGTGGCTGTCTCTGATTATAGAAGCTGCAGGCTAAGAGCAACTCCTTCTCCGGCAGACCCCAGCTGTCTGTGTAGCACATGTACCACCTTTGATCTAAATGGCCACATTTTCCCTGCAGAGGCTGCTGAAATTTTTAGCTGGCTGTGACATCGACTGGCAAAATTATACCAGATCCATTGGTTAAAGGGAACCTGTCACCAGGTTTCGAGGATCTAAACTGCTGCCACCACCTTCTGAGTTATTTAATTTGGCTCTTTGATCTGTTCCTTACAGCTCCGCAGCCCGACATAACCGGAGAAATGAAATGTATGCATCACTCTTCCTTTATGATAATCATCGCCAAGCGGTGGATGGGTATGGACCAACATTGACATCTGCTGTAAGCCTTCTAACCCAGCCTCTGCCATAATTTACTCCACTCTTGTCACTAGAACAACGCTTCCTGCTATGCTCCAACTTTTTAAAAAGTTGTTGGGGCTGGTGTGAAAACTCCAAAAGTGGCAACATTTTCGTGCATCTACATATATAAATACATGTGTGATGAATACAAAGGACTGGCGTGAATTATTACTTCTAAGAACCTTAAAAGGACCAGTGGGCTTTTATTACTCATGGAGGAAAGGCGATTTCCGCAGCTAAATAGGAAAGGGATCTTTACAGTTTGATCAGTCAGTCTGTGTAATGTCCTACCACAATGAGTAGACATGGCACAAAGTATACAGGCAGTCCCCGACTTACGTACAACCCATAGTTAAGAACAATGGATATTAAAAAATAAATAAATAAATTATACTCATCTCACCTCTGACTTCTCCAGCTGACGTCCGATCCTCTTCTTTCCGCCATTGCATGCCACTTCTATAACCTCTTCTTACAGGTCAGTTTTTCTGGCCACATTGTTAACACAGTGGACTCCAGCCTGGACATTACGAGAAGTACTTTCCTATAGTGGAGAGGCCTGAGATGCAACACGCCTGATGTCAGATAGAAGAGGACCGGACAGCAAGCAGAGTGACGGCTGCAGATGTGGGTGTAAAAAATAATAATAATCATGTCTCAGGCTGAACTGTTGCTTGCTATCCAGTCATATTCCTTCTGCTGTTGCATGCATCTCCAAGACTTCGAGTGGTGTCCAAGCCCCAGAGCTCAATAACATTGCGATATTATGATATGCATTAATCCCTGATTCCTGTACGAGGCCAGAATTCATTGTGAAGAGTCTGAAGATGCAGCTTGCAATGGTACAAAGGAGCGGACTGGATAGCGGGTGGCAATCATCAGGGAGGTCGAAGCGATTAGAGGCAATGTGAATATAAGTGGGGGGGTTCACAGCCCTATTATAACTTGCATATTTGGATTATGAACAAACCTACAGTTTATATTGGATTCTGTAGCGGATGGGTAACCAGTGCAAAGACTGGCACAGAGTGGAGGCATTGGTGTAGCGGTTGGACTTAAATATGATCTTGGCTGTTGCATGCTTGTTATGGCATTTAAAAAAGGCCTAGATTCTTTACACACAAGAAATGGTATTGTGAGATATAAAAGAGCTAGTGATATAGAATGTGTAACTGGTCAAGGAAGGGTAAACTCGATCGATGGGTCTACATTTTTTTTCAGTCTTTGTGACTATGTTATGCAAAAATGATGCGAGATTTGCAATAATTTTACACCAAAAAATTGTCCCATAGTTTTTTAAAAATACATTCTTATTGCAGTATTTCTTCCATATTATTCCAATAGATTTCCCAATCAATATAGTTGCCTAATTCCTTAATCACAGGGTATCTAAAAAACTAGATTGCTTGGTATCACCCCCTGATTCCCTCTGGTATTTCCTCTTGTAGAACTCATTCTGTTTCTCTTTACTTTTGCATATTTCACATTTGGCTTAGCAGTATAGGATTGAAAATCCTTTTATAGCTTGGGACTTGCCAGCAATTGTGTAAAAGTGATTTAAAATGGCATGACAGTCAAAGACTCAGCACTAATGTGACAGGGAACGTACGGCAGTGCATTTATAGCTCAACAAACACCCTCGGAAAGGGCTCACTGACAGGGTTCTTCTTGGGAAAATTACCGTTTAAAACTTGCGAATCTCCTGAGATGTATTCTTCTTAAATGGTTACAATCAATTATGAACACTACAGGGTGTGTGTACAACACTGATGGCCGACTCAATTGTATCTGTGCATAATGACTACAAATCTACTATGTTTCCTGTGTAACGATCTTAAATTATTTGTAAAAAAAAAGACTGCTGCTGCGTACAAACATCTTCAAGGTGACTCAATAGACTCGTGAACATCTCAGTCTGTAGGAAGATTGATAAATAACTCGTCACCCTTTACAAAAAAAAGACTCAAACACAAGAAGCTTAATCTAAGGACTCGTTCACACATCAGTTTTTCACTTCCAAGTGCTATGAGTTTTTTCACCATTAGCACTGTTCTGTCCTCACTAGCTGAGGCAGGTCCAATAAGGAGACTGTGGTTGAGTCTGTGCTTTATTAAACGTAGTGGTATATTGATGCGGTGAAACTGTGAACAATGACATACATAGAATCAGTGCATGGTATAGAACAGATACATACTACACATGATGTACATTATGCATAACATTTAGAAGGCTAGTATCTGAACTAGGAGTACAACTGGTTAAACTAAGCTAATATAGATCAGAAATATCTATAGGAAGCATAAAGACATACCGGCAATGCAATCGCAAGGGGGATGAAGTGAAGCGTCTTTCCTTGAAGGCAAACCGAAGAAAGTGAAAGGAAAAATGGAGGGAAATGGAGGCTGAGCTACCATAATGCATTGCAAAGGAGGAGGAGAATCAGACATGGATAGTACAAAAACAGAAAAATGGAACTGCCAACATAACTTTGACCGCTAGAGGGAGCCAAAGCATCACAAACAAATAAAGGTATAAATATATCCATACTGAGAAACCTGCAATTATGCAAACAGATAATCAGGGTAACAATATTTGATGGCGGAGACAGAACACTCCCCGTCTGGCATCGACGGATGTCACTACTCCTTATTCCGAAGGCAACAATAGGACCAGTTCTGATACCGGTCTGGAAAATGTCTTAGGTTCATTCCCTTTGGTCATCCTTAGCTCAACTTTGCGGACGTTGCCGTCCTTGCTCGGGAACGTTGCGGTAACTAGACCAAGTGGTCACTGGTTCCGATGAATCTGACAGTCTTTCACAAGAACAAGGTCACCTATGTTCAGATTAGGTTTAGTAGATTGCCACTTCGTCCATGGCTGCAGGATAGACAAATATTGTTTGCGCCACCTGTCCCAGAAAGTATTTGCAAGACTTTGTACCTGTCTCCATTGGCGCTTGTAGAGGTCCTTAGCGTCGAATCCTCCTGGAGGGGTACTGGACAGTCCTGTTTTCTGGGTAAGTATAAGAGGGAATTTCTCCACAAACTCCATCTCAGCTTCTTTGAGTCGGCCTCCTACCCTCAGCAAGCCGCTGTTGTCGATGAATGGGTCGAGTTTTCTCAATACGCTGCTCGCTGGTATTGGAGCTTTGTTAGTAAGACATTGGATTTCTGCAAAGTAGGTTTCCCTTTGAACAGTGAGGATGATGTGATTTCTAGAGAACTCTAAGTCGGAGGTAACGTAGGTATTTTTACAAAGATGCCAACCTTTACATTTTTCTGTGCCACAAGTTCTGGTAGCCATGAATGAGCGAGTTATATGAGTCAGGCAGGTAATGGCTCGAGTAAGTGACTTCCAACTTGAGAATCTGTCGAACCTGCAAGATCCAAGCTGGATAACAGAGGTCATTGTATGTAGTGTAGACACCTGAGGGCGGATTTCAGCATCTGAATCCTCTCCTACAAGTTCGAAGGTGTCTGGAAAACATTCCTCAATGTACAATAGTTTTGGTCCAGAGAGCCACGTTGTGCTTCCTAGTCGACTTGCGTCAACTGCTCTAGTTGCATGATCTGCGGGATTCTGGTCTGTGGGTATGTAATGCCACTGCTGTGGGTGAACTGATCTCCTGATTCGTAGCACTCTGTTATTGACATAAACGTAGAATCGCCTGGTTTCGTTGTGGATATATCCCAGGCCTACTTTGCTGTCTGAGTAGAACTTGGCCTGTGTCAGGTCGATATTCATTTCGGATGCGATGAACTCTGCTAACTCAATGGCTAAGACTGCGGCACAAAGCTCTAACCTGGGTATAGTTTGCTCTGGTTGTGGTGCGAGTTTGGCCTTTCCCATGATGAAACCAATGTGGCACTGACATTTAGAGTCTACAGTTTTGAGGTAGGCAACAGCGGCAATTGCTTTGACAGAAGCATCTGCAAATACGTACAGTCTTTGGCTCTGTATCTCAGTAGATGGCTGTCATGATTCCAATGGCAGGGAATCACAAAAGGACAAGCACCAACGAGCTCTAGGGTGATGGAACCTGAGCTGACCGCGACCCTAAACCTGAACACACAAATAACAATAGCCGGGGAACGTGCCTACGTTGATCCTAGACGTCTCGCACCAGCCGAAGATCTAACTTCCCCTATTAGAAGAAACACAGACCTCTCTTGCCTCCAGAGAAATACCCCACAGAAATAGCAGCCCCCCACATATAATGACGGTGAAATGAGAGGAAGGCACATACACAGTATGAAAACAGATTCAGCAAAATGAGGCCCGCTAAAACTAGATAGCAGAGGATACAAAAGTAAACTGTGCGGTCAGCAAAAAACCCTTCAAAAAACCATCCTGTAATTACTTGAACTCATGTTCCAACTCATGGAACATGAGGAGCAATTACAGCCCACTAGAGCAACCAGCAGCAAAGAAACAATTATATGCAAGCTGGACAAGACAAAAATAAAGCAAAACGTGGAACAAGAAAATCAAAAACTTAGCTTGTCCTGAAGATTACTGAAGCCAGAAGCTGAGGTAACAAAACACTCTGATAACCTTGATAGCCGGCGGGGAAATGACAAGAAAGCCCGGTTAAATAGGAAACTCCCAAATCCTAATAGAACAGGTGGACACCAGAGACAGCAGAACACAAATCACCCAGTACCATCAGTAACCACCAGAGGGAGCCCAAAAACAGAACTCACAACAGTACCCCCCCCTTGAGGAGGGGTCACCGAACCCTCACGAGAACCACCAGGGCGACCAGGATGAGCCCTAAGTAAAAAGCGCGGACCAAATCATCAGCATGAACATCAGAGGCAACCACCCAAGAATTATCCTCCTGACCATAACCCTTCCACTTGACCAAATATTGGAGTATCCGTCTGGAAATACGAGAATCCAAGAGCTTCTCTACAACATACTCCAATTCTTCCTCCACCAGCACCGGAGCAGGAGGCTCAAGCGAAGGAACAACAGGTACCTCATACCTCCGCAACAACGACCGATGGAACACATTATGAATAGCAAACGATGCCGGGAGATCCAAACGAAACGACACAGGGTTAAGAATTTCCAAGATCCTATAAGGACCGATGAACCGAGGCTTGAACTTAGGAGAAGAGACCTTCATAGGAACAAAACGAGAAGACAACCACACCAAGTCCCCAACACGAAGTCGAGGACCCACGCGGCGACGACGATTAGCAAACTGCTGAGCCTTCTCCTGGGACAACTTCAAATTGTCCACCACATGACTCCAAATCCGATGCAACCCATCCACCACCATGTCCACTCCAGGACAATCAGAAGGCTCCACCTGACCAGAGGAAAAACGAGGATGAAACCCCGAATTACAAAAGAAAGGAGAAACCAAGGTAGCAGAACTAGCCCGATTATTAAGGGCAAACTCGGCCAGCGGCAAAAAGGTAACCCAGTCATCCTGATCAGCAGAAACAAAACACCTCAAATAAGTTTCCAAGGTCTGATTAGTTCGCTCCGTCTGGCCATTCGTCTGAGGATGGAATGCAGACGAAAAGGACAAATCAATGCCCATCTTAGCACAGAACGTCCGCCAAAATCTAGACACAAACTGGGATCCCCTGTCAGAAACGATGTTCTCCGGAATCCCATGCAAACGAACCACGTTCTGGAAAAACAGAGGGACCAACTCAGAGGAGGAAGGCAACTTAGGCAAGGGTACAAGATGAATCATTTTAGAAAAGCGGTCACACACAACCCAGATGACGGACATTTTTTGAGAGACAGGGAGATCCGAAATAAAGTCCATGGAAATGTGCGTCCAAGGCCTCTTCGGGATAGGCAAAGGTGACAACAATCCACTGGCTCGAGAACAGCAAGGCTTAGCCCGAGCACAAACCTCACAAGACTGCACAAAAGAACGCACATCCCTCGACAAGGAAGGCCACCAAAAAGACCTGGCCACCAAGTCTCTAGTACCAAATATTCCAGGATGACCTGCCAACGCAGAAGAATGGACCTCGGAGATGACTCTACTGGTCCAACTATCCGGAACAAACAGTCTCTCAGGCGGACAACGATCAGGTTTACCCGCCTGAAACTCCTGCAAAGCACGTCGCAAGTCTGGGAAGACGGCCGACAAAATCACCCCATCCCTAAGGATACCAGTGGGCTCAGAATTTCCAGGGGAGTCAGGCACAAAACTCCTAGAAAGAGCATCCGCCTTCACATTCTTTGAACCTGGCAGGTATGAAACCACAAAATTGAAACGAGAGAAAAACAGTGACCAACGAGCCTGTCTAGGATTCAGACGCCTGGCAGACTCAAGGTAAATCAGATTATTGTGATCAGTCAAGACCACCACACGATGTCTAGCACCCTCCAGCCAATGACGCCACTCCTCAAATGCCCACTTCATGGCCAAAAGTTCCCGATTACCCACATCATAATTCCGCTCAGCGGGCGAAAATTTTCTAGAAAAGAACGTACATGGCTTCATCACCGAGCAATCGGAGCTTCTCTGTGACAAAACCGCCCCCGCTCCAATCTCGGAAGCATCAACCTCAACTTGGAAAGGAAGCGAAACATCAGGCTGACGCAACACAGGAGCAGAAGAAAACCGGCGTTTAAGTTCCCGAAAGGCCTCCACAGCCGCAGGAGACCAATCAGCAACATCAGCACCCTTCTTAGTCAAATCCGTCAAAGGCTTAACAACACTAGAAAAATTAGTTATAAAACGACGATAGAAATTCGCAAAGCCCAAGAACTTCTGCAGACTCTTAAGAGATGCAGGCTGCGTCCAGTCACAAATAGCCCGAACCTTGACGGGATCCATCTCAATAGTAGAAGGGGAAAAAATATACCCCAAGAAAGAAATCTTCTGGACTCCAAAGAGACACTTTGAGCCCTTTACAAACAAGGAATTAGCCTGCAGGACCTGAAACACCTTCCTGACCTGCTGAACATGAGACTCCCAGTCATCAGAAAAAACCAAAATATCATCCAAATACACAATCATAAATTTATCCAGATATTCACGGAAAATATCGTGCATAAAGGACTGGAAGACTGAAGGAGCATTAGAAAGTCCGAAAGGCATTACCAAATACTCAAAATGGCCCTCAGGCATATTAAATGCGGTTTTCCACTCATCACCTTGCTTTATTCGTATAAGATTATACGCACCCCGAAGATCAATCTTAGTGAACCAATTAGCCCCCTTAATGCGAGCAAACAAATCAGTCAACAAAGGCAAAGGATACTGATATTTTACGGTAATCTTATTCAAAAGACGATAATCTATACAAGGCCTCAAGGACCCATCTTTTTTGGCCACGAAAAAAAAACCTGCTCCCAAAGGGGACGAAGATGGACGGATATGTCCCTTTTCCAAGGACTCCTTAACATAATCCCGCATAGCAGTATGCTCTGGCACTGACAGATTGAACAAACGACCTTTAGGAAATTTACTACCAGGAATTAAATCTATAGCACAATCGCAATCCCTGTGAGGAGGAAGCGAACTGAGCTTAGGCTCCTCAAAAACATCCCGATAATCAGACAAAAATACAGGAACCTCAGAAGGAGTAGATGAAGCGATAGAAATCAGAGGTGCATCATCATGAACCCCCTGACATCCCCAGCTTAACACAGACATTGTTTTCCAGTCAAGGACTGGATTATGAGTTTGTAACCATGGCAGACCAAGTACTAGAACATCATGTAAATTATACAATACCAGGAAGCGAATCACCTCCTGATGAACGGGAGTCATACGCATGGTCACTTGTGTCCAGTACTGAGGTTTATTCATAGCTAAAGGTGTAGAGTCAATTCCCTTCAAAGGAATAGGGACTTCCAGAGGCTCAAGACTAAACCCACATCGCTTGGCAAATGACCAATCCATAAGACTCAGGGCAGCGCCTGAATCTACATAGGCATCGACGGAAATGGATGATAATGAGCAAATCAGAGTCACAGACAGAATGAACTTAGACTGTAACGTACTAATGGCAACAGACTTATCAACCTTTTTTGTGCGTTTAGAGCATGCTGATATAACATGAGCTGAATCACCACAATAAAAGCACAACCCATTTTTCCGCCTATAGTTTTGCCGTTCACTTCTAGACTGAACTCTATCACATTGCATTGTCTCAAGTGCCTGTTCAGAAGACACCGCCAAATGGTGCACAGGTTTGCGCTCCCGTAAACGCCGATCAATCTGAATAGTCATAGTCATAGACTCATTCAGACCCGTAGGCGCAGGGAACCCCACCATAACATCTTTAATGGCCTCAGAAAGGCCATCTCTGAACTTTGCAGCCAGGGCGCACTCATTCCACTGAGTAAGCACTGACCATTTCCGAAATTTTTGACAATATATTTCTGCTTCATCTTGCCCCTGAGAGAGAGCTAATAAAGCTTTTTCAGCCTGAATCTCCTGGTTAGGTTCCTCATAGAGCAAACCCAATGCCAGAAAAAACGCATCCACATTAAGCAACGCAGGATCCCCTGGTGCCAATGCAAATGCCCAATTTTGAGGGTCACCCCGCAGGAAAGATATAATAATCTTAACCTGCTGAGCAGGGTCTCCAGAAGAGCGAGATTTCAAAGAAAGGAACAGCTTGCAATTGTTCCTAAAATTCAGAAAACTAGATCTATCTCCAGCAAAGAACTCTGGAATAGGAATTCTAGGTTCAGACATAGGAGCATGTACAACAAAATCTTGTATATTTTGAACCTTAGCAGCAAGATTATTCAAGCTGGAAGCTAAACTCTGGACGTCCATGATAAACAGCGAAGGTCAGAGCCATTCAAGGATTAAGAGGAGGAAAAAAAAAAAAATCAGCCAGGCTGCAATTTAGGCTAGGCAGCAACCTCAGAGGAGAGAAAAAAAAAACTTCCTCAGACTACTTTTCCTCCTACTTCAGCCCAAACATTTTGGCCGGCTATACTGTCATGATTCCAATGGCAGGGAATCACAAAAGGACAAGCACCAACGAGCTCTAGGGTGATGGAACCTGAGCTGACCGCGACCCTAAACCTGAACACACAAATAACAATAGCCGGGGAACGTGCCTACGTTGATCCTAGACGTCTCGCACCAGCCGAAGATCTAACTTCCCCTATTAGAAGAAACACAGACCTCTCTTGCCTCCAGAGAAATACCCCACAGAAATAGCAGCCCCCCACATATAATGACGGTGAAATGAGAGGAAGGCACATACACAGTATGAAAACAGATTCAGCAAAATGAGGCCCGCTAAAACTAGATAGCAGAGGATACAAAAGTAAACTGCGCGGTCAGCAAAAAACCCTTCAAAAAACCATCCTGTAATTACTTGAACTCATGTTCCAACTCATGGAACATGAGGAGCAATTACAGCCCACTAGAGCAACCAGCAGCAAAGAAACAATTATATGCAAGCTGGACAAGACAAAAATAAAGCAAAACGTGGAACAAGAAAATCAAAAACTTAGCTTGTCCTGAAGATTACTGAAGCCAGAAGCTGAGGTAACAAAACACTCTGATAACCTTGATAGCCGGCGGGGAAATGACAAGAAAGCCCGGTTAAATAGGAAACTCCCAAATCCTAATAGAACAGGTGGACACCAGAGACAGCAGAACACAAATCACCCAGTACCATCAGTAACCACCAGAGGGAGCCCAAAAACAGAACTCCCAACAGATGGCACAGGGGTGTACGGTCTTGGCACATGCAGGTTGGAGAGTGCTGCTAACGAGTTCTTCCACTCTTCCCACTGGATCCTCTTATCAGGTGGCAGAGGTGCATCCCAGTCAGATGTTTCCCTAGTTAAGTCTCTTAGTAGGGCCTTGCCTTGTATAGTAACAGGAGCTGCGAAACCCAAGGGATCGTACAGACTGTTGATGGTAGACAGGACGCCTCTACGTGTGAAAGGCCTTTCTTCCTGGCTGACCTGAAAGGTGAAAGTGTCTGATTGTAGATTCCAGAGAAGCCCGAGGCTGCGTTGCATTGGTGCGGGGCCTGACCCCAGGTCCAGGTCTTTGAGACCATTACATAGGTCCTGAGAAGGGAACGCTTCCATGAATTCTTGGCTGTTTGAGGCTATTTTATGAAGCCTAAGGTTCGAGCAGGCAAGCATGTCCTGAGCTCTCCTGAGAAGACTGATGGCAGTCTCATTTGAAGGCATGGCTTTTAGACAGTCGTTGACATAAAAGTCCTTTTCTATGAATTGTCTGACATCTGCTCCGTATTCTGCTTCTCCTTCCTGAGCCGACCTTTTGAGTCCGTAAATGGCGACTGCAGGGGAAGGACTGTTGCCAAAGATGTGCACTCTCATGCGATATTCCGTGACTTCTTTAGTAGGATCATTGTCTCTGTACCAGAAGAATCTTAGGAAGTTTCTGTCTCTCTCTCTCACAAGGAAACAATGGAACATTTGCTGGATGTCAGCGATGAAGGCAATGGAATCCTTACGGAAGCGCATAAGTACACCCAGTAGTTTGTTATTGAGGTCTGGTCCTGTCAGTAGAACGTCATTCAGGGAGACATCATTAAATTTAGCACTGGAATCATACAC
The DNA here is from genome assembly GCF_032444005.1 of Ranitomeya imitator. Taxonomy (NCBI): domain Eukaryota; kingdom Metazoa; phylum Chordata; class Amphibia; order Anura; family Dendrobatidae; genus Ranitomeya; species Ranitomeya imitator. The sequence continues at coordinate 665,616,313 of NC_091282.1, forward strand.
GACTCTGATCTGGCCTGGTTTCTTAGGGTGGTATACTCCGAACATGGGTAGGAACCAGCATTCTTCAGAGTCTTTGAGAGTGGGAGCTAGTTCTGTGTGACGGTTTTCAAAAATCTTTGACATGAAGGAGAAAAAGTGATCTTTCATCTCTGGTTTCTTTTGCAGATTACGAATGAGAGAGGAGAAACGTTGTAATGCCTGATTTCTGTTGTTCGGTAGACGTGGTCTGTGGGTTTTGAAGGGAAGAGGTGCGACCCAGCTGTTGGTCTCATCTTTAACGAGTCCCTTGTCCATTACCTCTAAGAACAACTTGTCCTCTACCGACATTGCCACTTGGTTGTCCTGCTTAGTTCTCTGGAAGACTGTGCACCCTAACTGCTCCTCATAGCTTCCCAACACTATATTGCTGTCGTGAGTAAAGTCTATTAGATGGTTGGGCAGTTGGATGCTGTGTGGCAGTTCCCTGACATGGAACTCATTGTTACAAGGTTGAAACAGAGATGGACGTCCTTTCTCCAATGTATTTGTCAGCATGCTTGTCACAGAAGATGGGGCGTGCATGCGTCCCAAGCATACGTTGCCAATTATGACCCATCCTAGGTCTAGCCTTTTGGCATAGGGAGCATTGTGAAGTCCATTGATATGACGTCTCACTTTATGAACCTGCAGGATATCTCTCCCCAACAGCAGAATTATCTGGGCCTGATGGTCGAGTTCCGGTATGAGGTGTGCTATTTGTTTTAAGTGAGCGTGATGGATTGCTACATCTGGTGTAGGGATTTCAGATCTGTTGTCTGGGATCTGGTTACATTCGATGATCGTAGGTAGTGGTAGGCAGAATTGTCCGTCTAAAGACTCGATCTGGTAGTCAGTAGCTTTCCTGCCTGCTGTTGTCACAGTACCTGCACACGTCTTTAAGGAGTAGGGAGTGCTTGGCCCTTTGATGTTGAATAGGTCAAAGAACGTTGATCTAGCCAAGGATCGATTACTTTGGTCATCTAAGATAGCATACAGTCTTACAGCTTGGTCTCTATGGCCCTTCGGGTATACTTTGACGAGGCATATTTTTGAACAGGACCTACTGTCTATTGTCCCTTTGCAGACCTCGGTGCATTGTGAAGTGATCTCTGGTGTAGCTGTATTAGTGTTCCTTTCCTCCCCGCCATGCTCACTGTCAGCTGGCGTGTTTTGTGTACTCCATGGAGCTGGGCCAGGGTGTAGAGCGGTGTTATGATCTGTGGTGCCACATTCTGTGCATTTTACACTGACCTTGCAATCCTTGGTGAGATGAGCTGTGGACGAGCAGCACTTGTAGCAGATACCGTTTTCTTTCAGGAAGCTTCTGCGATCTGGCATAGATTTTCCTCTGAAGGCTCTGCATTTCAGGAGAGGATGAGGCTTCTGATGAAGTGGGCACTGCTTGTCAGGGTCCTGCACCTTTGTCTCTGATTGGGAGCAGCCAGCAGACCTGTAATTAGAATCTGAAGAAGAAACATAAGTCTTGTGTACTGCCACACATGTTCTGCGTGGATTTGCAGGTGGTGATGGTGTGGCATATGGTATTGCAAAGTCAAAGCTGGGATCGTTTCTAATTCTTGCTTGTTGGTATATGAAGTCTACAAAAACGGAGAAGGGAGGGAATGGAACGCTGTGTTTGTATTTGTACGTGGAACTATGTGTGAGCCACCTCTCCTGTAGATTGTAGGGCAACTTCTGGACTATAGGGTTAACACCTCTGGCTGTGTCGAGAAACGCAAGTCCCTGTAGCTTTCTAAGTTTCTGGAGACCTTTGTTAGATATTTTAGGAAAGTCATCGATTCTTTTGAACAAGGCTCTTTCTATTACTTCTGCTGAGCTGTAACATTCATCCAGCCTTTTCCAGATCTCTTTGAGGCCAGTCTCAGGGCGGTTTATATTAATGTCTCTGATCCTTACTGCGTGTTTGACTGACTCTTCTCCCAGGTATTTGACTAACAGGTCTATCTCTTCCCTGTGTTGTAGCCCCAAGTCTCTAATGACATTTTGGAAGGAAGCTTTTCAAGCTCTGTAACCTTCAGCTCGGTCAGTGACTTTCATGAGTCCCTTGGCAACCAGTTCATGTCGTGTGAAGAACTTGGCAAATTCTGTCGTGAACCGGTTGTCAGCAGAGTATACTGGTGATGGGTCGCCCTGATAGTGATGTGAGGTGCGTTCATACCTGTTAGTGTCCTCATGGTGGCGCCAGCCGGTGTCGTATTGCTTCGGCCTGATGTACGGTGCGTCAGCAGGGTGATCCACGTTGGTTACCTGATGAGGGGCAAGGTAGTCATTAGCAGAGTTGTTTTGCCTCACATTTTCGAGTTTGTTTCTGTCCTGAGCCTCGTGACGACTCTCGCTCACTTCGCTGGAGGTGTCGTATTCTGGTTTTGGTACTAGTTCAGGGTTATAGTTTGGATCAGGAAGGTCATTAACATACTGAGATGTGCGTTGTGGTGAGTCTTGCAGTGGAAACTCCAGACTCGACGTACTGCTTTGGCTATGCAGCTTGGGATTTTGCGCGGCTTCTAGCGATTCTGCTTCGGCGAGGGCTGCGGCAGCTTCCCTTTTTGCTGCTAGGCTTTCTAAGGCGGCATCCACACGTGCCTTCTCTAACTGCGACCTTCTCTCTTGATCGGCTCTCTCTTCATCTATGCATGCTTTTTCTAATTTAAGTTGCATCTCTTGGTCAGCAAAGCTCGCTCGTATTTTGGCAGCTTCAGCATTTGCGCGGGCAATGGCGACAGCGCTGCTGATGGATGTTGTCTTTGAGGAGACGGAAGTAACAGATCTTGTCCTATGCGATTTGTGAGACATGGTGTCTTGGGAAAGTGCTTGGCTGTGCAGAGATTGCTGTAGCTGTATTTAGTCTCTGAGTAGCCGGTGACTTGAATCCCACTAGTTGGATGGCTGCCGTTTCACTGTTCTGTCCTCACTAGCTGAGGCAGGCTCATACGTAGCTATACAGTCAGCTAAACCGCTATACCGGGGTCCAATAAGGAGACTGTGGTTGAGTCTGTGCTTTATTAAACGTAGTGGTATATTGATGCGGTGAAACTGTGAACAATGATATACATAGAATCAGTGCATGGTATAGAACAGATACATACTACACACGATGTACATTATGCATAACATTTAGAAGGCTAGTAACTGAACTAGGAGTACAACTGGTTAAACTAAGCTAATATAGATCAGAAATATCTATAGGAAGCATAAAGACATACCGGCAATGCAATCGCAAGGGGGATGAAGTGAAGCGTCTTTCCTTGAAGGCAAACCGAAGAAAGTGAAAGGAAAAATGGAGGGAAATGGAGGCTGAGCTACCATAATGCATTGCAAAGGAGGAGGAGAATCAGACATGGATAGTACAAAAACAGAAAAATGGAACTGCCAACATAACTTTGACCGCTGGAGGGAGCCAAAGCATCACAAACAAATAAAGGTATAAATATATCCATACTGAGAAACCTGCAATTATGCAAACAGATAATCAGGGTAACAATATTTGATGGCGGAGACAGAACAAGCACTCATACCTATAACAGTCCAAAGGACTGTTCACATGACATGTTTTTTTCTCTGACCGAGTGATCCATGCAAAATCGCCGAAACATGTCTGATATTGATCCGATTGCTGGGTCAAACTTGGCAATTAAAGTCTACGGGTTTGTGAAAAAGATCGGACAGCATATGAATGACATGCGTGTGCTGTCAGTTTTTCAATGACTGTGAAAAAACTGATGAAACTGTGACCAAACTCTTCTGAAAATCATGATGAAACTCGGTCTGTTTTTCTCGTACGCCAAAAAAAGTGTTGTCTGAATGAGGCTGCATTTTAAGTCCTGTGAACTTGGTTCTGATTGGATCCGATCTTCGGAACATCCCACAGACCCTCAATTAGATTTACACTTTGGAATTTGGAGCCCAAGTCAACTCCTTAAACTTTTTGTGATGTTCATCAGCAGAGGAAGAAAGGCCACTACTCTTAGGGCAAACTGTTGCCATGGAAGGTTGTTCTTGGTCTTCAGCAATATTTAGGTAGGTGGTTCATGTCAAATATGATCCACATGAATGCTAACCAAAATTTCCCAGTAGAACATCGTCCAATGTATGACACTGAGTCCACCTGTTTGTCTTCCCATAGTACCTCCTAGTGCCTGGTGATAAACAAGGCATCAACCCAGTCACACGATGTGATAGAAAACATTATTCGTCAATTATTATACTCTACATATCAGGAATTCCTTAAAAGATCTGCCATTTTGGAGATGCTCTGACCAAATCATCTGGTAATTACAATTTGGCCTTGTGCAGGCATGTACTACGGAGGACAGAGAATGAACTTCAATCCAATATTGCAGCCAGCATGCAGCCAGCGGGTAAGGAAAGGGTGAATCAAACACCTGAAAACCCCGCCCCTGTGGCTGAAAATTGTTCCCTCCAAATTCAGGTGACAGAGTCCCTTTAACTTCAAGAACTGCTGCTTTGTCTATCACTTGAGAGAAGCCAATGTCATAAAATAATCCATGTTATACTATTCACTAGAGATGTGCAAACCCGTACATTAAAGTTCAATGTCCGTACCAAATACCGACTGTTTGCGCATGGACACCAGACACAGACTTCACCAGGAAATCTGTGTTACTGTTCGGGTTTGGCCACCCGAACACTGGCTGTTTGTCACGTTGTCATGTACATGACAGCTCGCAAACACTGCAGATCGGCGGTAACATCATCACCGCCGGTCAGACAGCCACGGTTACCACGCTCTCAAATTACAGCGTGAGCCCGCAACTGTGATTGGAGGTATAAAGTTCACCTCTGGTCACTAGTGTCAGCTGATGGGACTACTGCTCCCATCAGCCGACGCCTGCTGCCGCTAATAACAGCGAGATCAGGCGACGGCTGATGGGAGTATTCATCACCCGGCGCCTGTAAATAAGTAATTAAAAAAAAAACGTTGTGGGCTCCCCTGTATTTTTGATAACCAGCCAGGCAATGTTCACAGCTGGGGCTGCAACCCGCATCTGTCAGCTTCAGCAAGGCTGGTTATCAAGAATAGAGGGGTCGTCATGCCATATTTTTAAATATTTAAATAAATAATTTAAAAAAAAGTATGGGGTCCCCCTCATTGTTCACAACCAGCCAAGCTAAAACAGACAGCTGGAGGCTGGTATTCTCAGGCTTGTAAAGGGCCCCCAAGCCTAACAATAGCAGCCCGCAGCCGCCCAGAAAAGGCGCATCTATTAAGTGCACCAATTCTGGCGCTTTGCCCAGCTCTTCACACTTTCCCTGTAGCAGTGGCAAGTAGGGTTCATATTTGTGGGGTTGATGTCACCTTTGTGTTGGCCGGTGACATGAAGCCCACGGATTAGTAATGAAGAGGCATCTATAAGACACCTATACATTACTAATCCTATAGCTGTATGGTAAATAAAGACAGTCAGAATAAAGTCCTTTATTTGAAATAAAGCAAAACACAATTTTACTATTTTATGTAAAAATAACAAACATGGTTATACTCACCTAACGCCCATTCAATTGAATTCCTCGTCTCCTGTAATAAAAAATAAAAAACAACAATATCCCTCTCCTGTCCATCATTCTGTCCCATGCTGTAATCCATGTCTAGGGGAAAAACAGTTTTCAAACTGGACGATGCCAAGATATGACAGTGACTAGCGGTAATATCATCAAGATTATTGCCGGTTACTGAGGCTGAATTCCCAGCTGGACCAATGAACTGAGGTGATCTCAGTGAGATCACTGCTAGCACAGTGAGAAAAAGTCTCATGGTGCAGAGGCAAGTTCACTGCAGTTCAACTTTACCAGAGTGAAAGTCTCCCGGTGAACTGCGGTGAACTTGCCTCACCAAGGTCATCGCAGTTAATTGGTCCGGCTGGGAATGCAGCCTCAGTGACCGGCAGTAAACTCGATGATGTCACCGCTAGTCACTGAGGCTGCACTCGCAGCAGCTCATTCACCAGTGGTTCTCAGCCTGGACGGTGCTAGATGCGACCGTCCAGATTGAGAACTGTTTATCCCCCAGATATGGATTACGGCAGGATATTGTCGTTTTCTAATTTTGTTTTATTACACAAGACGAGGGATTCAGTGGAATTAGGCGTTAGGTGAGTATAACTGTGTTTGTTATTTTTAAATAAAAATGGAAAAAAGTGTTTTGTTTCCTTCTAAATAAAGGATTTTATTCTGGCTGTGTCTTTATTTACAATACAACTATAGGATTAGTAATGGATAGGTGTCTTATAGAGGCCTCTCCATTACTAAGCCATAGGCTTGACGTCACCGGACAATACAAAGGTGACCTCAACCGCACAAATATTACCACACTTACCACCTCTACAGGGCAAATGGGAAGAGTTGGGCAAAGCACCAGAATTGGCGTATATTATAGATGTGCTTTTTCTGGGTGGCTGTGGGCTGCTGTTTTTAGGTTGGACGTGGTAATATCCATGGCCCTTCAGCAGCCTGAAAATACCAGCCCCCAACTGTCTGCTTTAGTTTGGCTGGTTGTCAAAAATGGGGGGACCCCACGCCATTTCTTAAATTTATTTAAATAATTAAAAAAATATTGCATGGGGACCTCTCTATTCTTGATAACCAGCCTTGCTGAAGCTAACTGTTGAGGGTTGCAGTTCCCAGCTGTGAGCTTTGCCTGGCTGGTTATCAAAAATACGGGGGAACCAACACCGTTTTAAAAAAAAATTATTTATTTACAGCGCTGGCTGATGAATACTCCCATCAGTCGCCGGTGCCACATTCTTTCGCTGGCATTAGCGGCAGCAGGCCTCAGCTGATGGGAGCAGTAGTCCCATCAGCTGACACTAGTGACCGGAGGGGAACTTTATATCTTCGATCACAGCTGCGCGCTCATGCCATCTTTTGACAGTGTGCTAACTGTGGCTGTCTGCATGGCGGTGATGATTTTATCGCTTATCATAGGCAGTATTTGTCGCGCTGTCATGTACATGACAGTTTGGCAAACACTGGATGTTCGGGCCCCCCATTCAAGTGAATGGGGTCTGGGTTCTGGTCTAAGTACTGTTATGGTACCCGAATTTTTTGTAACTGTTCAGCCGAACCTGACGAAACCGTTCATCCAGGTGTCCGCCCATCTCTACTCTTCACTTTTCACTGATTTTAATGTTCTGGCAGGTTGGTGTATATAAAATAGGATTCTTTGCTTCCACTATTCAGGACAGCTCAACGCCATCTGTCATATTCAAAAGTATCTCGTAACCTTCAAAAGATTAATCTCTTTGCCCAAATGCCAGCTATGGTTTACCCAGGGGGTTTATTTCCTATCGAAGGGCAGGAGACTCAAATAATTCTGAACAGACGGTACAAAAATGAAAGGTTACATGACATAATACATGCTGTACATGGGTTTTAGGTTTCTGTTTTTTACCTCTGTCTTTACTTTTTGTAATGATATCATGGAGGAGCAGGTGCTGAGTTGCTTTCCCTTTTTTGCAAATTGTGCCTGTTGTTTCTATTATTTTTTTTTTTTCTAAATTGAATGTCCACCTTTAATGGATTTTCCACATTTAGGAAATTGGACTCCAAACACTGTAAAATTCTTAAACTAGCAAGCAGAGTGAGTCCCCATCGCCACTCGATTCTTGATGCTTTGGTATCTGAAGTGGCGCCGTATAGACAGCGCCCATCACTGGACATCGGGTGACTTGTGCTCAGCCAATCACTTAGCTGATTGCCTGCTGCTGTGATGTGCTCTGTCTACGCGACCTCACCGCTGCAGCCAAGACCCAAGCAGTAACAGGGAGCCTGTGCTGGACCCAAGGCATATTCACCAATGAGGGTGAATATTTGCTGTGTTTTAATTTAATTTAAGGCATTTTTCAGTGTTTTGAGTCCAAATTCCTAAAAGTGGAGAACCCCTTTAACTAAATGAAAAAATATCTATTGCTAGCACTTGATGGGTTTTATACCTGTTACTGCTTTTGTCTATTCTGTTCACTGAGCCATGGTCTACTCTAGAATCTAGCGCTCATGCATATGAATATATCGTCAGCTGAATGTATTTTTAACAAGCCAGAATCTGCTGATTACATATTAATGCAGTAGCGTACCTCACCTTCGTGTCTGTGCAATAGCAGATAAGGGAAAATGAGAAATAGAGGATCATAACAGAGATCATTTGCCTGGTCTATATCACATAGCAGCCAATTTAGCATTTCGTCATTATCGGGCATTAAATGTGAACGCCTTGTACCCATTAAATTCCAAAATTCAGGAAAATTTAAATGGCTTTTTAGCTATGATGTATTAGTCAAATTTTTATCTACGATGAATGAGGGTCCAACATCTGGTGCCTTTATAGTTTTCTGCACCCCTTGTTGTTTTGAAGGTTGTGGGAGTCTTTGAGCCCACTGATCAGACTTTTTTTTTAGTCTGGTGGACATCTCATTAAAGTGTAACATAATAAATAAAGTTGGGCATTAAAGTGAACCTGACAGCAGATTGTTGATTCCCAACCCGTGGGCAGCATGAAGCAAGCACTGACTGTTGTAGTAACAGTGTATGTTTTCGGCAGCGTTTGGGGCCAAATATACTTTGAAAAGCCATCCGGATATCATGAATCTCAAATGACTAGTTGGAGGCAGGTTCCCTACCCCATTTCCCTAGACACACAGGCCTCTCTCTACACACATATATAGAAAAACATACATGAGTGCAGTAATGCAACCAGTGTTTGATTTCATGCAGACTGTCGTTCGGCCATCATTAATCTACTATTTGGTTCCCTTTGAAAGAGTATGCGAGTAGCAAGTATTTATCACCTATTCACTGAATAGGTGATAAATACTTAGGACTATCCATTTTGGACCAAGTTGATAGTACCTTGTTCCCCCTAGCCACAAGATCACAGGTGGGAGAAGTTGAATGGAGCAGCATTCGAGCCTGTGTCACTCTATTTGGAATCTTCGTGCCCACATATCCTCAACTGCTGAAAATGGGGTCAACACTGGTGGCCAATTAAAGCCATAAAGGTTGGATTCCACAAAAATCATGTTTGGCATCTATGCCCTTTTTAAGACCTTTCTCTCTGTAAACTTTTCCATAGATGCTACAGTTTATGGAATATGTCTGTCAAGTTCTTCCACACCAGACTATTTTTTATGGGCCTTGTGTTGACTGCAAGAGCCATTTCGCAACTTATTAGCAAAAAGTCTGAATAATCTAATTCTCCAGAATGTTATTAAAATATCTACTGAAAGTAGAAAAAAATGTGGACATACTCAAACTACTATTTCACATTCAGGCATATTGGTCCCTCATGCTTACCAGATTCGGATGCTTGGCTTTTCACTGCAAGGGGCATACCTCCAGTGATGGTAAGCTTCATACCACTCTGGGCAACATATGACATCATGCATGATGTGGCTGATTGGGTATCGAATACCTTGTAGCATTGTATCTAGACACATCACAACTTGATTTTTGCTACTTCCTAAATTTTTATGTATTATAATACAAATGAAACTTTTTGTAAACTACTTTTTGTTTGGAATGGTGGCCAATGTCGAATACATTTTACATAATAGCGCACGTTAACGAGTTCCAAAACCAACCCAAATTAGCCAAACCAGATCCCCTTTATTTAGAGTCCAAAAAGCTTGAAAGGAATTGCATAGTAATCTTTTACTTTGCATGCTAGCCAGATACTTTTCCGTTTACCGCCTTTTTCAGGGTTACCAACAGTCTGTACATTGTGTGAGACTCCATTAAATTCCCTAGATTGTGCTGGCTTTAATCCATGCGCTCAGAGGATGACATCTGTGGTCAATTTCATTTCCACAATTGTACTTTATGAAAACCTCGACGTAGAACTAATTATTTTATAACTTTGATTTATTTTAAATTGTAGTCATCATGATTGTAATTGATTAAATCCGGCCTGCTCTCAGCATCAGTGAGGGTTCTTGTTGTTTCTAATCCCCCTTAAAGAGGTCCTGTCACTAGGTCAAAAGTGGCCATTTGCTGCTGTTATTTTATTTCCGCTGCTTTGTTTGTTTTTTTAAATCTGCCATCTGGTTCCAGAGATATGGATTTTTTTATGTAATGCTAATTTTTATGGTTTGTGATTCCTCAGGGGTGTGTCTTTTGGCTGGTCTGCATAATTACCCTGTGAGCAACACCCATAAGAAGTATTACTAATTAAAAAGGTCCATATATCTGGAACCATGTGTCAGATTTAAAAAGAAAAACAAAACAAAAACTCAGGGGAGCAGCAGGGAAAAAGAGGAGCAAAAGCTACATACCACTGAGCTGATGAAAGGTCATCTTTAAGTATGCACGGAACAGTAAAAGTTACATTATATACTAGCATAGTATGCCCAAATGGTTAAGGTAACGAGATTCATGTCTCTCAAGGAGAACACCACGGGGGGCACAGATCTCACAGCTGCCACCAGTTTGTCACGGATAATAGCAGGGGGAAATCACACAGATACCATCGCTGTCACCAGTTTGTCAGGGGACGCAACTCTGTTACCTCCAATCGTCAGCACAATTACACAATTAACTGACAATTGATGGACGAGGCTGTGGCTGCTTCCACTGCTGGGCCTGTTATTGGGGAACTCACAGTGAGCTTATGGTATATACCCCATCGATTCCATGAGCTTATGGTACAGACCTCTGTATGAGTACTGCCAACTACACAATAACAAAAAGAACTACTAGCTGCCACCACCAATACTGGCCGATTGGACACCGTTACAGGTACCATATGGCTTCAGGGGTGCAATTTACAGAGCAGTGCTTATAAAAAATATACAAAGTGGGAACAAAACAACATGGTATATACAATTACATAACATAAAGAGGAATAACGAAAGAAAATTACTAAACCTGATGTTGCAGGAATGACTCTTATCTTCATGGAGTGAAGCATTCCGATTAGGAAAATGGAACACGCTCACAGCGAGCTATGCCTTCCAGAAACGAACCATGCCAGTAACCCACACTCTGACTTTTATTAGCTCATGATTACACCCTCATACCTCCTCTTGATGAGCTTATATGGGGACTGGTTGTGGCATGTGCTAGATCTGTTAGAAATTAGAATTTTATGAGATCCCTAACTTTGAGTATATCTTCGGTCCCAGGTGGAAGATATTTTCCTCATGTTTCCATCATGATTTTAACTTTCTATAGAGATTAAACATGGCATGGATAACATCATCCATCAGACGAATATTAAGTTGGAGGGGTTAAAATAGCCTTACAGTAATATTAGTGAACTAGATGGTGGCCCGATTCTAACGCATTGGGTATTCTAGAATATGCATGTCCTCGTAGTATATTGCCCAGCCATGTAGTATATTGCCCAGCGACGTAGTATATTGCCCAGCGACGTAGTATACAGCACAGAGCCACGTAGTATATTGCACAGCCCACGTGGTATATTGCCCAGTCACGTACTATATTGCCCAGTCACGTACTATATTGCCCAGTCATGTAGTATATTGCACAGGCCACGTAGTATATTGCCCAGTCACGTAGTATATTGCCCAGCCACGTAGTATACAGCACAAAGCATATTGCCCAGCCACGTTTTATGTTGCCCAGTCACGTACTATATTGCCCAGTCACGTACTATATTGCCCAGTCACGTAGTATATTGCACAGCCCACGTAGTATATTGCCCAGCGACGTAGTATATTGCCCAGCCACGTAGTATATTGCCCAGCCACGTAGTATATTGCCCAGTCACGTAGTATACAGCACAGAACCACGTAGTATATTGCCCAGCGACGTAGTATACAGCACAAAGGATATTGCCCAGCCACGTTTTATATTGCCCAGTCACGTAGTATATTGCCCAGTCACATACTATATTTCCCAGTCACGTACTATATTACACAGCCCGCGTAGTATATTGCCCAGTGACGTAGTATATTGCCCAGCGACGTAGTATACAGGACAGAGCATATTGCCCAGCCACATAGTATATTGCCAAGTCACGTAGTATATTGCCCAGTCACGTAGTATATTGCCTAGCAATGTAGTATATTGCCCAGCTACGTAGTATATTGCCCAGTGACGTAGTATACAGCACAGAGCCACGTAGTATATTGCACAGCGACGTAGTATACAGCACAGAGCCACGTAGTTTATTGCCCAGTCACGTAGTATATTGCCCAGCTACGTAGTATATTGCCCAGCTACATATGTCACAGGTTAAAAAATAAAAAATAAACATATACTCACCTTCCGATCCGAGGGCCCCTTGTAGTTCTGTCACCAGCTTCCGGTCCCAGGGTGTGATGACGTCGCGGTCACATGACCGTGACGTCATGGCAGGTCCTTCTCGCGTAGGCGCATAAGACCTGTGATGACGTCGCGGTCACATGACCGTGACGTTATGGAAGGTCCTTCTCGTGTAGGCGCGCAGGACCTGTGATGACGTCGCGGTCACATGACCGTGACGTCATGGAAGGTCCTTGTCGCATACCATCTACCATCCTTAGCACCGGAGCATCGCGAGGAGCGGGAAAGGCACCGGAGGGTGAGTATATGATGATTTTTTATTTTTTAAATTATTTTTATCATTAGATCTTTTTACTATTGACGCTGCATAGGCAGCATCAATAGTAAAAACTTGGTCACACAGGGTTAATAGCGGCGGTAACGGAGTGATTTACCCGCGGCATAACGCGGTCTGTTACCGCTGGCATTAACCCTGTGTGAGCGGTGACTGCGGGGAGTATGGAGCGGGCGCTGACTGCAGGGGAGTAGGGAAGGACTAATCGGACTGTGGCCGTCGCTGATTGGTCGCGGCAGCCATGACAGGCAGCTGGCGAGACCAATCAGCGACTTGGATTCCATGACAGACAGAGGCCGCGAGCAATAAATATCCGTGACAGACAGAAGGACAGACAGAAAGACGGAAGTGACCCTTAGACAATTATATAGTAGATGTGTTGTTTTTTTCTTCACTTTAAATTAAAAAATATATCTCTTTCAAATGTATAGAAACAAGACAAGAGATAGACCATAAACGGGGATCACCCAAGGCAATGGATTGAATATGAAAAAAGCAATCTTTATTGAAAATATTAATGGACATACAAAAAAACCACATGGAGCACACAAATTAAAAACATTTAAAAATGGTCACACATAGGACCTATATACATAGACACTCGGCTCACAATAGAACCCTCCCCCTCGTACGACACCTCCCACACACTCTCTATAATTATAGGCTATTAGTATATAAAGTTTGGGACGTCTGCATGAACAGCACCGAAAAAAAGGAAACCTATATCTTAGGGCAATGATATTGCCCGGAAAAAGATATGCACCAGCGAACAAATCACTTACATAAACAGGCTAACTATGACATAGATGAACAGATGTGTGTGGTAAAAACCTGCTTACAATATGAGAACAACATGAACGAAAACCTTATCACACCGACATGTATGCATGAAAGGTAGAACAGGTTCTAAACCACAATGATGACAGGTAATACTGCTCACTATAAGATATAACAGTATATAATCACTGGGTAGACCATATAGCGGTTCCACTAAACAGTAAAATCATGTAGTGAGACCTCAATCATAGGAAACCACAACCCCTGAAATGAGGCGCATAGAAAACCTGCTAACAAGTGAGAATATCAATAGCCAAATGGCTTAGAACTGGTAAGCAAACCCAAGTGCTGTTCAAGCCCCGTACACAGTTGGGGGGGTGCCGACAGGAGGAGCAGAGACCCGACGCGTGTCGCCACAGCAGTGGCTTCGTCAGGGGTAGCTCCTGTAGGAATCCGGCGTCCTTATCTAGTCTAGTAATTGCTTTTTACGCAGCTGCAGCTGTGCTGCTTAACAGAGACAAACACATACGGTGATTTCAGGGGCGGTGCTGCACGGGATCACAGCCAATGAGCTTACAGGACTCCACCACTCCTCCTACCTCTGTCTTAATACACGCACTACGGTTACCATAGTGCCCTGAGGACGTGGCAGTCTCTCGCTCATCCGCCGCGTGCAATACAACAAAACTCCTCCTACTGGCTGCCGTCACACTTCCGGTTTTGTACCCATAGTTACCGGTTTGTGTGCGGCAGCTGAGGGGCATTACGGCGCGTGCGCCCACAGACCCCTATACTCCACTCTGGTAGTTGCTACCGCAGCGCCTTAACAGCATGCCTCCATTGAGGGAATATCCCTGCTAGCCGTCATGCAGTTATTTGCCGTTGTCATAGAGCTCTATGGACGCAACAAATTCTGACTCAGCAGCGTCAGCAGATGAGCCCTAGGGCTCAATCACCCCTCCTGCCTACGTCCTGCTATGTCCACAGTGACAACCATAATGCCCTATAGACGTGGCGGTCTATGGCTAATCCATAGGACACATGAAAAAGGGCTCCTCCTACTATCCGTCGTCACACTCCCGATTTTGTAACCAAAGTTGCCGGTTGTGTGCGACAGTCTGCGTCCACAGATTAGATTCAAGTTTGGCCAAACCTGATAATCTCTATCACGATACAGTGGCAACATATTTCTAAACAAGGAAAAATCCCTACTTATCGTCGTATAAATTTGCTAAATGCACAGTCAGGGTGATGTGACAAACACTGGACTCATAAACACCCATGTATGTAAGAGAAAGCCTGCTAATCAAAGATCATACATATACATGCTTCAGAATTATGGTTAATACAGCCCTCATCAAGCTTCCAACCCACATACCTTTGGGGGGGATGACATCTCATTTTGGCCCCGAAAGCACATTAGGGTCAAATTGCCATACATTATAAATTAGATGACACCAGAAGCCACTCAAGGGTCTCGGTAGGCTCAGCAAGACATATATGCCTGAAAGTTATTGCAGGGGTAGCGGCACATGCCCCTACTAAGAAGATCATGAATCCTCGGTGTGCGCCTGATATAGATAACCCACACCATATGAACACTCTCCGTTATATATAGAGACGGCACAAATGCAAAAGTAAAATTCTCACCAAAATGATCATATTTGAAGGTGTTCAATCAAAATTGATATCGATAATCCTAGGGTAGTATACAGACCACCAAGGACATGTGAATCATTTACTTTTGTAGCAATCAACCTGGGATACAACCGAAGCCCTCTCGGACTCGAGCCATAGTAGGCCCTTCAATTGCCATAGAACAGATGACTAGACATATTCATACAAGAGACTCAAATTTAATAAAGGGTGTAACCACCAGGTGATAGAAGGATATACACAACCCCAGAGTCCCCCCCAAGAAAGCAAAACATAAAATAAAAAATACACTCATAGCAGACAAAGACCACTCCTATCGTGTCTAATCTTAAAGCCACCACTCAGGTGGATTTTGTGTTGTTCATGCAGACATCTAAGTGGAGGGGATGCAAGCCTCCACTAGACAGATGTAACTGTTCATGCAGAGGTCAGGGGCCAGGTAAACACACGGAAAAATTCAAAAGGTTTGACCTGAGCTTGCTGTATATCCCTATCAATCATAAATACATACAATTGAGCAAAACCTTTCAACACCAGGTTCAAATTACCCCCACAGCACATGGAATGCGAATTCAAGACTGTTTATAAAACCCTGTGAACAGAAGATCTTCATTCAGTCCAAGTGGGGTTTGAGTATTCAAATTGAAAATCCATTTAGACTCTCGTCTGAGTAGTTCCAATGTAATGTCTCCCCCTCTAATATCTGATGGGACGGATTCCAGACCCACAATCTTGATCCCTTTATTTTGTGAGTTGTGTGTTGTTAAAAAATGTGATGCCACCGAAGTCAAGGTTTTGCCCTTTTCCAGATCCTTCTTGGCCGTGGTTATATTTGATAGATGTTGTTGTATTCTTCTTTTCAACTCCTGTGTTGTTTGACCAACTTATGTCTTTGGGCATGGGCAGACGAGAGCGTAAACCAGGTTGCGGGATTTGCAATTGAAATATGATTTTGCCGCCATCTGTAATGGAGAGGAGGAAGATGAGAGACACAAGTCACTGCTACCAATGAATGGGCATATATTACATTTGCCACAGGGAAATGTACCAGTTACCCTAAATCCTCTATTCAGCCTGATTACCGGGCGCTTAAAGTGGCTATGGCTCAGACAGTCTTTTAGATTTTTTGGCCTTCTGGCGATTAAGCTAGGCCGTTCGGCTATGTGTGGTCTTAACTTGGGTTCACTATGTAGGATCCCCCAGTATTTTGTAAGGATCCCACGGATTTCCTGCCACTGGTTGTTAAAAGTGGTGATAACTCCTAGTGGCCTTGAGGCAGTATTTTGTCTCGGCTGTAATAAGCTTCCTCTATCAGCCTCTTTAGCCAAGCCAAATGCATTTGCAATTACCTTCCCAGGGTAGCCTCGATTTTTGAAACGTTGGGTCAAGTCCTGTGAATGTCTTCGAAAATCCTCCTGAGTGCTGCAGTTACGCCTTATCCGGTAGAACTGTCCCTTTGGGATACCTTTCTTCAAGTGCTGTGGGTGGAAACTGGAAAAATGTAAAAGGCTATTGACAGCCGTAGGCTTGCGGTACAGCGTGGTATGAACGTTATCTCTTTCAAATGTAGGACTGATGCAAGCGCCAATATTCATCACTGACCACTGGCTCCAAAAAGTCTGAGATCAGTGATTTGAACAGAGGAAGCTATTGCCTTGGAAGTGAACTTCTTCGCCTCTGAGTAAACAAATCCACTTCTTGGTGGTTGGTTCTCAGCGAAAATCTCTGCTGTAATTACCTGATCACTACAGGAGGTCCCTCTAATTGAGGTTGAAGTGTCAGCTCTCTCACTTCCTCAGTTATAATTAGTTTCTCATATGTTCAGTGTCAGGGTGATATGTCCCCTGTTTGGAGATGTCTTTACAGATTTTAATTTTTACTCTTTGACAAAGTCTGTTTCACAGTTGTCTCTACCCATAATTTTGTCCCGATGTTTCAGCAACCCACCATAATAATAATAATTTTTATTTATATATCACCAACATATTCCGCAGCACTTTACATTATAGAAGGGACTTGTACAGACAATAGACATTACAGCATAACAAACACAGATCAAAACAGATACCAAGAGGAATGAGGGCCCTGCTCGCAAGCTTACAAACTATGAGGAAAAGGGGGAGACACGAGAGGTGGATGGTAACAATTGCTTTCGTTGTTTGGACCAACCATAGTGTAAAGGTACCGTCACACATAACGATATCGTTAACAATATCGTTGCTTTTTGTGACGTAGCAACGATATCGTTAACGAAATCGTTATGCGTGACAGCGACCAACAATCAGGCCCCTTCTGGGAGATCGTTGGTCGCTGGGGAAAGTCCAGGACTTTATTTCGTCGCTGAATCACCCGCTGACATCGCTGAATCGGCGTGTGTGACGCCGATTCAGCGATGTGTTCACTGGTAACCAGGGTAAACATCGGGTTACTAAGCGCAGGGCCGCACTTAGTAACCCAATGTTTACCCTGGTTACCATTGTAAAAGTAAATAAAAAAACACTACATACTCACATTCCTGTCGCGTCCTTCAGCGTCAGCTTCCCTGTGTCCCCCAGTGTCAGCGCCGGCCAGCCGTAAAGCAGAGCACAGCGGTGACGTCACCGCTCTGCTTTCCGGCCAGTGCGCTTACACAGAGCAGGGAAGCTGACGCTGGGGGACGTGACAGGAATGTAAGTATGTAGTGTTTTTTTTTTACTTTTACAATGGTAACCAGGGTAAATATCGGGTTACTAAGCGCGGCCCTGCGCTTTGTAACCCGATGTTTACCCTGGTTACCCAGGGACTTCGGGATCGTTGGTCGCTGGAGAGCTGTCTGTGTGACAGCTCTCCAGCAACCAAACAGCAACGCTGCAGCGATCGGCATCGTTGTCTAGATTGCTGCAGCGTCGCTTAAAGTGACGGTACCTTAAGAATCGGATGTTCATGTAATGCTGCATGAACCGGTTATCAGCCCAAGTATGTAACAGTACAGACACAGAGGGCTATTAACTGCATAAAGTGTATGAGAACATGATGCGAGGAACCCGATTATGGTTTAAGTTTTTTGAATGGGCAACACACGGATAGTTAGGTTAATGCACTGAGGTGGTAGGCCAGTCTGAACAAATGCATTTTTAGGGCATGCTTAAAACTGTGGGGATTTAGGGATTAATCGTATTAACCTGGGTAGGGCGTTCCAAAGAATTGGCGCAGCACGTGTAAAGTCTTGGAAACGGGAGTGGCAGGTTCTGATTATTGAGGATGCTAACCTCAGGTCATTAGCAGAATGGAGAACACCGGTAGGGTGGCAGACTGAGACCAGGGAGGAGATGTAGGGTGGTGCTGAGCCATGGAGTGCTTTGTGGATGAGGGTAGTAGTTTTGTACTGGATTCTGGAGTGGATGGGTAACCAGTGTAATGACTGGCACAAGGTAGAGGCATCGGTATAACGATTGGTGAGGAATATGATCCTGGCTGCAGCATTCAGGACAGATTACAGTGGGGAGAGTTTGGTGAGAGGGAGGGCGATTAGTAGAGAGTTACAAAAGCCCAGACGAGAATGAATAAGAAAAACAGTAAGAGTTTTTGCAGAATCAAAAGTAAGAGAAGGTCGAATTCTAGAAATGTTTTTGAGGTGCAGATAACAAGAGCGAGCCAGTGATCGGATGTGGGGGGTGAATGAAATCTCGGAATCAAGTAGGACACCAAGGCAGCGGGCATGTTGCGTGGGAGTAATGGTGGAACCACACATGGAAATGGCAATGTTGGGCAAAGGTAGGTTAGTAGAGGGAGTAAACACGAGGAGTTCAGTTTTTGACAGGTTCCGTTTCAGATAGAGGGAGGACATGATGTTAGAGACAGCGGTAAGACAATCACTGGTGTTTTCTAAAAAGGCAGGCGTGATATCAGGAGCAGAAGTGTATAATTGGGTGTCATCAGCATAGAGATGGTACTAGAACCCAAATCTACTGATTGTTTGTCCAGTAGGGGCAGTATACAAAGAGAAGAGGAGGGGGCCTAGGACTGATCCTTGAGAAACCCCAACAGTAAGGGGAAGGTGAGAGGAGGAGGAACCAGCAAAAGATACAGTGAAAGAGCGGTCAGAGAGATAGGAGGAGAACCAGGAGAGAATGTTGTTCTGAAGGCCAATGGAGCGAAGCATAGTGAGAAGGAGCTGATGATCCACAGTGTCGAATGCTGCGGAGCGATCCAAGAGAATTAATATGGAGCAGTGACCATTAGATTTAGCTGTTAGTAGATCATTAGAAACTTTAGTGAGGGCAGTTTCAGTAGAGTGTAAAGAGCGGAAACCAGATTGAAGAGGGGCGAGAAGAGAGTTATCTGAGAGATAGCGGAGATAGAGTTCTTTGGAAAATGTTGGATTGTTCCCTTAAGTTAGGAATGAAGACTTTCATATTGGCAACCAGCTCAAGAAAATATAATGACGTCTAGACATGAAAGGGTACTGCATTTGGTATTTGAACACTTAACTGCTGTGCAACCAGTCATTCGATGATGTTATATCCATAGTTCATGCTTTTATCTTATAGAATTGTTATTATTTTTGAAAACCTTTTCTAGGTCTTTCATTCTTCTTCTGTCAAGTGTTAGTCTACATCATTTTTATTTCTTTCTTGACTGCTGGATTCTTTGTTGTTAATAATTGATCCAGGAAAGCAATCACTGTCTACTACTTCTATGTCTTCACCTTCAACTATACATTTAGCTGCATTTCCTGTTGTTACTCTCCTAAATGGCTAGAATGGAATCGTATGCATTAATATTTTTCACAGTAAATAGAAATATATTTATATTTTTGTAACATTTATCTTTCTATTTATTGAATTTTATTTAAAAAAAGAAAAGATAATGCAATCACAGGGAATAGAAAAATGTGTACATTAAGAAACAGGATGTAAAATTCCATAACCAAAACCCCCATACACTGAATGGAATATAATCAGTCATAGGAATAAACAAAGAAGAAAGAAAAGCAGAAAAAGCATGAAGAAAAGAGGAAGTGGGAGAAGAAGAGAGAAAAAGAGATGGGTTCAAAGGTGGGGCCGGGTAACATAGAAAAAACTCAGAAAAATCTATAAGATACTAATGCACTGGTATCACACTCCAGAGTTTCTGCATGGACTGAATCCCTCTATCCCTCCCTCCTGTTGGAGATGTGGGGGAAGCACTGGGTCTCTTGTCCACATATTTTGGTCATGCCCAAAAATTGTGCCCTTTTCGGGTCAGGTTAAGTCCCTCATAGATAAGGTATTGCATGCAGACATAGAAGTAAACCCGCTAGTGCTTCTCCTGGGTCACGGGGCGCCGGGTATGGGCAAACTTTCCAATAGATTATTGCAACATATCCTTACGGCGGCCAGATGCCTGATTGCGCGTCTTTGGAGACAGCCGAGTCCCCCTTCGCTTCAGATCCTCCTTGGACGGATCATGGATGTCAGAAGGATGGAACACCTTACAGCCTTACTAAATGACTCGGTGGTGCGCTTCCAGGCTATATGGCCCCCGTGGGATTATTATGCAGCGGGATCCGAACTGTAGTGCGACTGAGTTCGGATTTGATTAATCGATTTAACTGAGGTTTTTCCCTTTTTTTTTTTTCCTCTCTCTTTCCTCCCTTCCCTCTACCCCTTATTGTCTTGTCTTTGTCATTTACGTTTTTGTAGAATTAAGGTCATTGATGGCCTTATATCGTCTATATTGTTTATATCGTTTACTGTTCATGCATTCTATACAGAAACTAAATGCTTGTAAGACCCTGTTTTGTTCTAAAATGTTTAATAAAATAAAAATTTTATGGCTAAAAAAAAAAAACTCAGAAAAAATACATACCATAAGATACGGCCTTCCCAAAACCCTGTCTGATGACAAATGCACACTTAGCAGGATGCAGCAGGCCTCCACTGATAAAGGCTAGGAGCGGCACAGGTGCAAACTACTTGATAAAAACAGCCACCCCAACCAAACATTGCAGAGGTTGGCTGCCTAGCAGAAAAAATGCACATTGCTAAAACCCACATAGGACGCCAGTCACACTGATAGGTGCGGTGCACAGTGTCTGTATGCAACCTATTAATGACGCCCCTTGTATTAACAGGCGGGCTGCCCAGCACTAAAAAATGCAGCACACAGTGACAGACACCCCAGAAAAACCTAGCCAACATAAAGAGGCCTGGCCACATCCTGCAAAAAAGGATATGATATAGTGCAAAAAAATGCATGCATATGATAAACACATACACTATATGGGGTATTGGTTTAATATTTTGGCCAAAATAAAGTAAGCCCGCAACCCAACGTCAAGGGTCCCCATAATATTGCGGGTCCTACCACTAATATCAAAAAACAGCTAACATAGAAAAAACTCAGAAAAAATACATACCATAAGATACGGCCTTCCCAAAACCCTGTCTGATGACAAATGCACACTTAGCAGGATGCAGCAGGCCTCCACTGATAAAGGCACCCCATGAAGAGTAGATGGATGCATTAAGGTGAAGATACTTCTCCACTGATCCTTTGACAAAGAGAGACTCAAAGACCATTCTATTGGTTTTGAAAATTGGTGTTTGGGTAGTCTTAAGGTACCGTCACACTTAGCGACGCTGCAGCGATACCGACAACGATCCGGATCGCTGCAGCGTCGCTGTTTGGTCGCTGGAGAGCTGTCACACAGACAGCTCTCCAGCGACCAACGATCCCGAGGTCCCCGGTAACCAGGGTAAACATCGGGTAACTAAGCGTAGGGCCGCGCTTAGTAACCCGATGTTTACCCTGGTTACCAGCGTAAAAAAAAACAAACAGTACATACTTACATTCAGCTGTCTGTCCCTTGCCGTCTGGTTCCTGCACTGACTGCTGGCCGTAAAGTGAAAGTGAAAGCACAGCACAGCGGTGAGTCACACAGCGGTGACTCACCGCTGTGGCTGTGTTCTGCTTTCACTTTACGGCCAGCAGTCAGTGCAGGAACCAGACGGCAAGGGACAGACAGCTGAATGTAAGTATGTAGTGTTTTTTTTTTTACGCTGGTAACCAGGGTAAACATCGGGTTACTAAGCGCGGCCCTGCGCTTAGTTACCCGATGTTTACCCTGGTTACCAGTGAAGACATCGCTGAATCGGTGTCACACACGCCGATTCAGCGATGTCTGCGGGGAGTCCAGCGACCAAATAAAGTTCTGGACTTTCTTCCCCGACCAGCGACAGCACAGCAGGGGCCTGATCGTTGCTGCCTGTCACACTGGACGATATCGCTAGCGAGGACGC
Organism: Ranitomeya imitator; assembly: GCF_032444005.1. NCBI lineage: Eukaryota > Metazoa > Chordata > Amphibia > Anura > Dendrobatidae > Ranitomeya > Ranitomeya imitator. Next base: position 665,638,618 of record NC_091282.1, read on the forward strand.
TGCAACGTCACGGATCGCTAGCGATATCGTCTAGTGTGACGGTACCTTTAAGGTTCGATCAGCAGGGGGTATGAGAAAGATAAAGTTTGCCTCAAAGGTGCTATGCCCCCAGCATGCAACTTCGAAAGTCATCTTGTCATTATTCTAAAAGTGGTAAAGTTGACCAACTCTCCAGATTCCCAGGGTAAAAGGACTTGAGAGGCAAAGAAGGTGTTCTTTGAGGGCCAAATATGTTCAACTCCAAGATGAGACACTCTAAAGGTACCGTTACACTAAACGACTTACCAACGATCACGACCAGCGATACGACCTGGCCGTGATCATTGGTAAATCGTGTGGTCGCTGGGGAGCTGTCACACAAATAGCTTTCTCCAGCGACCAACGATCCGGGGAACAACTTCGGCATCGTTCAAACTGTCTTCAACGATGCCGAAGTTACCCTGGTTACCATTGTAAAAGTTAAAAAAAAAAAAAAACAGTACATACTCACATTCCGATGTCTGTCACGTCCCCCGCCGTCAGCTTCCCGCACTGACTGTGTCAGTGCCGGCCGTAAAGCAGAGCACAGCGGTGACGTCACCGCTGTGCTCTGCTTTACGGCCGGCGCTGACAGTCAGTGCAGGGGAGCTGACGGCGGGGGACGTGACAGACATCGGAATGTGAGTATGTACTGGGTTTTTTTTTACTTTTACAATGGTAACCAGGGTAAATATCGGGTTACTAAGCGCGGCCCTGCACTTAGTAACCCGATGTTTACCCTGGTTACAGGTGAACACATCGCTAGATCGGCGTCACACACGCCGATCTAGCAATGACAGCGGGGTGATCAGTGACCAAAAAAAGGTCCAGATCCTTCCCCATGACCAACGATCTCCCAGCAGGGGCCTGATCGTTGGTCGCTGTCACACATAAAGATATCGTTAGCGGGATCGTTGCTACGTGACAAAAAGCGTGACGTTGCAACAATATCATTAACGAAATTGTTATGTGTGAAGGTACTTTAAAACTACCCCTATTTAGCCAGATCCATAAAACTTCATCCTCTAATCTTGGGGTGAAAGTGCAGTAAAATTTGAGGGTGAATCGTACAATAGGCAAGGGCAGCCCCGATTATAGGATGTGTTTTAAGAGATTTCACCAGAGACAAATCCAACCAAGGAGTAAGAGTCAGAGGGATATTTGTGAAGCTTTGCTCAATCATGACCCAACCCTTCCTACACTGGTCCAGGAGCAATATATTTATATGAAAAAAATCTTCTGTCATTGTATACAAGGTTCCTTTCTTGCTGGTAATGGCCAATAATAATAGGACTGCAGTACCAGTCCAATTACTATTGGTGACCATGTGACCACTGTACAGAAATGTCCTCCATATATTCTGTTTGGAAGATGGGGTCGTCAATGTGGCTGCAACCAAAGGAGAACTTTATTATATCATAAAGAATGAAGAGTTAGATTACAGCTATGGCTGGTCACCTAGGCAAAGAGTGCAGCACTTCCAAGCTATTTGTTAAAGAGCTTGTAAGCCCTGCTCTAAAGCTGGCCAGTTTCACTGTTTCCACGCTGCTCTGATGCTTCAGAGACAAAGCTGCCTCTGCTAATAGTATTTGAGAACACACAGGCCAGCAGCGTGACAATTATGCTGATCCAAGTTGCCAATGAAAAAGAAGCACTACATCACCAAGCATGCAGGATGCCAGGAAGCATGACAAGTCAGGTTGAGAAAAGGTCAATTCTTAAAAAATAATGTAATCCCAGACAACCCTTTAAGGAGGTCCCTCAGTTAATTTCAGCATTAGATGTGCCAAAAAGTTTTCAATATTGGGTCTTTAATGTTACATTTAGTATGCAGCAGCTTTGTCCCAATAGGTTCTCTTGGAGTAGTTTACTGCAGTACTATGTCTTATATTATTTTAGTACATTGTGTACTTTCAGTAACCTTTGTTCATACTACCGTAATGAGCGTGGACTGGGAAATAACAGCAGAGCTGAGATATGAGCAAGGGTCACCAAGATTGAGGGTAACCCACCCAACATGGTCTCAAGCGAAGGTATTGCACAAGATTTCGAACACAGTTCAACAATTGCAAGAAAGCAGGTCAAATGTGCACAATAATTGATAATTATTTTTTTACAAACTTTAAAACTTATGGTAGTAACTTTGTTTTTTCTCTCAACTGGAGAAACAAACATGGTTGGACTCCGTAAACTGTTTTCTCTTTCTCAGTTTAGTGTATACCAATTATTACTTACTGTGTTTGGGGGAATGTCCTATGAATATATCATACTCTGGGTGGGGGAACGTACTCTGTGGACATCATACTGTGTGTGGGAGTAATGTACTGTGGGGTATTACACTGTATGTGGCAATGTATTCTGGGAACATCCTACTGTGTGGGTAAATGTACTGTTGGGACATCATATTGTGTGTTGCGGACTGTGCTGTGGAGACATACTGTGTGTGGAGGAATGTACTGTGGGGACATGATTCTGTATGCAGGGTAATGTACTGTGGAGACATCATACTGTGTGTGGGGAATGTACTGTGGGGACATCATACTGTGTGTGGGGGAACGTACTGTGGGGACATCATACTGTGTGTGGGGGAACGTACTGTGGGGACATCATACTGTGTGTGGAGGAATGTACTGTGGGGACATCAGACTGTGTGTGGAGGAATGTACTGTGGGGACATCATACTGTGTGTGGGGGAATGTACTGTGGGGACATGATTCTGTATGCAGGGTAATGTACTGTGGAGACATCATACTGTGTGTGGGGAATGTACTGTGGGGACATCATACTGTGTGTGGGGGAACGTACTGTGGGGACATCATACTGTGTGTGGGGGAACGTACTGTGGGGACATCATACTGTGTGTGGAGGAATGTACTGTGGGGACATCAGACTGTGTGTGGAGGAATGTACTGTGGGGACATCATACTGTGTGTGGAGGAATGTACTGTGGTGACATCATACTGTGCGTGGAGGAATGTACTGTGGGGACATCATACTGTGTGTGGAGGAATGTACTGTGGGGACATCACACTGTGTGTGGGGAATGTACTGTGGGGACATCATACTGTGTGTGGGGAAACGTACTGTGGGGACATCATACTGTGTGTGGAGGAATGTACTGTGGGGACATCATACTGTGTGTGGAGGAATGTACTGTGGTGACATCATACTGTGCGTGGAGGAATGTACTGTGGGGACATCATACTGTGTGTGGAGGAATGTACTGTGGGGACATCATACTGTGTGTGGAGGAATGTACTGTGGGGACATGATTCTGTATGTGGGGTAATGTACTGTAGGGACATCATACTGTGTGTGGGGAATGTACTGTGGGGACATCGCACTGTGTGTGTGTGTGGGAAAGAAAGGCCGTACTGGGGGCCCACGGCACGTAAAGGGAGGCCGCCATGACGGGGTTACGTGGGACCTGGGGAGCTGGAGCAGTTAGAAGGGATACGGTGGTAAGGGGTTAACTGGGAACTTGAGGGGTGGCTTTAGGGGCATTTTTTTGAAAATAAGGGGTGGAACTAGGGGACTGTGGGGAGGGGGCACATAAAAAGGGGCACGCTCCTCACGCAGGCATCCATTTTAGGTGCCTGCGTGACAAGTGAGGAATCTCTGTCACACTTACCAGAATGGACGTTGAAGCGATCCTCCAGCGTCTCCGGACGGCAGCCAGCTCCCAGGGGACAGATTGGCTGAATGCATCCGTTAACAGCCTTCTCCAGGGGACATCGGGAGCACCATCGCAGGCACCGCAGGACGGGCGCCGGCCGCGGAGGACTAGGCCTCCGACGCGCCTAAGCCCGGACATCATCCCCAGGGCCCGGCGCCGAAATAGGAGCCCCTCTGCGGACCCTCCGGTAAGCAGCGCTGTTCCCTCCACCTCACAGCGCGGCGCCGGGAGGAATCCTCCAGTGCGGCGGGGCCTACAACGGGGGGTGGATCCTTCCTCCCCTCCTTCAGTGTCCGGGCGACGTGGGGCGGCAGGAGCAGGAGCCGGTACGGCGGCCGTCAGCATGCCCGCTGGCGCCGCTCAGCGTGGGAGGCAGCGACAGCCGAGGAGACGGGGGTCAGGTGCGGTGGCCCCTCAGCGCCGAGGATTATGCGGGCGGCAGTCGGCTGGCCCTGGCATCAGCGTGCGGCCTTCTGCAGTGCACAGCTCTGGAGTCTTCAACGCAGCAGCGCCCTCTGCTGGTGGTGGCCTGGATATTGCAAGTTCTGCGCCCTCTGCTGGTGTTGGCCGGGATTTTCCTGCAGCTGCGCCCTCTGCTGGTGATGGCCGGGATTTTCCTGGATCTGCGCCCTCTGCTGGTGATGGCCGGAACTTTCCTGGATCTGCGTCCTCTGCTGGTGGTGGCGGAAATTTTCCGGATTCCGGCAGGCAACATTCCGTCGCTTCGGTACGCAGTGCCGGGGACGTATCCGTGGCAAGGAGCCGCACATCTTCCATCGGGCGGCAGGATGCTGGCTCGGCCTTTTCCCTTTCCGCAGCACCAGGGCAGTCGACGGCATCACCGAGTCGCCAGGACACGGATACGGCCGCCAGGAGTTCGGCGGGCAACATCGCGGATCAAGCCGGTCGGGATGCAGGACACCTTCGGCTGGGAGCTGGATCTTCGGCTGCTGGGCTCACAGCACCCAGGCAGCTAGGTGAGAACATTTTCCCTATCTTTAATTTGCCAGGCATAGTTTCCCCTGAAGCTAGGAATAGTGACATTACCTCGGGAGTTGCTAGCGGGGGTATGGGTTTAATCCTTAGAGGTTTAGGGGAGCTAGCGGGCTTGTGGGGGTCCGGTCTTAGCAGGGGGTCTTTGCCGTCAGCTGCTTGGTTGGGAAATACGGGGTCGTTTGAGGGGTCTAGACAGTTGTCTGAAGTTACGGGTACATCCAGCAGTGCGGGTCCTGCGGCAGACACGGGGAGCTCATCAAGGGAGAAGGACGGAACAGCACCAGGGCCTGGGTCAGGAATTGATGCACCAGGTGAGGGAGCTTTGCAGGATAAGGAAAAGGAGGATGTACCGCAACTAGACGATGCGGCTAGGGGGGAGGTCTATGTCTGCTTCGAGGGCCCGTTAGGGGCACATTTAAAACAAGAGGTTAGGGAAAAAATCTGGAAAGGGGAGTACATAGAAATATTTTCTCTTTTACCCCTAGAGAGATTTAATTTGGATAGACCTAGAAGGGAGGACTCTAAAAAAGAAGATGAGGAGAAACGGAGATATAGGCTGATTCCCAGATCATTTTCAAATTGGCTGCAAGCTTTCGCTATTATGGCTAGCGTAATCGGGGAGAAGGCCCCGGAAAATTGCTCGGCATTATTTTGTTACTTAGATGCCATAGGGGAGGCTTACAGGACCTATGGGGGACAGGGTTGGTTACGCTATGACGAACAGTTTCGTCAGCGTAAGGCTTTTAGGCCAAGTATCAGGTGGGATCACAAGGACATAGCGTTGTGGATGAGAGTTATGGTCCCGTCCCGTTTAGGTCAGACTAGCCAGCCTTTTCACGGGGGCGCCGGGAGTTCAGGGCAGTCAGGACACTCGGCGGCTTTGCAGAAGGGACTGTGTTTCGCCTTCAATGATGGCATATGCAGATTCGGGAGCAAGTGTAAATATAGGCACGAGTGTTCAACCTGCGGGGGGGTGCATAGCGCTTCAAAATGTTTCAGGGGTAACAGGCAAAAAGTTGGAGATTCAGCTGACAAAAGGGGTGACTCCGGTGCAGTGGGTCGTGATGGAGGCCTTTCTAAGTAGATACCCTGATAGGTCAGCTGCAGTTTTATTGCGCGACGGTTTTAAGGAGGGTTTCAAAATCCCTTATGTTGAGCAGGATGTTAGTTTAAAAAGAAAAAATTTGAAATCGGCGTTACAATTCCCGGAGGTCGTGTCGGAGAAGTTGAATAAGGAAGTTGCTCTGGGAAGAATGGCAGGCCCGTTTGTCGCCCCTCCGATTGCAAATCTGAGGGTGTCACCTCTTGGCGTGGTCCCTAAGAAAGAACCTAATAAATTTAGGTTAATCCATCACCTGTCATTTCCGAAGGGATCTTCGGTTAATGATGGTATTGATCCCGAGTTGAGTTCGGTGTCGTACTTATCATTCGATTCAGCGATGGAGTGGGTTAGAGCATGTGGAAAGGGGGCTAAGCTGGCTAAGACCGACATCGAAGCGGCCTTTCGTTTGTTGCCAGTTCATCCTGACAGTTTGCATTTATTGGGTTGTTTTTGGGATGGCGGCTTCTTTGTTGATCGTTGTCTTCCCATGGGTTGCTCGATTTCATGTGCTTACTTTGAGGCCGTCAGCACGTTCCTAGAATGGGTGATGAAAGATGTGTCTGGGATACGCTCATGTTCACACTATCTGGATGACTTTCTGTTTATAGGGCCAGCGGAATCAGCAGATTGTTCGATTTTGTTGCATACAATGGAGAGTGTGACAAAAAACTTCGGGGTGCCTTTGGCGGAGGATAAAACAGTTGGTCCGGTGACAGTGTTGAGCTTCCTAGGCATTGAAATCGACACGGTAGCAATGGAATGTAGGCTACCTGCAGACAAGGTTACCGCGTTGCGCCAAGATGTGGTTAATACGATTGGTTTGAAGAAGATAAATTTGCGCAGTTTGCAATCGTTGTTAGGGAAACTGAACTTTGCATGTAGGATCATGCCGATGGGTCGAGCGTTCTGCCGCCGCCTATCCTTGGCAACAGTAGGGGTAAAGTCCCCTTTGCATTTCATCAGGATAAAGAAAGAGTTTCGGGACGATTTGAAGATGTGGGCGGATTTTCTGGACGAGTACAATGGCAGATCTCTGTGGATTCAGCCGGTGGCAGATGCTACCTCCTTGGGCATTTTGGTGCATGTCGTTGAAATGAGTGGCTTTGGTCTTTTCTTTCATGGTAGCTGGTCAGCAGCGGCTTGGCCGGAAGAATGGAAGGAGGAGGGGTTAACAAACAACCGGCTACTGTTGCATTTGTTCCCCAGGGTAGTTGCGTTGGCCCTGTGGGGTGACAAATTGAGGAATTTGAAGATTTCTTTTCATTGTGAGCATGTTGGAACGGTGACGGCGGTAAACTCGTTGTCAGCGGCTACGCCTGCAGTAGTGAAGGTCTTGCAGCACTTGGTTTTCCTGGGTCTTAAGTTTAACTTATGGATTGTATCTGAAGTTAGCTTGTCAGCGCCTGATCCAATAGTTGTTGCTCTTTCTCAATTTCAGTGGCAGCTTTTCTGGGATTTGGCACCACAGGCGGAGAGCGCGGGCCGGGATTGTCCAGTGGAGTTGTGGAACCTGCCGCGAGGGCCGTAACAGAGTTATTTACCAAATCGCTCACGGATTCATCTTGGTCTCATTATAATCAGGCTTGGAGCTTGTGGGAATCCTGGATGTCAAGTATGGACCAGGATATGGAGGAGGAGTATGGTTTGTTGTTGTTCTTAGGTCATCATTGGGAGGCAGGTTGGTCTGTGACACGTTTGAATAAGTTTCTGGCGGGGCTAGCCTTCAACCTTAAATGGAGGGGGGGTAAGGATATAACGAAATCCTTCTTGGTTCGGCAAGTTGTTCGGGGTTGGAAGAAAGGCTGGAAGGCTTCGGACGGTCGCCGACCCGTATCTTATGAGGTGCTCTCAGCCATTGAGCGGAAGTTGCAAGAGGTGTGTTTTTCCGAATGGGAAGTGGTTCTGTTCTGTGCAGCCTTTTCTTTGGCCTTCTTTGGGGCATTTCGGTTAGGTGAGTTGGTTAGCCCGTCCGTTAGTAAAAAAGGTATTTTGTTAAGAGAAAACGTGGATGTCGAAGGGAATAAGGTGGTAGTGTTTATTAAGGCTTCCAAAACGGACGTGTATGGGAAAGGGTGCAAAGTGGTGTTGTTCAATGTTGAAGGATCCCCGGTGTGCCCGGTGGCATCCGTGAAGAAGTACATGGCAAAGGGCGGGGTGTTAGACGAGCCATTCTTGGTGCACGAAAATGGGTCTTTCTTGTCCCGTTTTCAGTTTATTTCTGTTTTTAGGAAATGTTTGGCGGCAGCGGGCTTACCTGCAACACAATATAGTGGTCACTCCTTCAGGATCGGGGCAGCGACTGAGGCCGCTAGGTGGGGCCTTGGTGAGGATGTGGTTCGGAGAATTGGGAGGTGGGAATCTTCAAGATTCCAGTCGTATGTTCGCCCAAACCTATTGTGAGTTAGAAGCTGTGTTAAGTTAATTGTTTGTTGCCTTTCTTTCTGTGTTGCAGGGCCTGATCCGATGCTCGTCTGGATCATGGGGCATTCGTATGTTGTATGGGCTGCGTTGCGTGCTGCGGTTCGTCCGGACGGTCGTCAGTTGGGTCTTTCTCGAGAGACAGTGACTTTACGATGGATCGGTAAAAGGGGGATGGTGTGGAAGGAATGGTTACCTGAATTTCATCGTTTTGTTAGACTGGATAGAGTGCCGGAGATCGTGGTGATACATTTAGGGGGGAATGATTTGGCTAAACGGTCTTGTAGGGAGCTGATTAAGGATATCAAATTCGATATCCTGAGGTTCTGGGTCATGTTTCCAAAAGTGTTGTTGGTGTGGTCCGACATCATTCCCCGTAAAAGATGGAGAGGTGCTAGATCACACGAGGGGGTGAAAAGGGCCCAGATTAAAATAAACAGGGCCATATCTCGGTTTATGGTGAGGAATGGCGCGTTGGCCGTGAGACATGTGGACTTGGAATCGGGTCAAGGAGCTTACTGGAGAGCTGATGGCGTGCACCTGAATGCGGTGGGTAATGATATGTGGTGTTTGGCTATCCGTAGTGGCATTGAATTAAGCTTGAAGGTGTGGAGGGACATGAATGGCTAAGGTGTCAGGCCATTCGTGTTCGTGGCGGGGGTGGAGGTCCTCGAAGTCGGTGGAAATGGTAAATCGTGGTTCAATGGGGTGGGGATCTTGAGAGGTCCTGGACACCCCATGAGAGAATTTAACAAGGCGCGGTACGGTTATTCCGCGTGAGGTGGATTTATGGACCCCTGGCATGGGGGTGGGTTCGGTGGACCAGGATTGGTTGTTATCTATCCCTGAGCTGGTGCTTTACGGCTGGGGGTAAGACTCATCCTGGGCTGAACATTGTGGAGTTTTTGGGATACTGAGTTTTTTATAACTTTGGGGCTTCGAGGACCGCCCCTCCTATTCTGGGTTGTCATAAAAGTTCTGTTATCTTTTATTTAATAAAATGGCTGCTGTGGCCAATTAAATCCAACATATGTCTCCGTCTGCTGTTTTGAGTACGTTAGAAGTTTATTCTTTAGATTGTTAAGAGATCTGTTTAAGGGGGTTGGGGTAATTTTTTCCAGGTCACGGAACTCACGTATACCCTATGTCAAGAAAGGCCGTACTGGGGGCCCACGGCACGTAAAGGGAGGCCGCCATGACGGGGTTACGTGGGACCTGGGGAGCTGGAGCAGTTAGAAGGGATACGGTGGTAAGGGGTTAACTGGGAACTTGAGGGGTGGCTTTAGGGGCATTTTTTTGAAAATAAGGGGTGGAACTAGGGGACTGTGGGGAGGGGGCACATAAAAAGGGGCACGCTCCTCACGCAGGCATCCATTTTAGGTGCCTGCGTGACAAGTGAGGAATCTCCCGCCCACCCTCCCTTTTTTGGTTAGGGTAATGGGGGGGGTGAAGTCGGCATATGTGGGCTTTTGGAGTATTGTTTTAAGAGGCGTCTAAATGTATTTATTTTGTTATGTGAATGCTGTCAGGGTATTGTCACGGCAGTTGGCGGGGGTGGAGGTCCTCGAAGTCGGTGGAAATGGTAAATCGTGGTTCAATGGGGTGGGGATCTTGAGAGGTCCTGGACACCCCATGAGAGAATTTAACAAGGCGCGGTACGGTTATTCCGCGTGAGGTGGATTTATGGACCCCTGGCATGGGGGTGGGTTTGGTGGACCAGGATTGGTTGTTATCTATCCCTGAGCTGGTGCTTTACGGCTGGGGGTAAGACTCATCCTGGGCTGAACATTGTGGAGTTTTTGGGATACTGAGTTTTTTATAACTTTGGGGCTTCGAGGACCGCCCCTCCTATTCTGGGTTGTCATAAAAGTTCTGTTATCTTTTATTTAATAAAATGGCTGCTGTGGCCAATTAAATCCAACATATGTCTCCGTCTGCTGTTTTGAGTACGTTAGAAGTTTATTCTTTAGATTGTTAAGAGATCTGTTTAAGGGGGTTGGGGTAATTTTTTCCAGGTCACGGAACTCACGTATACCCTATGTCATGTAATGTGGGGATATACTGTGTGTGGGGGAATGTACTGTGGGGACAACATACTGTGTGTGAGGGAATGTACTGTGGGGACATCATACTGTGTGTGGGGAAACGTACTGTGGGGACATCATACTGTGTGTGGAGGAATGTACTGTGGGGACATCATACTGTGTGTGGAGGAATGTACTGTGGTGACATCATACTATGCGTGGAGGAATGTACTGTGGGGACATCATACTGTGTGTGGAGGAATGTACTGTGGGGACATCATACTGTGTGTGGAGGAATGTACTGTGGGGACATGATTCTGTATGTGGGGTAATATACTGTAGGGACATCATACTGTGTGTGGGGAATGTACTGTGGGGACATCGCACTGTGTGTGTGTGTGGGAATGTAATGTGGGGATATACTGTGTGTGGGGGAATGTACTGTGGGGACAACATACTGTGTGTGAGGGAATGTACTGTGGGGACATGATTCTGTATGTGGGGGAATGTACTGTTGGGACATCATACTGTGTGGGGGGAATGTACTGTGGGGACATCATATTGTGTGTGGTGGACTGTGCTGTGGGGCCATCATAATGTGCATGTGGCAATGTACTGTGGGGACATCATACTGTGAGTGGGGGCATGTACTGTGGGGACATCATTCTGTGTGTGTGGGAATATACTGTGGAAACACCAAACTGTGTGTGGTAAATGTACTGTGGGGATGTCATATTGTATATGGGGGAATGTACTGTGGGGACATCATTCTGTGTGTGTGGGGGAATGTACTGTGGAAACACCATACTATGTGTGGTAAATGTACTGTGGGGATGTCATATTGTGTGTGAGAGAATGTACTGTGGAGACATCATACTGTGCATGCGGCAATCTACTGCAAGGACATAATTCTGTGTATGGGAGAATGTATTGTGGGGGCATACTGAGTGGGGGAATGTACTGTGTAGACATCATACTGTATGGGAGGAATGTACTGTGAGGACATCATACTGTGTGGGGGAATGTACTGTGGGAATATCATAGTGTGTGTGTGGGAATGTATTGTTGGGATATCATACTGTGTGTGTAGGGGGAATGTACTGTGTAGACATCATACTGTGTGGGAGGAATGTACTGTGAGGACATCATACTGTGTGTAGGGGAATGTACTGTGTAGACATCATACTGTGTAGAGGGGAATGTATTGTGTAGACATCATTCTGTATGGGGAAATGCACTGTGGGGATATCTTGCTGTGTGTGGGGGCACTGTGAGATGCCTTTAAAGCAATACTGTACTGTGTGGGAATTTTAATGGACTTCACAAGGAGCAATATTTCTGTGTGGGCGTATATGAAGAACTGAACAAAGTTAGGGTATTGGGTTGGCAAAAATAAAAATTGCTTCAGTGTACTACACAGTACGTGAAATTAGTGTTTCAGCAGGACAAGGACCCCAAACACCCCAGCAAACGGGCAACATCTTTGTTTCAGACCAAGATTGATGTTATGAAGTGGCCAGCCCAATGCCCAGACATCAACCCGATTGAGAATTTGAGGAGCGACATAAAAAATGTTTTTGATACAAAACCTAAGAATGAAAACTAACTGTGGGATGTAGTGTAGTCATCTGGGGCTGGAATATCTGTCTGCTGGTGTCAGATGTTAGTTGATGTAAAACAGATGTAAAGCAGTAATTAAGGTTATATACACGTGGTCAAAATTGTTGGCACCCCTCGTTTAATGACAGAAAAACCCACAATGGTCACAGAAATAACTTGAATCTGACAAAAGTAATAATAAATAAAAAAATCTATGAAAATGAAGAAGAAAGAAGAAGAAATGAAGGTTGAAATTGCTTTTCAACCATGCTTCCACAGAATTAAAAAAAAAAATAAAACTCATGAAATAGGCCTGGACAGAAATGATGGTGCCCTTAACTTAATATTTTGCTGCACAACCTTTTGAGGCAATCACTGCAATCAAACAATTCCTGTAACTGTCAGTGAAACTTCTGCACCTATCAACAGGTATTTTGGCCCACTCCTCAAGAGCAAACTGCTCCAGTTGTCTCGTGTTTGAAGGTTGCTTTTTCCAGACAGCATGTTTCAGCTCTTTCCAAAGATACTCATTAGGATTTAGGCTCAGGGCTCACAGAAGGCCACTTCAGAATAGTTCAATGTTTTCCTCTTAGCCATTCTTTGGTGATTTTAGCTGTGTGTTTTGGGTCATTATCTTGTTGCAAGACCCATGACCTGCGCCTTAGACTATACTTTCTGACACTGGGCAGCACATTTCTCTCTAGAATCCCTTGACAGTCTTGAGATTTCATTGTACACTGCACAGATTCTAGACACCCTGTGCCAGATGCAGCAAAGCAGCCCCAGAACATAACAGAGCCTCCGCCATGTTTCACAGTAGGGACAGTGTTGTTTTCTTGATATGCTTCATTTTTCCGTCTGTGAACATAGAGCTGATGTGCCTTGCCAAAAAGTACCATTTTTGTCTCATCTGTCCATAGGACATTCTCCCAGAAGCTTTGTGGCTTGTCAACATGTAGATTGGCAAATTCCAGTCTGGCTTTTTTATGATTTTCTTTCAACAATGGTATCCTCCTTGGTCGTCTCCCATGAAGTCCACTTTGGCTCATACAATGACGGACGGTGCGATCTGACACTGATGTTCACCTTTAATCTGTTAAGAAGTTTTCCTGGGCTTTTTTATTACCATTCGTATTATTATTATTATTATTATTATACATTTTTATAGCGCCATTTATTCCATGGCGCTTTACATGTGAATACGGGGCAAATATAGACAAATACATTAAACATGAGCAGATAACAAGGCACACGAGTACATAAGGAGGGAGGACCCTGCCCGCGAGGGCTCACAGTCTGCAGGGGGTGGGTGAGGATACACTAGGAGAGGGAAGAGCTGGCTGTACGGCTGTTCAGTAGGTTGAGGATCACTGCAGGCTGTAGGCTTGTCGGAAGAGATGAGTCTTCAGGTTCTTTTTGAAGGTTTCTATGGTAGGCGCAAGTCTGATGTGTTGGGGTAGAGAGTATGGGGGAAGCACGGGAGAAGTCTTGGATGCGGTTATGGGAAGAAGAGATGAGAGGGGAGTAGAGAAGGAGGTCTTGGGAGGATCGGAGGTCGCGTGTAGGTAGGTACCGGGAGACCATGTCACAGATGTATGGAGGAGACAGGTTGTGGATGGCTTTGTATGTCAGTGTGAGGGTTTTGAACTGGAGTCTCTGGGCGATAGGAAGCCAGTGAAGGGCTTGAGACAGGGGAGAGGCTGGGGAATAGCGGGGGGACAGGTGGATTAGTCGGGCAGCAGAGTGTAGGATGGATTGGAGCGGTGCCAGAGTGCTAGAGGGGAGTCCAGAGAGTAGGAGGTTGCAGTAGTCGAGGCGGGAGATGATAAGGGCATGCACTAGCGTTTTTGCAGTGTTGCGGTCAAGGAAAGCACGGATCCGGGAAATATTTTTGAGTTTGAGACGACAGGAGGAGGCAAGGGCTTGGATATGTGGCTTGAAAGAGAGGGCAGAGTCGAGGATCACCCCGAGGCACCGGGCGTGTGGGACTGGGGATAGTGAGCAGCCATTGACATTGATGGATAGGTCTGGTGGAGGGGTAGAGTGAGATGGGGGAAAGATGATGAATTCTGTTTTGTCCATGTTCAGTTGTAGAAAGCGAGCAGAAAAGAAGGCTGAAATGGCAGACAGACAGTGCGGGATTTTGGTAAGCAAGGAGGAGAGGTCAGGTCCGGAGAGGTAGATCTGCGTGTCGTCAGCGTAGAGATGGTACTGCATACCGTGGGATTCTATGAGCTGTCCCAGGCCAAAAGTGTAGATGGAGAAGAGTAGGGGTCCTAGAACAGAGCCTTGAGGAACACCGACTGACAAGGGGCGAAGTGAGGAGGTGGTGTGGGGGAGGGAGACACTGAATGTTCGGTCTGTCAGATATGACGAGATCCAGGAAAGGGCCAAGTCTGTGATGCCAAGGGATGAGAGGATTTGTAGCAAAAGGGAGTGGTCTACAGTGTCAAAGGCAGAAGACAAGTCCAGGAGAAGGAGGACAGAGTAGTGTCGCTTGCTCCTGGCAGTTAGTAGGTCATTGGTGACTTTAGTTAGGGCAGTTTCAGTTGAGTGATGGGAACGGAAGCCTGATTGTAACCGATCAAAGAGGGAGCAGGAGGAGAAGTGGGAGGACAGTTCAAGATGGACGTGTTGCTCCAGCAATTTGGAGGCATAAGGGAGAAGAGATATTGGGCGATAGCTAGACACAGAGGATGGGTCGAGGGAGGGCTTTTTGAGGATGGGTGTGATCTTGGCATGCTTGAAGGATGAGGGAAAGACACCTGTTGTGAGTGAGAGGTTGAAGAGGTGTGTTAGGGTTGGGATGAAGACCGTGGAAAGGTTAGGGATGAGGTGGGATGGGAGCGGGTCAAGCGTGCAGGTGGTGAGGTGTGATCTTGACAGGAGGGTGGAGAGCTGATCTTCTGTCATGGTGGAGAAGCTGGTTTTGGAGGAGCAGGGTTGAGCAGCTAAGAGGGGCAGTGGGCGCTGTGGGCCAAAGCTTTCTCTGATCGTATCGATCTTCTGTTTAAAGAAAGAGGCGAAGTCATCAGCAGAAATGAGGGGGGAGGGAGGAGGTGCGGGGGGACGGAGTAGAGAATTGAAAGTGTTGAAAAGCTGTTTAGGGTTGTGGGACAGGGAGGATATGAGGGATGAGAAGTAAGTTTGTTTTGCGGCAGTGAGCGCAGACTTGAAGCTGGCGAGGGACTGCTTGTATGCAGTGAAGTGGTCGGCAGAGTGGGATCGCTTCCATCTCCGCTCAGCAATCCTGGAAGCCCGTCTCAATTCTTTGGTCAGGCTGGTCAGCCAGGGCTGCCTGTTAATTGTACGAGTTTTACTATGCATGAGTGGGGTGGCCGAATCGAGTGTTGTTGTTATTGTGGTGTTATAAAAAGTGGCAGCAGCATCTGTGTCATGAAGGGAGGCTATGTCTGTGAGAGGGAGAAGGGACTCAGAGAGTGATTGTAAGTTGAGATGTTTGAGATTTCTGCGAGGGTGAGTGAGTTTGTGGAGTGGGGGTTGCACACTAGGAGAGGAGAGGGACGAGAATGTCAGTAGGTTGTGGTCAGACAGGGGGAGGGGTGTGTTAGTGAGGTTAGTAAGGGAGCAGAGGCGGGTGAAGATGAGGTCCAGCGTGTGGCCATCTTTGTGAGTGGCCTCAGAGGACCATTGAGTGAGGCCAAAGGAGGCAGTCAGTGATAAAAGTTTAGAGGTAGCTCTAAACCTTCTCTTTGATTTGTCATCAATTTTCCTCCTGCGGCCATGTCCAGGGAGGTTGGCTACAGTCCCATTGATCCTAAATTTCTGAATAATATGTGCAACTTTAGTCACAGGGACATCAAGCTGATTGGAGATGGTCTTATAACTTTTACCTTTAACATGCTTGTCTATAATTTTCTTTCCAATCTCCTGAGACAACTCTTTCCTTCGCTTCCTCTGGTCCATGTTGAGTATGATACACACCATGTCACCAAACAGCACAGTGAGTATCTGTAGCCCTATATGCAGACCCACTCACTGATTCCAAGATTGTAGACACCTGTGATACTAGTTAGTGGACACACCGTGATTTAACATGTCCCTTTAGTCACATTATTTTCAGGGGTACCATCATTTCTGTCCAGGCCTATTTCATGAGTTTTATTTTTTTTTCAATTCTGTGGAAGCGTGGTTGAAAAGCAACGTCTGACTTTCATTTGTTTATTTTCATAGATCTTTTATTTATTATTACTTTTGTCAGATTCAAGTTATTTCTGTGACCATTGTGTTTTTTTTCTGTCATTAAACGAGGGGTACCAACAATTTTGACCACATGTGTATAATTACATATTAGTTCAGTGATTAACAGAAAAGCGAAGTCTTAAAATAAATTTCAGTTAATACTGGAAATATTAGTGATTTTACATGAAAAAGGAAACACTGCCATTTTTTGAGCAGCCGATTATTCCTTTTTCTTCATTTTCAGTTCTGAAATTCATGTTTTCAGTTGGAAATGAATGTGCAGCTCCCAGTGCCATTGTGATATGGAAATAAATGCTATTATGAGGATTGAGCTTTTTCTCAGTTGTTTTAAACAACTGCTATTAGTTTGCATATAACTGTACAGTACTAAAAATGTCTGATTAATGCCGGTCCCACCATTGAGACCCCCATCTTTTTTAAAAATGGGACCCAGCATGCTCTGTCGGAAATGGAAAAGTGGCCTAGGATGTGTGTCCTTGCCCATTAATTAATGTGAGCATCAACATTCCTTTCTATAAATGTATCCATCAGACATTTATGCCCTGTATATATTCTGTACTCGCTCAGCAATTTTTGGATCTAACATAGAAACGAATGGAGAGAGCTACGCATGCGCGGCCACTTCCCCATTCTTGACACAGTGGGATAAGGCCCCTTTCCCAATACAGGTACACTCATCATTGGGACCCACGCCTATCTGCGTTCCCTGTTGATATGTCAGAAATGTACAAGCTGGGACAACCCCTTTAAAAGATTTAGTTGACTTAAAAAGGAATTCAGAAAAGCCCTTGGCAGAACATAGAGAAAACAGGACATGAGCAAACAGCCTTAGGCTTAATGCACACACTGGACTACGGAGACATATTGAGCTGTAGGCTTTGCATGTGTCACCGTATCGTACCCTCAAACAAAAAAGCATCGTATTACCAAAACATTCTCCCCTACTCTAGCATAATCGGATGGAACATTGGACAAGAAAATCCCTGTGTATGTGCTCTTTTAACTACCATGCTCAGTATACATTTTTGAACGGCGTTATCCTCCAAATATGCAAAAGGGTTCTTTACAGTAAAAGTGATCAGACCGTGGAATTCTCTAACGTAAGAGATAGTATTGGCAGACACTATATCAGCATTTAAAAAAGGGCTTTTCTCACAATTGGTTAAGGAAGGTTGAACTTGATGGATCTGTTTTTTTGTCAACCTAAGTAACTAGGTAATATTCAACTGTATGTACAGTGGTGTGTAAAAGTGTTTGCCCCCTTCCTGATTTCCTATTGTTTTGCATGTTTGTCACACATAAATTATACGACCACCAAGCAAATTGAAATATTATACAAAGATAACAGAAAATACAGTTTTTAAGTCAAGGTCTATATTATTAAGGGAAAAAGAAATCCTAACCTACAAGGACCCGCTTGAAAAAATGATTGCCCCCTCTCCCCTCTTAAAACATAAATTATCTGTGGTTTATCACATTTTTGGGAAACTGAGTTCAAGTTCCCTAGCCACACCCAGGCCTGATTACTGCCACATCTGTGCTAAATCAAGAGATCACTTAAATAGGACCTGCCTGACAAAGTGAAGTAGACCAAAAGTTCTTCAAAAGCCAGACATCATGCCGCGATCCAAAGAAATTCTGAAACAAATGAAAAATAAAGTAATTGAGATCTATCAGTCTGAAAAGAGTTACAAAGCCATTTCTAAAGCTTTAGGACTCCTGTGAACCACAGTGAGAGCCATTATCTACAAATGGAAAAAAACATGGAACAGTGGTGAACCTTCGCAGGAGTGGCTAGCCAACCAAAATTACCCCAAGACTACAGCGACGACTCATCCAATGGGTCATAAAGGACCTGACAGCAACTTCTATAGAATTGCAGGCCTCTCTTCCCTCAGTTAAGGTCAGGGTTTAAGACGCCACCATAAGAAAGAGACTGGGCAAAAATGACCTGAATAGCAGAGTTCCAAGACGAAAACCACTGCTGAGCAATAAGAACATAAAGGCTCTTTTCAGTTTTGTCAGAAAACATCTTGATGATCCCCAAGACTTTTGGGAGAATACTCTGTGGACTGACAAGACAAAACTTGAACTTTTTGGAAGGTGTATGTCCTATTACATCTGATATAGAAGTGACACAGCATTTCAGAAAAGGAACATCATACCAACAGTAAAATATGGTGGTGGTAGTGTGATGGTCTGGGGATGTTTTGCTGCTTCAGGACCTGGAGGACTTGCTGTGGTAAATGGTAACATGAATTCTGCTGACTACCAACAAATCCTGAAGGAGAATATCTGGCCATGTGTTCATCACCTCAAGCTGCCACGCACTCTGGTTATGCAGTTGAACAATGATCCAAAACACACCAGCAAGTCCACCTCTAAGTGGTTTAAGAAAATCAAAACTAAGAATTTAGAGTGTCCTAGTCAAAGTCCTGACCTTAATCCTATTGAGAAGACGTGGCCTGAACTTAAAAAGGTGGTTCATGCTCTGAAATCCTCCATTGTGGCTGAATTACAAAAATTCTGCAAAGATGAGTGAGTAAAATTCCTTCAGAGTATTGCAAAAGACTCATTGCCAGTTATCGCAACGCTTGATTGCAGTTGTTGCTGCTAAAGGTACCGTCACACTTAGCGACGCTGCAGCGATACCGACAACGATCCGAATCGCTGCAGCGTCGCTGTTTCGTCGCTGGAGAGCTGTCACACAGACCGCTCTCCAGCGACCAACGATGCCGGTAACCAGGGTAAACATCGGGTAACTAAGCGCAGGGCCGCGCTTAGTAACCCGATGTTTACCCTGGTTACCATCCTAAAAGTAAAAAAAACAAACAGTACATACTTACCTACAGCCGTCTGTCCTCCAGCGCTGTGCTCTGCACTCCTCCTGTACTGTCTGTGTGAGCACAGCGGCCGGAAAGCAGAGCGGTGACGTCACCGCTCTGCTTTCCGGCTGACCGACGCTCACAGTCAGTGCAGGAGGAGAGCAGAGCACAGCGCTGGAGGACAGACGGCTGTAGGTAAGTATGTACTGTTTGTTTTTTTACTTTTAGGATGGTAACCAGGGTAAACATCAGGTTACTAAGCGCGGCCCTGCGCTTAGTTACCCGATGTTTACCCTGGTTACCAGTGAAGACATCGCTGAATCGGTGTCACACACGCCGATTCAGCGATGTCTGCGGGGAGTCCAGCGACCAAATAAAGTTCTGGACTTTCTTCCCCGACCAGCGACAGCACAGCAGGGGCCTGATCGCTGCTGCCTGTCACACTGGACGATATCGCTAGCGAGGACGCTGCAACGTCACGGATCGCTAGCGATATCGTCTAGTGTGACGGTACCTTAAGGGTGGCCCAACCAGTTATGAGGTTTAAGAGGCACTCACTTTTTCACATAGGGGCTTGTAGGTTTGGATTTGTTTTTCCCTTAATAATAAAGACCTTCATTTATAATCTGCATGCATTTTGTGATTACTTGTGTTATCTTTGTCGAATATTGACATTTGTTCTGTGATCTGCAACATTTAAGTGTGACAAACATGCAGAAGAGTAGGAAATCAGGAAGTGAGCAAACACTTTTTCACGTCACTGTATATATCTGCCTTACACTTCCTTTGCTGTGAGATCTGTCTGGGTTTTGTTTTTTTTAGATCAGAAGAGAAATTTGTGCGTGCAGGATTTTTTTTTACGTTCTAAAAAATGTATGCCAAAATAAACCCATGGCAACTAATGGAGCCCCTCCGCTTTCATTTCCATAACTGTTGCAGATCACTTATTAACCCTAAAACAGAACACACAAACGCAATGACCGAAACGGACGTGTGAACAAAGCGTTGCACAGAGGTTAAGCTCTCCAAGCGCAGAGCACAAATGAAGTCACGTGTCACAGCTTTATGGCATTTGTCCTAAGTAGATCTAATAATGGACAATAAAATTAAACTGCGAGGAACAGCACGACCATTAGCTCGCTGGCCCTGCCACTCTGTGTGGATAAATCCATCAATGCAAACAAGTCCGCTTTATGAACATGTCATGCATTTATGAAAGAGAAAAAAAAATACCCATGAACTCACTATGCTTCTCATATAAGTGTATTAAAGCACTGGCACAAAAGCAATTACGTGCCCACATCTGCTTTCCAGATGACAAATGCTGAAATGAATTGGGTGGAAATAATGAAAAGACCAGAGAATAACTACCCGCAAGGATGCACATTTTATAGAGCAATGTGCTAACGAACCATCGGGAGGCGCTGTTCTAGCACTGTATCAGGGGCTACCTTTTGCCTGCTCTTTCTCCTGTGGGGTCAATGGCACTTAGTGTCCTTTGTCGCTATCCCCATGATGCAGATATAGTTGTCCATTGCAGGGTGCATTGCTGTGTAAGCTGATGACAGCATGCTGTAGGGGTTAAAACACAGATTTCAGCAATGTCTCTCATCAAGCTCTGTGGTTTTATTTGCTTGCTATAGTTGTTTCAGCTCCAGGAGCTTATCATTGCTGGGACACAGCAGAGCATGCATGCTAGTCCGACACGCCCCTGCCTGTGATCAGCACCTCACTGTCTATGGACATTGTATATACAGAGCCTAGTGTGGGCGGAGTTAGCTTCCTCAGCTCTGCTTCATACAAAAAATATGTGAAAACACTGATTGTGTCAAAACAGCTGCACCCAGTGAACTAAGTAATACGTTGGATTCAGCTTCTCTTTGCATACATCAGGCTGCTGTCAGAGGACAAACTAAGTGCAACTAAGTCTCATGAAATATACATCTTTATTAATAAACCTACTGGTCCGACATAGCCATATACAGTGGGGCAAAAAAGTATTTAGTCAGTCAGCATTAGTGCAAGTTCCACCACTTAAAAAGATGAGAGGCGTCTGTAATTTACATCATAGGTAGACCTCTACTATGGGAGACAAACTGAGAAAAAAAAATCCAGAAAATCACATTGTCTGTTTTTTTAACATTTTATTTGCATATTATGGTGGAAAATAAGTATTTGGTCAGAAACAAAATTTCATCTCAATACTTTGTAATATATCCTTTGTTGGCAATGACAGAGGTCAAACGTTTTCTGTAAGTCTTCACAAGGTTGCCACACACTGTTGTTGGTATGTTGGCCCATTCCTCCATGCAGATCTCCTCTAGAGCAGTGATGTTTTTGGCTTTTCGCTTGGCAACACGGACTTTCAACTCCCTCCAAAGGTTTTCTATAGGGTTGAGATCTGGAGACTGGCTAGGCCACTCCAGGACCTTGAAATGCTTCTTACGAAGCCACTCCTTCGTTGCCCTGGTGGTGTGCTTTGGATCATTGTCATGTTGAAAGACCCAGCCACGTTTCATCTTCAATGCCCTTGCTGATGGAAGGATGTTTGCACTCAAAATCTCACGATACATGGCCCCATTCATTCTTTCATGTACCCGGATCAGTCGTCCTGGCCCCTTTGCAGAGAAACAGCCCCAAAGCATGATGTTTCCATCACCATGCTTTACAGTAGGTATGGTGTTTGATGGATGCAACTCAGTATTCTTTTTCCTCCAAACACGACAAGTTGTGTTTCTACCAAACAGTTCCAGTTTGGTTTCATCAGACCATAGGACATTCTCCCAAAACTCCTCTGGATCATCCAAATGCTCTCTAGCAAACTTCAGACAGGCCCGGACATGTACTGGCTTAAGCAGTGGGACACGTCTGGCACTGCAGGATATGAGTCCATGGTGGCATAGTGTTTTTCTTATGGTAGGCCTTGTTACATTGGTCCCAGCTCTCTGCAGTTCATTCACTAGGTCCCCCCGTGTGGTTCTGGGATTTTTGCTCACCGTTCTTGTGATCATTCTGACCCCACGGGGTGGGATTTTGCGTGGAGCCCCAGATCGAGGGAGATTATCAGTGGTCTTGTATGTCTTCCATTTTCTAATTATTGCTCCCACTGTTGATTTCTTCACTCCAAGCTGGTTGGCTATTGCAGATTCAGTCTTCCCAGCCTGGTGCAGGGCTACAATTTTGTTTCTGGTGTCCTTTGACAGCTCTTTGGTCTTCACCATAGTGGAGTTTGGAGTCAGACTGTTTGAGGGTGTGCACAGGTGTCTTTTTATACTGATAACAAGGTTAAACAGGTGCCATTGCTACAGGTAATGAGTAGAGGAAAGAGGAGACTCTTAAAGAAGAAGTTACAGGTCTGTGAGAGCCAGAAATCTTGATTGTTTGTTTCTGACCAAATACTTATTTTCCACCATAATATGCAAATAAAATGTTAAAAAAAACAGAATGTGATTTTCTGGATTTTTTTTTCTCAGTTTGTCTCCCATAGTTGAGGTCTACCTATGATGTAAATTACAGACGCCTCTCATCTTTTTAAGTGGTGGAACTTGCACTATTGCTGACTGACTAAATACTTTTTTGCCCCACTGTACATTTAAGACTCACATAATAATAATAATAATAATAATAATAATACCTAAAACTGTAATCTTTATTAATAATATAGAAAAAGACAATAACACACACAAAGGCCCTAAGCCTGCAAACAAAGTGATTGGATGCTGTGTAATATAAAATACCCCTATATGGCCCTAATGGACCCTATTAAACCCTTCCTACCAGCAGAGGTTGGCACCCTAGCTTGTACGCAAAATGGCACCCCCGCTCACCGATGGCTAACCCTAGATGCACCCTAATAATCCTTAAATAGGTATAGGGTGCAACTGGTACCAACCAAATGACCTAAACCCAAAACATAATGCCGTGGTGATAAGAAGAAATGAAGGGTTAACGAGAGTGAACTCGACAAAACGATGTCCTCAAAACCAACACCCTGCTAATATTACCAAGCTCGCCATACACAACACA
The DNA here is from genome assembly GCF_032444005.1 of Ranitomeya imitator. Classification (NCBI taxonomy): domain Eukaryota; kingdom Metazoa; phylum Chordata; class Amphibia; order Anura; family Dendrobatidae; genus Ranitomeya; species Ranitomeya imitator. The sequence continues at coordinate 665,661,526 of NC_091282.1, forward strand.
ATCCACTATACCAAGACCAAAAATACCACATAAAGGGAAGAAATACCACCACACCATGACCAGATCACATAGTGACCAAATAATACCACATACAAGGAGAAATACCGCCACACCGTAACTAGATTACATATTCCACCACATAGTGGCCGAATAATATTACATACAGGGCATAAATATCGCCTCATTGTGACCAGACCACAAATTACCACCACGCAGTGATTAAATAATACCACATACAGGGGATAAATACCACAAGTCCGTTATCAGGCCGCATATTACCACTACATAGTTACTGAATACTATAATACTGATCATAAATACAAACCACAATACGAACAACACTGTTATTACCACCAGTGAGAATATACACAGGAGCTCTGTATATAGTGTTAGTGTACAGGTAATACAGTGATCATCAGTGACATTATACACAGGAGTTCTATATATAGAGGCAGTGTACAGGTACTACAGTAATCACTGGTGACATACACAGGAGCTCTGTATATTGTGTCAGTGTACAGGTAATACAGTGATCACAAGTGACATTATACACAGGAGCTCTGTATATAGTATCCGTGTACAGGTAATGCAGTGATCACCAGTGACATTATACACAGGAGCTCTGTATATAGTATCCATGTACAGGTAATACAGTGATCACTAGTGACATTATACACAGGAGCTTTGTTTATAGTGTCAGTGTACAGGTAATACAGTGATTACCAGTCACATTATACACAGGAGCTCAGTGTATAGTGTACAGGTAATACAGAGATCACCAGTGACATTATACTGTACACAGGACCTTTGTATATAGTGTCAGTGTACATGTAATACAGTGATCGCCAGTGACATTATACACAGGAGCTCTGTATATAGTGTCAGTGTACAGATAATGCAGTGATCACCAGTGACTTTATACACAGGAGTTCTGTATATAGCATATAGTGTATAGTATCAGTGTACAGGTAATACAGAGATCATCGGTGACTTTATACACAGGAGCTCTGTATATAGTGTCAGTGTACAGATAATACAGTGATCACCAGTGACATTATACACAGGATCTCTGTGTACAGTGTCAGTGTACAGGTAATACAGTGATCACCAATGACATTATACAGGAGCTCTGTATATAGTGTACAGGTAATACGGAGATCATCAACAACTTTATACACAGGAGCTCTGTATATAGTGTCAATATTCAAGTAATGCAGCGATCACCAGTGACATTATACACAGGAGCTCTGTGTATAGTTTCAGTGTACAGGCAATACAGAGATCACCAGTGACATTATACAAAGGAGCTCTGTATAAAGTGTCAGTGTACAGGTAATACAGTGATCACTAGTGACATTATACACAGGAGCTCTGTATATAGTGTGTAGTGTACAAGTAATTCAGTGATCACCAATTACATTATACACAGGAGCTCTGTATATAGTGTTAGTGTACAGGTAATATAGTGATCATCGGTGACTTTATGCACAGGAACTCTGTACACAGTATATAGTGTATAGTGTGCATGTACATATAATACACTGACTCACCAGTGACGTCTGTAGTTGAAGTCCTTTGTCTTTGCTTTTCTTCATCCAGCACAGAGCACCATCACTTCTTCCAGCCAGGACTCATCTCTGGCAAAAATAACAGTCATCAATAGCTGATCACTTCCAGAGCACATTCCCCACTTTTTTCCCCGACGTCTACACCACGTCAGATGAAGAAAAAAAGCAATGTAGTGCAGCACTGCACTGTAACGGGACCCCCCTTTTGTTTCCTCCATGGTAAACAATTTCCTATAAAATAAATTATATTACAGTAATAATAATATCCCTAATTGGACTCTACAGAAATTATGTTCCCCACTTGTCAACAGAAACTAATACAGCATGTTCCTCATTCTGGCCCCCAAACAGTGTCCAAGTCCCTCATCATTGACCCCCTTTAATAATCTCTCCCAGCCTAGCACCCTTTATTTTAAAATTTTCCACAGCCTGTTCCCCTATGTCCCATGTTTAGCCTGGCCCCAATATCTGCAGCCTGGGCTCCAGATATCCATCCTGCCCCCCCCCCCCAGCTTTCTATACTAGCCCCTAAATGTCCCTTGTCCTACTCCCCATATATCTATCCTGGCCCCCCATATATCCATCCTGGATCCCCCATATATCCAACCTGGTCCCTTGTCCTGTCTTGCATATACCCATTCTGCCCCCCATATATCCATCATGGTTCCCATATGTTCCTTGTCCTGCCCCTCATATATCCATCCTGCCCCCTCCATATGTCCATACTGGCCCCTTGCACTGCTCCCCCTCATATATCCATCTTGGCCCATTGTGTTGCTCCCCCCACCATACTGTATATCCATCCTGGCACCTTGTACTGCGCCCCCCATCATATATCCATCCGTATCTCTTGTGCTGCTCCCCCCCCCCCATATATCCATTCTGGCCTCTTGTGCTGCTCCCTACCCCAATGAGAAGTATTAAAGGTTAATTTTTATCCTTCATTATTCATAATTTTGCGGTTTTTCTTAGCTTACTACTACTAATCCAACACCTTTCTGTGAGTTACTACTACTGAGCCAACCGCTGTACTTTGTGTTACTACTGCTGAGCCAAAAACTGTTCTGTGTGTTACTACTACTGAGCCAACGCCTGTTCTCTGTATTAACCCCTTAGTGACGGAGCCCAATTTTTTAAATCTGACCAGTGTCACTTTATGTGGTAATAACTCCGCAACGCTTCAACAAATCCCAGTGATTTTTCCTGAAACATTACACTTTATGATAATGGTAAATTTAGGTCAATATGTTTTGAGTTTATTTATAAAAAAATATCAAAAATTTGAGAAAAATGTTAAAAAATTGCAATTTTCTAATTTTGAATGATTATCCCTTTAATCCAGATAGTCATACCACAGTAATCCATTAATAAATAACATTTCCCACATGTCGGCTTTACATCAGCATCATTTGTAAAATGTTATTTTATTTTGTTAGCAGTTTAGGAGGTTTAAAAATGTAGCAGCAATTTTTCACTTTTTCAAGGAAATTTACAAAATGTATTTCTTTAAGGACTTATCCATGTTTGAAGTGACTTTAGGGGTCTCATATATTGGAAAACCCCCAAACGTGTTACCATTTTAAAAACAGCACCCCCTGACATATTGAAAACTGCTGTCAGATAGTTTATTAACCCTTCAGTTGCTTTACAGGAATTAATGCAAAGTGGCATGACAGCTTTCCAGGAAAATTCCCACGCTCGAGTTCATATGAGGACAACCAGCAGAGGGCGCATCACCGCGAATGAAGGTAACTATAGGTCATTGACCTACATTACCTTCATTCCCCAGGGTTTTACAGGCACGACCACAGCTGCATTATAGCAGAGCTCCTGCCTGTAAAATATTTTAACCCCTTCACATGGATTTACATCGTGGGACGTTACAGATCAACGGAAGGTATGTATATTGTTGGTTTATTATTTTTCCTTTGTTACAGAGCGAGGGTCTTCAGGTGGATTGAGAGAGCAATACAATATTAAAACAACCTGTGTGTTTATTTCATTAAAATACTTTTCAATAATGTGTGTGTGTTTTTTTAACCCTTTCATACAATTGGATTAATAATGAATAGGTGTCAGAATTGACGCCTCTCCATTATTAATCTGGCTTAATGTCACCTTACAATAGCAAGGTGACATTAACCCTTCATTACCCCATATCCCACCGCTACACGGGAATGGGAAGAGAGTGGCCAAGTGCCAGAATAGGCGCATCTTCCAGATGTGCCTTTTCTGGGGTGGCTGGGGGCAGATGTTTTTATCCGGGGGGGGGCAATAACCATGGACCCTCTCCAGGCTATTAATATCTGCCCTCAGTCACTGGCTTTACTACTCTGGCGGAGAAAATTGCACGGGAGCCCACGCCAATTTTTTCCGCCATTTAACCCTTTAATTTAATAGCTAGAGCGCCCAAATTTTGCACATACACACTACTAACATTATTAGTGTGGTAATATGCAAAAAAAAAAATGGGGATATGAGATGGTTTACTGTATGTAAACCATGTCTCATATCATGTCGGGTTTAGGAAGGAGAAAGCAAAAGCCGGCAATTGAATTACCGGCTTTAAAGCTATCTCGCGCTGGATGAAATATTAATATATATACATATATATATATGTGTGTGTCTCACTGATATACACACCTTCTCACCTCAGGTGAGACACACCTTCTCATTTAAAGATTTTTCTGTATTTTCATGACTATGAAAATTGTACATTCACACTGAAGGCATCAAAACTATGAATTAACACATGTGGAATTATAAACTTAACAAAAAAGTGTGAAACAACTGAAATTATGTCTTCTATTCTAGGTTCTTCAAAGTAGCCACAATTTACTTTAATGACTGCTTTGCACACTCTTGGCATTCTCTTGATGAGCTTCAAGAGATAGTCACCGGGAATGGTTTTCAATTCACAGGTGTACCCTGTCAGTTTTAATAAGTGGGATTTCTTGCCTTATAAATGGGGTTGGGACCATCAGTTGTGTTGTGCAGAAGTCTGGTGGATACACAGCTGATAGTCCTACTGAATAGACTCAGAATTTGTATTATGGCAAGAAAAAAGCAGCTAAGTAAAGAAAAACGAGTGGCCATCATTACTTTAAGAAATGAAGGTCAGTCAGTCCGAAAAATTGGGAAAACTTTGAAAGTGTCCCCAAGTCCCCAGTGGCAAAAACCATCAAGCGCTACAAAGAAACTGGCTCACATGAAGACCTCCCCAGGAAAGGAAGACCAAGAGTCACCTCTGCTTCTGAGGATAAGTTTAACCGAGTCACCAGCCTCAGAAATCGCAGGTTAACAGCAGCTCAGATTAATGACCAGGTCAATGCCACACAGAGTTCTAGCAGCAGACACATCTCTACAACAACTGTTAAGAGGAGACTTTGTGCAGCAGGCCTTCATGGTAAAATAGCTGCTAGGAAACCACTGCTAAGGAAAGGCAAGAAGCAGAAGAGACTTGTTTGGGCTAAAGAACACAAGGAATGGACATTAGACCAGTGGAAATCTGTGCTTTGGTCTGATGAGTCCAAATTTTAGCTCTTTGGTTCCAACCACCATGTCTTTGTGTGATGCAGAAAAGGTGAACGGATGGACTCTACATGCCTGGTTCCCACCGTGAAGCATGGAGGAGGTGTGATGGTGTGGGGGTGCTTTGCTGGTGACACTGATGGGGATTTATTCAAATTTGAAGGCATACTGAACCAGCATGGCTACCACAGCATCTTGCAGTGGCATGCTATTCCATCCGATTTGCGTTTAGCTGGACCATGATTTATTTTTCAACAGAACAATGACCCCAAACAAACCTCCAGGCTGTGCAAGGTGTGTAAGGGCTATTTGACAAAGAAGAAGAGTGATGGGGTGCTACGCCAGATGACCTGGCCTCCACAGTCACCAGACCTGATCCCAATCGAGATGGTTTGGGGTGAACTTGACCGCAAAGTGAAGGCAAAAGGGCCAACAAGTGCTAAGCATCTTTGGGAACTCCTTCAAGACTGTTGGAAGACCATTCCCGGTGTCTACCTCTTGAAGTTCATCAAGAGAATGCCAAGAGTGTGCAAAGTAGTCATCAAAGCAAAAGATGGCTACTTTGAAGAACCTAGAATATAAGACATAATTTCAGTAGTTTCACACTTTTTTGTTAAGTATATAATTCCACATGTGTTAATTCATAAATTTGATGCCTTCAGTGTGAATGTACAATTTTCATAGTCATGAAAATACAGAAAAATCTTTAAATAAGAAGGTGTGTCCAAACTTTTGATCTGTACTGTATATATATATATATAGATAGATAGATAGATAGATAGACAGACAGTACATATGTTTTTATGTTTTTGGGAGCACATGGATTCATTGTATGTCCGTATGTCGGTTTTGCAAGCCTGCGAGAAAATCTCGCAGTACGGATGCCATATGGATTACATACGGAGGATGCCATGTGCAAAATACGCTGACACACCCTGCATACGGAAAAGATACGGACCACTATTTTGGGGACTTTTCTGCGTATTACGGCCGTAAATTACGGACCGTATTTTTATACGCTGAGGGTGACGCCGGCCTAAGGCCGCTATTTGGTCGTGAATTGCCATGGCAAACATCAGGACCACACAATCATGATCTGAGGGCACCGATGGGGATAAAGAGGGAGAAGCCCCCACACTCTGTTAACCATTTATGATGTATTCACTATTAACAGCAGCATCTAAGGGGTTAAACAGATATGGATGTTGCAAATACTGATCGTGGCTGATGCAGCAAGTTGTCAGCTATAGTGTACAGCCGACAGCTGCGGGATTGTTACCTGTATGGGGAGGCTATTCTCTTATATCTCAGGTCAGTTAAAAGACGTATTGGCTGTCATTAATACTGAGCCAACACCTGTTCTGTGTGTTACTACTACTGAGCAAACACCTGTTCTGTGTGTTACTACTACTGAGCAAACACCTGTTCTGTGTGTTACTACTACTGAGCCAACCCCTGTTCTGTGTGTTACTACTACTGAGCCAACGCTTGTTCTGTGTTACTATTACTGAGCCATCGCCTGTTCTGTGTGTTACTACCACTGAGCCAACGCCTGTTCTGTGTGTTACTACTACTGAGACAACTCTTGTTCTGTGTTACTATTACTGAGCCATCGCCTGTTCTGTGTGTTACTACCACTGAGCCAACGCCTGTTCTAGGTGTTACTACTACTGAGACAACTCTTGTTCTGTGTTACTATTACTGAGCCATCGCCTGTTCTGTGTGTTACTACCACTGAGCCAACGCCTGTTCTGTGTGTTACTACTACTGAGACAACGCTTGTTCTGTGTTACTACTACTGAGCCATCGCCTGTTCTGTGTGTTACTACCACTGAGCCAACGCCTGTTCTATGTGTTACTACTACTGAGACAACGCTTGTTCTGTGTTACTATTACTGAGCCATCGCCTGTTCTGTGTGTTACTACCACTGAGCCAACGCCTGTTCTGTGTGTTACTACTACTGAGACAACACTTGTTCTGTATTACTACTACTAAGCCATCGCCTGTTCTGTGTGTTACTACCACTGAGCCAACGCCTCTTCTATGTGTTACTACTACTGAGTCATCGCCTGTTCTGTGTGTTACTACAACTGAGATAACTCCTGCTCAGAAAGGCCATACTGGGCCCCCGGTTATAAGGGGAGGCCTACATGACAGGGTGACGTGAGAAGATAGGGAGCTGACAGGGCTATGGGGTTTTTAGATTTTTCCTCAATGGGGTTAATATTACATGCTGGAAAGGGTAATGGGAGGGGTTGGAGGCGAAATTACAGGGGGGGACATTGTAAGAGGGGGCAGACATCTTAGTAGAGCAACCATTTTGAGTACCCACCTTTGCGACAAGAAGCTGTGAGGTACTTCTGGGATGGAGGTTGAGGCCCTGCTGCAGCATTTGCAGGACGCAGCGGGTACATAAGGCGCAGGATAGTTGCAGGCTTCAATCAACAGCTTGCTACAGGGGCCGGTGGCTGGAGTATCCCAGGCTCCTCTGGAGGGGCGCTGGCTGCGGAGGTCTAGGCCTCCGGCATGCTTAAGCCCTGATGTCACCCCCCATGTCCGGCGCCGAATTAGGAGCCCCTCCGGGGACCCTACGGTTGGAAATGCAGGCAGTGGTCCAGTGGCCTCACGTCATACTGCCGGAAGGAATCCTGCTGAGTGGCGGGGCCTGCAGCAGGGAGAGGAGTCGGCCTCCCCCTCATCTTCAGCGAGACAGCATAGGAGGCTGGGAACCGGAGCAGCGGGCTACGGCACTGGAACTGGGCCCACTTAGCAAAGGAGATCACGGGAATCTAGGAGACGGGGCTGTATGTAGCGGCTCCTTAGCGTCGGGAGTGTCGCAGGCGGCAGAGTGTCGCGGGCAGTGCCAGTTGCATCGCAAGGTGTCACTGCTCAGCGCGGTGAGACCTGGGGGATAAGAACAACGCAGGTCCCTTTGGAGGGACACGGGCACCAGCCAGTTGCCTCGGTCGCCAGGACAGATGAGAGGCATCAGGAAACGGCTGGAGCGGCCTTACACGGGCATCTACAGGATGGCTCAGCTCCCCCGTGCATCAACAGCTCCCCCATGCATCGGCTCCATGGGTCCCTGCAGAGATGGCTGCCTCGGCATCAGACATGGGCTTGAGGTCTGTGGGACAGGGAGACCCAGGGGCTCTGGATTCTTGGACTTCTAGGTCCAGGAGGGACACTGGACAACTTCAACAGGATGCCGAATCTTTGGCTGCTGGGTTCACAGCGCCCAGGCAGCTAGGTAAGATTGATCATAATTTTCTTTTTAACCCTTGCTTAGCTTCTCCAGAGTTTAAAACTGCGATATCTGGGGGGATTAGCGGGGTATGGGGTTAATTTTGAATGGCCTGCGGGATTTATCTATGTTATGGGGGTCCGGGATGCAAAGGGGTCATCTGCCTGGTTAGGGAATTCTAACATGGTATTGGGGTCTGGGAGTGCATTGGTAATATCTGGGACTTATGGCAGTGCAGGGGTTGGGATCAGTGTTACAGCTTCTACAGTGGGTAGTGGCGTGGCTTCTAGGGCTACCACGCCAGCCGACGAACCAGGGAGTACAGGGCAAGGGGAGGTTGCAGCTGGTGATAAAGAAAAAGAAGATATAGTACATCTAGATGACGCGGCTAGAGGGGAAGTGTACGTGTGTTTTGAGGGGCCACTGGGGGCCCATTTAAAACAGGTAAAGAGGGAAAAGATATGCAAGGGAGAATATGTGGAATATACAGTATTTTCTTTGTTGCCACTAGAACACTTTAATTTAGATAGAGTTAGAAGGGAGGATTCTAAAAGGGAGGTGAAGAAAAGAGGAGGTATCGGTTAATACCAAGGACTAGGGTTGAGCGAAACGGGTCGTTCATTTTCAAAAGTCGCCGACTTTTGGCAAAGTCGGGTTTCATGAAACCCGATCCGACCCCTGTGCGGGGTCGGCCATGCGGTACGCGACTTTCGCGCCAAAGTCGCGTTTCAATGACGCGAAAAGCGCCATTTCTCAGCCAATGAAGGTAAACGCAGAGTGTGGGCAGCGTGATGACATAGGTCCTGGTCCCCACCATCTTAGAGAAGGGCATTGCAGTGATTGGCTTGCTGTCTGCGGCGTCACAGGGGCTATAAAGGGGCGTTCCCGCCGACCGCCATGTTACTGCTGCTGATCTGAGCTTAGGGAGAGGTTGCTGCCGCTTCGTCAGAAGCAGGGATAGCGTTAGGCAGGGTCCATTAACCACCAAACCGCTTGTGCTGTAGCGATTTCCACTGCCCAACACCACCTTCGGTGTGCAGGAACAGTGGAAGCTACATTTTTTTTTTTTTTTCCCCTCAGCGCTGTAGCTCATTGGGCTGCCCTAGAAGGCTCCCTGATAGCTGCATTGCTGTGTCTACGCCGCTGTGCAAACCAACTGCTTTTTTCAAAGCACAAATCCTCTTGTTCCTTCCTTTCTGCACAGCTATCTTTTTTGTTTGTCCACACTTTTTATTTAATTTGTGCATCAGTCCACTCCTTATTGCTGCCTGCCATACCTGGCTGAGATTACTGCAGGGAGATAGTAATTGAAGGACACTCCCTGTTTTTTTTTTTTTTTTTTTTGTGTGGGAGATTAAGATTGACATTTCTGCTAGAGTGCCATCCCTGTGTGTGCCATCTCTCACTCAGTGGGCCATAGAAAGCCTATTTATTTTTTTGCTTGATTTGGGTTATAAAATCTACCTGAAAAAATCACTACATCAATCAGTGGGAGAAAAATATTGGCCTCAGGGCTTGTGTGCCACTCTTGACTCCTGTGTGTGCCATCTCTCAGTCAGTGGGCCATAGAAAGCCTATTTATTTTTTTGCTTGATTTGGGTTCTAAAATCTACCTGAAAAAATCACTACATCAATCAGTGGGAGAAAAATATTGGCCTCAGGGCTTGTGTGCCACTCCTGACTCCTGTGTGCATCATCACTCACTCAGTGGGCCATAGAAAGCCCATTTTTTTTTTTTTTTGCTTTATTTGGGTTCTAAATTCAACCTGAAAAAATCAATAAATCAATCAGTGGGAGATTAATATTGGCCTTTGGGCTTGTGTGCCAGTCCTAAGCGTGCCATCTCTCTCTCTCAGATAGTGGGCCATAGAAAGCCTATTTATTATTTTTTTTTATTGGGTTTATAAATTTTCCCTGGAACAAAAAAAAAAAAAGTGGGAGATTAATATTGGCCTCTGGGCTTGTGTGCCAGTCCTGAGCGTGCCATCTCTCTCACAAATAGTGGGCCATAGAAAGCCTATTTATTTTTTTGCTTGATTTGGGTTCTAAAATCTACCTGAAAAAATCACTACATCAATCAGTGGGAGAAAAATATTGGCCTCAGGGCTTGTGTGCCACTCCTGACTCCTGTGTGCATCATCACTCACTCAGTGGGCCATAGAAAGCCCTTTTTTTTTTTTTTTGCTTTATTTGGGTTCTAAATTCAACCTGAAAAAATCAATAAATCAATCAGTGGGAGATTAATATTGGCCTTTGGGCTTGTGTGCCAGTCCTAAGCGTGCCATCTCTCTCTCTCAGATAGTGGGCCATAGAAAGCCTATTTATTATTTTTTTTATTGGGTTTATAAATTTTCCCTGGAACAAAAAAAAAAAAAGTGGGAGATTAATATTGGCCTCTGGGCTTGTGTGCCAGTCCTGAGCGTGCCATCTCTCTCACAAATAATGGGCCATAGAAAGCCTATTTATTTTTTTTTTATTGGGTTTATAAATTTTCCCTGAAAAAAAATACAAAGTGGGAGATTAATATTGGCCTCTGGGCTTGTGTGCCAGTCCTGAGCGTGCCATCTCTCTCACAAATAGTGGGCCATAGAAAGCCTATTTATGTTTTTGGTTGATTTGGGTTCTAAATTCTACCTGAAAAAATCAATAAATCAATCAGTGGGAGATAAATATTGGCCTCTGGGCTTGTGTGCCACTCCTGACTCCTGTGTGCGTCATCTCTCACTCAGTGGGCCATAGAAAGCCTTTTTTTGTTTTATTTGTTTTCTAAATTCTCCCTGAAAAAATCATTTTATTTTATTTGGTTTCTAAATTCTTCCTGAAAAAATCATTTTATTCTATTATTTTTTTTCCTAAAGTCTCCCTGAAAAAAAAAAAAAAAAAAATCAGTGGGAGATTAATATTGCCCTTTCTGCTTGTGTGCCAGTCTTGACTCCTGGGTGTGCCATCTCTCTCTCTCTCTCCAATTGTGGGCCATAGAAAGCCTATTATTTTTTTAGCTTGATTTGGGTTCCAAAATCTACCTGAAAAAATCACTACATCAATCAGTGGGAGATAAATATTGGCCTCTGGGCTTGTGTGCCACTCCTGACTCCTGTGTGCGTCATCTCTCACTCAGTGGGCCATAGAAAGCCTTTTTTTGTTTTATTTGTTTTCTAAATTCTCCCTGAAAAAATCATTTTATTTTATTTGGTTTCTAAATTCTTCCTGAAAAAATCATTTTATTCTATTTTTTTTTTTCCTAAAGTCTCCCTGAAAAAAAAAAAAATCAAATCAGTGGGAGATTAATATTTACATTTGTGCTTCAGTGACAGTCCTGCGTGTGTGGCATCTCTCTCATTTGTTGCCACCAACAACAGAGTGTGTAACATTGTGCCTGATTTTCGTTGTGGTCTCACTCACCTGTAAAGGGGTAGCTAAATCATACTGAAGTTATAGCTCACCGTGTAAGTTGTGTGACAGCAACAAATACCGCTAGTTTGGTTACGTTTTTAAAACAATGAGGAAGTCTGGTGGAAGAGGTCGTGGCCGGGGGCGTTCATTGTCAGCTGGTAATGAGGGTAGTGGTAGTGGTGGAGCATCAGCTGGTCGTGGGAAAAAAAATATTGCACCTAAGTCTGGAGCTGTGGAGCCAGGTTCGTCGTCTGGCTACACAAGGCCTCGAACGCTCCCTTTTCTGGGAGTAGGAAAACCGCTTTTAAAGCCGGAGCAGCAAGAGCAAGTTTTGGCTTATCTTGCTGACTCAGCCTCTAGCTCTTTTGCCTCCTCTCGTGAAACTGGTAAATGTCAAAGCAGCGCGTCGTTAGTGGATGTTCACGGTCAGGGACAAGTCGCTTCCTTGTCCTCTTCAGCAAAAACAACAACAGAGAAGAATGCAGCAGGCGACACAACAGGTTACTCCATGGAGCTCTTTACACATACCGTCCCTGGCTTAGAAAGTGAAGCAGTTAACAGTCCATGCCCATTACAAGTTGAATCTGACATGGAGTGCACTGATGCACAGCCACAGCCAGACTACTATGCTGGTCCTTTGACTCAGACCACAACATTGCCCTCGCAGGGTAATGATCAAGAATCAGACCCTGATGAGACTATGTTGCCCCATCACGAACGCTATACCACCGACCGACACGGTGACACAGACGAAGTTGCACACGAGCTACAAGAAGAGGTAATAGATGACCCAGTTCTTGACCCCGATTGGCAGCCATTGGGGGAACAGGGTGCAGGCTGCAGCAGTTCTGAAGCGGAGGAGGAGGGGCCGCAGCAGGCATCAACATCGCAACGAGTTCCATCTGCCGGGCCCGTATCTTGCCCAAAACGCGTGGCAAAGCCAAAACCTGTTGGAGGACAGCGTGGCCATCCGGTTAAAGCTCAGTCTGCAATGCCTGAAAAGGTATCCGATGCTAGAAAGAGTGCAGTCTGGCATTTTTTTAAACAACATCCAATTGATCAGCGCAAAGTCATCTGTCAAAAATGTTCAACTACCTTAAGCAGAGGACAGAATCTGAAAAGTCTCAATACAAGTTGCATGCATAGACATTTAACCACCATGCATTTGCAAGCCTGGACTAACTACCAAACGTCCCTTAAGGTTGTAGCACCCTCGGCCAATGAAGCTAGTCAGCAACTCAACATCCCTTCCGGCAGTGTAGGGCCACCATTTTCCGCACCATCTGCAGTATCTGTGCAGGTTTCTTTGCCAGGCCAAAGCAGTCAGGGTCAGGGAATCACCAGTTTCGTAGTAGGAAACACTGCATCTAGGGCACCGGCGGCAACAATACCATCTCCCACCGTCTCTCAGTCTGCCATGTCCACCGGCACCCCCGCTAGTTCCACGATCTCCAGCTCTCCAGTCCAGCTCACCGTACATGAGACTATGGTTAGAAAAAGGAAGTACTTAGCCTCGCATCCGCGTACACAGGGTTTGAACGCCCACATAGCTAGACTAATCTCGTTAGAGATGATGCCCTACCGGTTAGTTGAAAGCGAAGCTTTCAAAGCCCTGATGGACTACGCTGTACCACGCTACGAGCTACCCAGTCGACACTTTTTTTCCAGAAAAGCCATCCCAGCCCTCCACCAGCATGTTAAAGAGCGCATCGTCCATGCACTCAGGCAATCTGTGAGCACAAAGGTGCACCTGACAACAGATGCATGGACCAGTAGGCATGGCCAGGGACGTTACGTGTCCATCACGGCACACTGGGTGAATGTTGTGGATGCAGGGTCCACAGGGGACAGCAAGTTTGGGACAGTTCTGCCTAGCCCACGGTCTAGGAAACAGTTGGCTGTAGCCGTTCGCACCCCCTCCTCCTCCTCTTCGTCCTCCTGCAGAAGCGAGAGCTCGTCCACAGACCGCAGTCGCACAACCACTCCATCCGCAGCTGCCACTGTTGCACACCAGGTCTCCCATTATGGGGCAGCTACTGGCAAACGTCAGCAGGCTGTATTGGCTATGAAGTGTTTGGGCGACAACAGACACACCGCGGAAGTTCTGTCCGAGTTCTTGCAGAAAGAAACGCAGTCGTGGCTGGGCACTGTAGATCTTGAGGCAGGCAAGGTAGTGAGTGATAACGGAAGGAATTTCATGGCTGCCATCTCCCTTTCCCAACTGAAACACATTCCTTGCCTGGCTCACACCTTAAGCCTGGTGGTGCAGTGCTTCCTGAAAAGTTATCGGGGGTTATCCGACCTGCTCCTCAAAGTGCGTGGACTTTGCTCACATATCCATCGTTCGCCCGTACACTCCAGCCGTATGCAGACCTATCAGCGTTCTTTGAACCTTCCCCAGCATCGCCTAATCATAGACGTTGCAACAAGGTGGAACTCAACACTGCACATGCTTCAGAGACTGTGCGAACAGAGGCGGGCTGTTATGTTTTTGTGTGAGGATACACATACACGGGCAGGCAGTAGGATGGCAGACATGGAGTTGTCAGGTGTGCAGTGGTCGAAGATTCAAGACATGTGTCAAGTCCTTCAGTGTTTTGAGGAATGCACACGGCTGGTTAGTGCAGACAACGCCATAATAAGCATGAGCATCCCCCTAATGCGTCTGCTCATGCAAAGTTTGACGCACATAAAGGATCAGGCGTCTGCAGCTGAGGAAGAGGAAAGCCTAGATGACAGTCAGCCATTGTCTGGCCAGGGCAGTGTACAGGACGAGTTAGCGGGCGAAGAGGAGGACGAGGAGGATGATGGGGATGATTATATTTTTAATGAGGAAGCTTTTCCGGGGCCACTGGAAATTGGTGGTGCGGCAAGGCCGGGTTCTGGTTTTTGGAGGGACACAAGTGACGTGGATTTGCCTGAAACTGCCCCTCAACCAAGCACAACCGCAGATTTGAGACCTGGAACTTTGGCCCACATGGCGGATTATGCCTTACGTATCCTCAAAAGGGACACACGCATAACTAAAATAATGAACGATGACGATTACTGGTTGGCCTGCCTCCTTGATCCTCGCTATAAAGGCAAATTGCAAAATATAATGCCACATGAGAACTTGGAACTAATATTAGCAACCAAACAATCAACTCTTGTTGACCGTTTGCTTCTGGCATTCCCTGCACACAGCGCCCGTGATCGTTCTCACACGAGCTGCAGGGGCCATCAGACCAGAGGAGTTAGAGGGGCAGAAATCAGAAGTGGCGTTGGCCAGAGGGGTTTTCTGACCAGGTTGTGGAGTGATTTTGCTATGACCGCAGACAGGACAGGTACTGCAGCATCAATTCAAAGTGACAGGAGACAACATTTGTCCAGTATGGTTACAAACTATTTTTCATCCCTTATCGATGTTCTCCCTCAATCGTCATTCCCATTTGATTACTGTGCATCCAAATTAGACACCTGGCCAGAATTGGCAGAATATGCATTGCCGGAGCTTGCTTGCCCGGCAGCTAGTGTCCTATCAGAAAGAGTATTCAGTGCTGCAGGTTCAATACTAACAGAAAAAAGGACTCGTCTGGCTACCCAAAATGTAGATGATCTAACCTTCATTAAAATGAACCACAACTGGATTTCAAAATCTTTTGCCCCACCTTGCCCGGCTGACACCTAGCTTTCCTATGAAAAGGTCTTGCCTGTGGACTATTCTGAATGCCTTTTCCAATCTCGTAATTTTCTGCACCTGATTGTCCAGCATACGACATGTTTACACCTCACTAAATGGCCAAACTCCCCACACGGGGCCGTGGTATCGACACTTGGCGACAGCACCCGTGAGAGTGCTGTTTGTCTGAAGAGGTGGGTGTGCCCGCTTTTGGTCGACGGCACTGCCACTGGGTCCCTCCTAGTACAATAAAGTGTCTCTGGCGGTGGTGGTGCGCACCCAACGTCAGACACACCGTTGTAATATGAGGGGCCCTGGGCCTGTACCGCCGGCCACAAGACAGTTCCCCCCCCCCCAGCTCAAACAGTGCTCTACCACTTGCAAAATTATCTCACAGCTCCACCAATGTTTAGTCTGTGCGCTGACATCCTTCAATGCCTGCCACTGACAATACCATTGTATTGACATTTTTGTTATGTTAGGCCTTCGAAGCCTGTCTGCGGTCACTCCTTCCACTATGCCTCCACTGACCACACCACTGCTGCCCGTGTACCCCTGGAACCAATTTAAAATTGCCTACAGCCAGCCCAATTTTTTTATTTTAGGCCTTCGATGCCTGTCTGCGGTCCATTCTTTCTACTACTACTACACTGACCAGGCCACTGCTGCCCGTGTACCCCTGGAACCAATTTAAAATTGCCTACAGCCATGTGTTATTATTTTAGGCCTTCGATGCCTGTCTGCGGTCACTCCTTCCACTAGGCCTCCACTGACCACACCACTGCTGCCCGTGTACCCCTGGAACCAATTTAAAATTGCCTACAGCCAGCCCAATTTTTTTATTTTAGGCCTTCGATGCCTGTCTGCGGTCCATTCTTTCTACTACTACTACACTGACCAGGCCACTGCTGCCCGTATACCCCTGGAACCAATTTAAAATTGCCTACAGCCATGTGTTATTATTTTAGGCCTTCGATGCCTGTCTGCGGTCACTCCTTCCACTAGGCCTCCACTGACCACACCACTGCTGCCCGTATACCCCTGGAACCAATTTAAAATTGCCTACAGCCAGCCCAATTTTTTTATTTTAGGCCTTCGATGCCTGTCTGCGGTCCGTTCTTTCTACTACTACTACACTGACCAGGCCAATGCTGCCCGTGTTCCCCTGGAGCCAATTTAAAATTGCCAACAGCAATGTGTTATTATTGTTAGGCCTTCGATGCCTGTCTGCGGTCACTCCTTCCACTAGGCCTCCACTGACCACACCACTGCTGCCCGTATACCCCTGGAACCAATTTAAAATTGCCTACAGCCAGCCCAATTTTTTTATTTTAGGCCTTCGATGCCTGTCTGCGGTCCGTTCTTTCTACTACTACTACACTGACCAGGCCACTGCTGCCCGTGTTCCCCTGGAACCAATTTAAAATTGCCAACAGCAATGTGTTATTATGTTAGGCCTTCGATGCCTGTTTGCGGTCACTCCTTCCAATAGTTCTCCACTGACCAGACCAATGCTGGCCGTGTACCCCTGGAACCCAGCTGAAAGTGCATGTAGCCTCCTTTTTTTCTTTGTTTTATATTTAGAAAGCCCAGATGAACTACGCTGTGCAACGGTTCAAGCTACCCAGTCGACATTTCTTTTGCAAGAAAAGCCATCCCAGCCCTCCACCGGCATGAAAAAGTCTGTATTGTCATAGCACTCAGGCAATCAAACAGTAGAAAGGTGCACCTGACAAGAGACGCATGGACCAGTAGGCATGTCCACAAAAAGTTACGTGTCCATTACGGCGCACTGGGTTAATGTGTTGGATGCATGGTCCACAGGGGACAGCCTACAAAGTCTGTCTGCAGTCCCTAATTCCAATTTTCCTCCGCTGACCACACCACTGCTGCCCGTGTACCCCTGGAACCAATTTTACAGTGTCTACAGCCTAATTTTGTTATGTTAGGCCTACTACGCCTGTCTGCGGTCCCTCCTTCCAATACTCGTCCACTGACCACACCACTGCTGCCCGTGGACCCCTGGAACCTATTTTTAATTGCATAGAGCATCCTTTTTTTAATAGTAGGCGTACAAAGTCTGTCTGCGGTCCACTATTGAAATTGTCCTCCACTGCTCAGAGCACTGCTGCTTGTGTACCCCTGTAACTTTTTTAAGCTGCAGTGAGCCACATTTTTGGGTTAAGTCCTACTACCTGTGTCTGTCTGCGCCACTCAATTCAGCTGTGTTCCTTTGAAAAAAGCTGAGCGTCAATAGTCTTGTTTTCAGCCTCTAGGAATTTTAAAACTGCATTGGGGGTACAACTTTGGTAGGGCCTACTAACGGTGTCTGCCTCCCCAAGGTGTGCCCCAGGTTTCCTCGCCATTGCTTCGATCTTAATGCTCTCGTTTAGTAGTTGTTGGAAACTACACTGCATTAGGCCTACAAATTGGGTATGGGGTGTAGAGAGATGGTGTGTTCCACTCCAAGGTGTTCTCCAGGTTGCCTTTCCTGAGCTTCGATCTTCCGGCTCTCGTTTAGTAGTTGTTGGAAACTACGCTGAATTAGGCCTACAAATTGGGTATGGGGTGTAGAGAGATGGTGTGTTCCACTCCAAGGTGTTCTCCAGGTTGCCTTTCCTGAGCTTCGATCTTCCGGCTCTCGTTTAGTAGTTGTTGGAAACTACACTGCATTAGGCCTTCAAATTGGGTATGGGGTGTAGAGAGATGGTGTGTTCCACTCCAAGGTGTTCTCCAGGTTGCCTTTCCTGAGCTTCGATCTTCCGGCTCTTGTTTAGTAGTTGTTGGAAACTACGCTGCATTAGGCCTACAAATTGGGTATGGGGTGTAGAGAGATGGTGTGTTCCACTCCAAGGTGTTCCCCAGGTTTCCTCGCCAATGCTTCGATCTTCATGCTCTCGTTTAGTAGTTGTTGGAAACTACACTGCATTAGGCCTACAAATTGGGTATGGGGTGTAGAGAGATGGTGTGTTCCACTCCAAGGTGTTCTCCAGGTTGCCTTTCCTGAGCTTCGATCTTCCGGCTCTCGTTTAGTAGTTCTTGGAAACTACACTGCATTAGGCCTACAAATTGGGTATGGGGTGTAGAGAGATGGTGTGTTCCACTCCAAGGTGTTCTCCAGGTTGCCTTTCCTGAGCTTCGATCTTCCGGCTCTCGTTTAGTAGTTCTTGGAAACTACACTGCATTAGGCCTACAAATTGGGTATGGGGTGTAGAGAGATGGTGTGTTCCACTCCAAGGTGTTCTCCAGGTTGCCTTTCCTGAGCTTTGATCTTCCGGCTCTCGTTTAGTAGTTCTTGGAAACTACACTGCATTAGGCCTACAAATTGGGTATTGGGTGTAGAGAGATGGTGTGTTCCACTCCAAGGTGTTCTCCAGGTTGCCTTTCCTGAGCTTCGATCTTCCGGCTCTCGTTTAGTAGTTGTTGGAAACTACACTGCATTAGGCCTACAAATTGGGTATGGGGTGTAGAGAGATGGTGTGTTCCACTCCAAGGTGTTCTCCAGGTTGCCTTTCCTGAACTTCTATCTTCAGGCTCTCATTAAATTGTGGTTAAACGGAACAACTGCATTTGGCGTACTAGTTGGTTTGGGGCCTACTATCGGTGTCTGCCACTCCTTGCTGTTCTCCTGGTTTCCTGTCCTGAAATTCCATTTTCAGGCTCTCGTTAAGTAGTTGTTAATGTTAGACTGCATTTGGCCTACTAGTTGGGTTGGGGCCTACTATCGGTGTCTGCCACTCCTTGCTGTTCTCCTCCACTGAACAAAGCTGTGCCGCCTGTTTACTACGGTTGCCAATTTTGAACTGCATTTCGACTACTTACTGATTTGGGCCTACTCTCTGTGTCAGCCTCTCATTCCAGTTGTCCTCCACTGCAATTCCCCCTGGTTAGTCCTGTGTTACCAATTTTGAACTGCATTTAGCCCACTTTATTCTTTGGGCCTATATCTGTGTTTCCTCCTCATCCTGCCCATTGCCCAGCCAGTGATAGATGAGTCTGCTGGTACATTGAGCCATAACGCAAAATTCCCCGTGCACGCTACACAGCAAGATTGTGACCCTGCTGAAAGTCAGGTTCCTCTTCCCGCATACCATACCACCTTACACGAGGACAAAGAGGAAGGTGCAGATGAAAGTGCAGGTTCCTTCATCAGGTGGGGGGAGGAATACTAGTTGGCGACGTCACTGGCACAGGGCCTCTCATAGTACGCAAAAGTGTTGCTGCCGGTGGGAGGCGCCCCCGCCGTGCAAACACACCGCTGTACTTTGAGGGGCCCTGTGCCAGTGCCAATGCCAACGAGTGGGCCCCCCCTGCTTGCTCAGGATCACAGCACTTGCAAAGTTGAAATACTTACCTCTCCCTGCTCCACTGCCGTGACGTGGTCTAGATTTACTGGGCCCACTAATTACTTGAACCAGCCCTACCCCCCACAACTTTAGCCAAATGACCCCCAATTTCAAATGCCTTCCAATTATTATAAGGTAAATTACGATTGACAAGCTTCTTTAACAAGAATGGATGTTTTTGCCATTAAAATGGGCAGTGTAGGTGTTTTCCTGGCCTCCACTCACTGCCGATTATGCTCCCCCATTGACTTGCATTGGGTTTCGTGTTTCGGGCGATACCCGACTTTTCGCGATAATCGGCCGATTCCACTCGACTCGACTTCTAAGATAGTCGGGTTTCGCGAAACACGGCTCGACTCTAAAAAGGTCAAGGTCGCTCAACCCTACCAAGGACCTTTCCCAAATGGTTACAAGCATTTGCCATTTTGGCTAGTGTAATTGGGGAAAAGGCGCCCAAAAATTGTTAGGGTCTTTTCTGTTATTTGGATGCTATAGGTGAAGCCTACCAGGTGGTTGAGGTATGACGAGCAGTTTCGTCAACGGAAAGCTGTTAGTACTATTATTTGATTTGACCACAAGAATATAGTTTTATGGTTGAGGGTGATGGTTCCATCTCGGTTAGGTCAATCTAGTCAGCCTTTTTGAGGGGGCACTGGGGTTCGGGACAGTCAGGACACTCAGTGGCTATGTAGAAGGAACTGTGTTTTTTTCCTTTAATGAAGGAACATGCAAATTCGGGAACAAATGCAAATTAAAACATGAATACTCAGCTTGCGGGGGCACGCACAGAGCTGCAAAATGTTTCAAGGGAGGTAAATCAAGAGGGGGGACTCAGCTGAAAAAAGGGGAGACGCCAGTTAAGTTAGACGCGATGGAGGGTTTTCTAGCTAGAAACCCAGGTGCGTCGGCAGCTGACTTGTTGAGAGAGGGTTTTAGAGATGGTTTTAAAATCCCGTTCGTTGAGCAAAAAGTTTGTTTGTCCAAAAAGAATTTAAAATCAGCTTTACAGTAACCTGGGTTGGTATCGGAGAAATTACAGAAGGAAGTCGCATGGGGTAGAATGGCAGGCCCATTTGTTACAGCTCCTACTAGTAATTTGAGGGTGTCACCGCTTGGAGTGGTACCAAAAAAGGAACATAATAAATTCAGGTTGATCCATCATTTATCTTTTCCAAAAGGGGTGTCTGTGAATGACGAGATCGATCCGCAATTGTGCTCAGTTCAGTACATGTTGTTTGATGGAGTGGGTGCGGTTGTGTGGAAGAGGGCGTGGTTAACAAAAACTGATACAGAGGCGGCTTTTCGTCTGTTACCGGTACACCCGGAAAGTATGCACTTGTTGGGCTGTTTTT
The DNA here is from genome assembly GCF_032444005.1 of Ranitomeya imitator. Classification (NCBI taxonomy): domain Eukaryota; kingdom Metazoa; phylum Chordata; class Amphibia; order Anura; family Dendrobatidae; genus Ranitomeya; species Ranitomeya imitator. The sequence continues at coordinate 665,682,622 of NC_091282.1, forward strand.
GGGACAGGGGGGTGTTCATTGATCGGTGTCTTCCGATGGGTTGTTTGCTTTCTTGTGCCTATTTTGAAATGTTTAGCACATTTTTACAGTGGGTGGTTAAGGACGTTTCGGGTTTGGCCTCCTGTATACACTATCTTAATGACTTTTTGTTTGTTGGTCTGGCTCAAGCTGCTGATTGTTCGATTTTGTTGCGTACAATGGAAAGTGTGGCTAGGAGATTCGGTGTCCCCTTGGCAGCAGAAAAAAACAGAGGGGTCATGAACGTCTTTGAGTTTCTTGGGAATTGAAATTGACACTGTGGCGATGGAGTACAGATTACCTGACAATAAGGTCATCGCTTTGCGGGAAGAGGTTGTGAAGGCGGGCAGTTCACGGAAGATGACGTTGCATGATTTACAATCCTTATTAGGGAAATTAAATTTTGCCTGCAGGATTATGCTTATGGGGCGTGCCTTTTGTAGGCATTAATCTTTGGCGACCGTTGGGGTGAAGTCCCCTGTACATTTCATTAGATTGAAAAAAGAGTTAAAGGAGGATTTGAAGGTGTGGGCGAATTTTCTTGAAGGTGACAATGTTTTTGTGGATTCAACCAGTAGTTGATGCGGAAACACTGAGTTTCGTTGTGAGGGTTGACGAAAGGCGCGGTTTTGTTTTTTCAAGGGACCTGGTTGGTGGCGGAATGGCCTCGAGTTTGGTTTGAACATGGTTTTACGGCGAATCGGATTTTGTGTCATGTATTTCCTACAGTGGTGGCGTTGTCTTTATGGGGGGAGAAGGTTAGAGACAAAAAGATTTGCTTTCCATGTGAACTCACTGAGGTGGTGACAACCTTAAGTACTTTATCGGCTCCGTCGTCAGCGTTAGTGAAAGTGCTGCAACACTTGGTCTTTTTAAGTTTGAAATTTAATCTGTGGATTGTGTCTGAGGTGAAGTTACCATCATTTGATCCTATTGCTGATGCTCTTTTTCGATTACAGTGTGAGCAATTTCGGGAATTGGCACCACGAGCGGAGGCATCGGGCCTGGAGTGTCCAGCAGAGTTGTGGAACCTGCCCTGCGGGCTATGAGGGATTTGTTCTCCAGACTGCTGTCTGACGGATCATGGCTGCAGTATGGTCAGACTTGGAGTTTGTGGGAAATGTGGAGGGCATCCTTAAGAGATAGAATGGAGGATGAGTTTATTATTTATTGGGAGTTAGGTTGTCGGTTGCGAAGATGAATACGTTTTTAGCGGGCTTGTCTTTTGGCTTCAAGGTCAGAGGCCTTAAAGATGAAATAAAATCATTCTTGGTACATCAATTGGAAAGGGGTTGGAAAAAAAGGTGGAAGGCAGTTGATGGTAGACTTCCCGTGTCTTTTGAGGTATTGTTGGCTATTGGGGGCAGCTACCTGGGGGGTGTTTTTCCAATTGGGAAGTTGATTTATTTCAAGCGGCCTTTACATGTGCCTTTTTCGGAGCTTTTCCACTGGGAGAACTGATTAGCCCCTCTAGGTGCAAGAAGGGTGGTTTGTTAAGAGAGGATGTGGATGTTTGCGAAGATAGGGTGGTGATGTTCATTCGTTCTTCTAAGATGGGTGTGTTTGGGAAGGGTGGCAAAGTGGTGCTATTTCGGCAGGAGGGCTCTCCGTTATGCCCAGTGGCTTGTGTTAGAACTTTTATGAGCAAGGGTGGAATTTTGAATGAACTGCTATTGGTGCACACAGATGGCTCTTTCTTGTCGCATTTTCAGTTCATCACAGTATTTACAGTAGATGTTGTTTGGAGGCAGGGGGCATTTCGGCGAAAGATTACAATGGACATTCTTTCCAGATTGGGGCAGCGACGGAAACAGCCAGATTGGGTTTTGGGGATTAGATGGTGAAGAGGATTCGGCGTTGGGAATCAGCAAGGTTTCGGTCATACATTCGTGCCGATTTGTTGTAATATTATTAGCCTGGATTAAGTAGTTGGTTTTGATTAAAATAAATAGGTGTTGTCATTTTTCCTTTTATTTCAGAAGACGGTCAGAGACTCATTTGTATAATGGGGCACTCCTTCGTGTTCTGGGCTGCGCTGAGGGCAGCGATCCGCCCAGAAGGGCGGCAGCTAGGCTTTTCGCGGGAGTCGGTAACTATACGTTGGATCGGTAAAAAGGGGTATGGTCTGGAAGCATTAGTTACCCGAATTTCATCGCTTTGTTCGCTTGGACTGCACGCCGGACGTGGTGGTTATTCATCTGGGGGGGAATGACTTGGGTAAAAGGCCTTGCAGATAGTTGATAAAAGACATTAAATTTGACATGTTAAGGTTATGGACCATGTTTCCGAAGGTCTTGGTGGTCTGGTCAGGTATTATTCCCCGTAAAGTTTGGAGAGGCGCCCGGTCTGTTGATGGGATTAATAGGGCTAGGATTAAGGTTAGCAGAGTGGTATCTGGTTTCATGGTGCGGAATGGTGCAGTGGTAGTAAGACATGTGGATTTGGAGTCAGGTGAAGGAGGATTTTGGAGAACGGATGGTGTTCACTTAAATGCGGTGGGCATGGATATGTGGGTACTACCATGTTACTACAGTCAACACCTGTTCTGTGTGTTACTACTGTTCCCCCGATGCCTGCTATGTGTGTTATTCTATTACTGCTGAACCCAACACCTGTTTATGTCAGTAACATGTTACTACTTACTAAAATGTTGCTGCAATTACTTACTACAAACCCTACAACTGTTGAACTGCAACATGTTCCGTTGTTTAAAGTGGTGTTCTACCGCGAACAATAATCAAAATTGATTAATCAACTTTGAAGGGGAACTAACAATTGTACAAATGATGTTTGATTTACCAATTAACTTTCTATATCGTGGATCGACACACACACTGCTGTCTGCCCGTGTAAAACAACGGAGCTCATCTAAAAAGCTTTTCGCAGTCCTACACAATCTTTTTATCTCCTATCTGTGCTCTTCAATCAGCCAGTGAGCTATGGCTATACTCCTCCTTTATTACAAATTTCCAAGACTTCTCCTGTGGTGCAGACAAAACAGATTATTCAAAGTGGAAAGCATGCAAAGAAGAAATATGGACCTGACCCCCTAGGAGAAATGTAAACCTGGACCCCTGCGACTTTACATCCACTGTATATTTTTCAGGGGACATTAGTTGGAGAACCCCCCAAGGTAATTAGATGTGAAACTATTGTACCTTTTGATTTGATACTTGAAGGGGTGCCTTCCATTTTTGAAGTGGTTTTGGGGTGATGCCATCCTATACCAGTTAGTCTGCTCCTTTTATTAAATGTGTATATTGTACTGTATGTAATGGTACAATAAAACTATATTGTATAATACATTTGGAACATTTAGGCTTTGGTTTTGTTGTATGACAGCAGTGTTTGGAGCCTGAATATTTGTCTGTGCAGGTTATACATAGTTTTGAAATCACATTGTGTTATTTAGGCACCTCCTGGGACCAGTGCTGGCGGCTTTACACCACTCTATCCGACACTCAGCATTGTGCTTGGTAGAGTAAGGTTGCATGCAGCTGCTCACCCATGAAGCTCATGCTGGGGGGCAAAGTATATGTGCTGATGTGAATACCAGAGGAGGTCTGGACTCTGCAATTGTGGAGTCAGCAGGTCGTTGGTGACTTTTCTGCCCTCACCACACAGTGACCCCGCTCTGTAATGTTACGGGGTCTCCACTTTGAGTTGTTCTGGTTCCTTCCACTTCTCAATAATATCACTCACAGGTGATGGGGAAGATTTAGGAGGCATTTTACTGAACTTAGGAAACTTTACTATATATATATATATATATATATATATATATATATATATATATATACTGTATATATAAAGGTAAAACATAGTGAGGCGGTGACATGTGGGTCTGACTGTAGGGCAGGTCACTTTATCACTTGGTATTCATGCATATATTAGGGATTCCTCCATCAGGAGACTTATTGTCCTGTCAGCTTGCAGTACAAGCAAATTCACTGACCCCAGAAGCCATTAACCGAGGTGAATAATTGTCTTTAATTACATTGAAAGGCACTGGTCAGAATTAGCCTTACTGCACAATCCAATATCTACTGATCCCCTTGGTGTCTAGAGCTCCTCTCCCAAAATGAGGAAAAATCATCCATGCAGACATCATTTTGATGGTTAGACAAATAACTAATTAGGACTTTTTTCTAAGAACGCAATGACTTCTATCCTCGGGACACAGTAAGGTAATGTCTTCTGGGTAAGAAGCAGGGACTCCATCTATGCAGAAGAAGCCTCCAAGGTCAATGATAAAAACAGAATTATTTTACTTTTCATGTCAGCATAGCTGTTCTCTTCTGGAAGGGAACATAGCCCCTTTTCCGAGCTTAAAAAGCTTTACGTAAAATGCTTCCCCTAGCAACATCACTTAGCAACCAGCAAGACTACCGCGACTCCGCATCTGGAAGTGGAAATTATTGGGTATTTTTAGCCGTCGTTGCATCCCAGGGTTGTACTGAGGATTTTGTGGCAAATCAGGAGATTGCGGATTTGTTTCTCTCTCTCTGTAAAGTTTTGCCTGCATTTTTCTTCATTTTACTTTTGTCATTGAAGCCTGACCTATAATTTGTTCTTACATACAGTACAGACCAAAATTTTGGACACACTTTCTCATTTTCATGACTATGAAAATTGTACATTCACACTGAAGGCATCAAAACTATGAATTAACACATGTGGAATTATATACTTAACAAAAAAGTGTGAAACAACTGAAAATATGTCTTATAGTCTAGGTTCTTCAAAGTAGCCACCTTTTGCTTTGATGACTGCTTTGCACACTCTTGGCATTCTCTTGATGAGCTTCAAGAGGTAGTCACCGGAAATGGTTTTCAATTCACAGGTGTGCCCTATCAGGTTTAGTATCAGGGTTTCTTGCCTTATAAATGGGGTTGGGACCATCAGTTGTGTTGTGCAGTAGTCTGATGGATACACAGCTGATAGCTGTACTGAATAGACTGTTAGAATTTGTATTATAGCAAGAAAAAAGCAGCTAAGTAAAGAAAAATGAGTGGCCATCATTACTTTAAGAAATGAAGGTCAGTCAGTCCGAAAAATTGAGCAAACTTTGAAAGTGTCCCTAAGTGCAGTGGCAAAAACCATCAAGCGATACAAAGAAACTGTCTCACATGAGGACCGCCCCAGGAAAGGAAGACCAAGAGTCACCTCTGCTTCTGAGGATAAGTTTATCCGAGTCACCAGCCTCAGAAATCGCAGATTAACAGCAGCTCAGATTAGAGACCAGGTCAATACCATACAGAGTTCTAGCAGCAGACACATATCTACAACAACTGTTAAGAGGAGACTTTGTGCAGCAGGCCTTTATGGTAAAATAGCTGCTAGGAAACCACTGCTAAGGACAGGCAACAAGCAGAAGAGACTTGTTTGGGCTAAAGAACATAAGGAATGGACATTAGACCAGTGGAAATCTATGTTTTGGTCTGATGAGTCCAAATTTGAGATCTTTGGTTCCGTGTCTTTGTGCGACGCAGAAAAGGTGAACGAATGGACTCTACATGCCTGGTTCCCACCGTGAAGCATGGAGGAGGAGGTGTGATGGTGTGGGGGTGCTTTGTTGGTGACACTGTTGGAGATTTATTCAAAATCGAAGGCATACTGAACCAGCATGGCTACCACAGCATCTTGCAGCGGCATGCTATTCCATCCGGTTTGCGTTTAGTTAGACCATCATTTATTTTTCAACAGGACAATGATCCCAAACACACCTCCAGGCTGTGTAAGGGCTATTTGACCAAGAAGTGATGGGGTGCTACGCCAGATGACCTGGCCTCCACAGTCACCAGACCTAAACCCAATCGAGATGGTTTGGGGTGAGCAGGACCGCAGAGTGAAGGCAAAAGGGCCAACAAGTGCTACGTATCTCTGGGAACTCCTTCAAGATTGCTGGAAGACCATTTCCGGTGACTACCTCTTGAAGCTCATCAAGAGAATGTCAAGAGTGTGCAAAGCAGTCATCAAAGCAAAGGGTGGCTACTTTGAAGAACCTAGAATATAAGACATAGTTTCAGTTGTTTCACACTTTTTTGTTAAGTATATAATTCCACATGTGTTATTTATAGTTTTGATGCTTTCAGTGTGAATGTACAATTTTCATAGTCATGAAAATACAGAAAAATCTTTAAATGAGAAGGTGTGTCCAAACTTTTGGTCTGTACTGTATATTTAAAAACTAATAATAAAAAACAAATGAGTGATCTTCCAATTTTCACACTGGCCACTGGAGCTTTTTTAGACTTGTGCTTCATGGAAAAGTTTGCAGCAGGTTCATTATCATCAGAGGTAGGATTACAAGATACAAGCAGCACCTCTATGCGCAGCTCATGACATATTCCCAATAGGTGATATCTCTGCTCCTCCTCCCTTTGCACGTGCCCATTAGATGCTTCAATGGAAAAGGTAGGGTAATCGATGCTAATCTACATGTGTTGTTTCCTGATGCTGAGAAACTATCAGAAGATGACCTATTTTTTTGTTTAATGTATTTAAAAAAATAACAATATTAAAAAAAAATATTAGTAATCTTCAATTTTCACACTGGCCACTTGATTTGTTACACTTGTTCTTCATAGAATTTGCAGCAGGTTTATACTCATCACAGCTCATAATACATTCACAATAAGTGATGTCACTACTGCTCCTCCGCCCTCATTAGATGCTTCAATGCAATAGATAAGGTCTGAGCCTGTTTACTGCTGCTAATGTACATGGGTAATTTCCTGAAACTACAGAAAGTTAAAGGGGTTGTCCAGTCCAAATTGATAAGTTTACAGGTACTCTATGTGACTGCAGACTTATGAATCCCCCAGAGCATGCACTGAACACTGCTGGGATTCGCTGGTTTCTGACCCAGGAAGCACCATTGGGTGCAAAATGGCCATCGTCATTCTCTTGCACTTGCATTCTCTGGCTTCTATTTTTTAACGATTCTGCAATGAGACATTTTTATGGGACAGAGAGTGCCGCCTTTCCTCTATTTGAAGTTTCACAAAAATCTTGCATTTGGTGAAGTACCCTGAGTTTTTGAATAATCGCAAGATGTGTGTGGTTATCCTTTCAAATCGTGTAAGTTATGAATAGTCACGTTTTTATTCTCTTTTTTGTACTATGTATGCGTTGTATATACTCCCGGTTAGTGGGCTGGGCCTCGCTTCCATACACTAGTCAGCCACGCCCACTGGACAGCCGTGCCACTAGACGGGGAGGAGCCTAGCTCTTAACAAGTGTATGGAAGCGAAGCCATGCCTACTGCACAGCTTCTGCCCAGGAGTATGTATAATTCATATCACTCTCCTGTCCCATCTCAGAAACCGGTGAACAGTGAACGCACCACACATGGACTGGACAACCCCTTTAAAGACTAAAAAAAAGACCCAGTGGCTGGTCAAAAACTGCAAGATGTCCCATTTTAATTATTAATACAAACTTTGGTATGAAAAAACGCCGTAGAAAAATAATAAAAATAATAATATAGTAATAATAAAAATACATTTGACATAGAAACTTGATTTTAAAAATAGGTCATATCTTGAATGATGAGTTGATGACCCATTTCCTTTAAAATGGTTAGAAGCCTCGATTAACCCCTTTTCGACGTTGGGCGTAATAATACGCCCATGTCGGAATCCCTACCTTTGATGTGGGCCCCGGCGCAGAGCCCACATCCTTCCTGGCAGATGTCAGCTGTTTTGAACAGCTGACATGTGCTTCTAACAGCCGTGGGTGGAATTGTGATACACCCACGACTGTTAACCTTACTCAAATCTTCAGGGGCTCCGGGCGCCGCCCCCTCCGCGCTGTTTTCCCATGAAATCCGGCGCCTGCGCTGTGTATTACTGTGTGGGGCAGGCGCAGTGAGCTCTGGCCGTCTGACGTCACAGCCAGGCTTGCAGACTGCGCCTGTGCGGCCAGTGCGGCCACCCACCTTGGGAATCCCTGCCCCGCAGTGTGTTATGCATTATGCACAGTGCGGGGCTGGGATTCATAGGCAGGGCGGCCGCAGGGCTGGCAGGACAGTACTACACAGCACAGGCGCCGGATTTCATGCGAAAACAGAGAGGAGGGGGTGGTGCCCGGCGCCCCTGAAGATTTGAGTGATGGCAGTGTGGTGTTTCAAGCAGGGGGGTGAGGACCTGCCTCCCTGGCTAAAGACAGGTATTTTGGAGAAGTTATAAAACGCTTTATTTTGGGAATAAATGCACCAAAAACTAAAAGAGCCACATTGTTAGAATGCAGCATTACTGCTGCACAAGGTGGCTCTTTTAGTTTATAACGGCTGGAGGGGGTGACAGTGGCCCTTTAACCCGATTGGTAAACAGCGTAGCGAGAAAAATATTAAAAACTCCAGAATTACATTTTTTTTGGTCGCCGCTACATTGCAATAACGGTCAAACAAAAGATCGTATCTGCACCCAAATGGTATCAATAAAAATGTCAGCTCAGCGCACAAAAAAATAAGCTCTCACACGGCCCCAGATACCGAAAAATGGAGACACTATGGGTATCGGAAAATGGCGCCATTTTGTTTTTTTTCTACCAATGTTTGGTAAGTTTTATATTGCCATGTTTGGTGTCTATGAACTCATAATGACCTGGAGAATCATAATGGCAGGTCATCTTTAACATTTAGGGAATGTGGTAAAAAAAACACACAAAACTGCGAAATTGCACTTTTTTTTGCAATTTCCCTCACTTGGAATTTTTTTCCCGGTTTACAGTACACAACATGTTAAAATCAATGGTGTCGTTCAAAATTGCAACTTGTTCTGCAAAAAACAAGCCCTCACATGGCCATTTTGACAGAAAAATAAAAAAGTTATGGCTCTGGGAAGAAGGGAAGCAAAAAACGAAAACGCAAAAACGAAAATACCTCCGGTCGTAAAGGGGTTAATTTACCATACAAGGAGCAGATAATACACAGAATACTGTAATAAACATGTAATCTATCTGTAAGTTATAAGAACATTATAAGCTACTGAGTTCTTAGATCAAAAACCTAAAGAGATGAACTGGCATATAAGTTGGTATCCACGCAGCATGTAGGCGCATGTTCACACTGGCTACTAAACCGACAAAGCTGAAGGTAAAAGCAAAGTGGGCAAATACCCTGCTGTAAATAAATAGCAATTGTGCATCAAAAAATAATATCAGGTGCTTAGTTAACATAATTTTCATCAATAAAACATAAAAGCCATCCCACCACATCATGGCTACCATATTTGGGACGGTCCTAACCTTCTAGTATAAAACCTTAACATTTGTCAAATGACATAAATGTGGGTAAGGGCTGAGAAGTACTGAGACCCTGACTAATGGACACCCAGCAATGGGGAGCTGTATAAACGTAATATCCAGCTCAAAGAAAAAGGAGGTCATGCCCCTACCTGCACTAAGTGTAGAAACCTGAAACAAAAACCTAAAGAGGTGAACTGGCATTGGCATAAAAGTTGGTATCCTTGCAGCGCGTAGGCGCATGTTCACACTGGCCGCTAAACATAAAAAACCCAAGATAAAACAAAATGAACAAATGCCCTGAAGTAAGTAAATGAATAGCAATAGTGTAAGTTCTTAGATCAGTGTAAAATCACAGACCAGATACCTCTTAATTTAATATATACTGCACATTTACCTTTAAATATAATTCCTTATAATATGCTCAGCTGCTGCAGAACCTCATGTTCATGACAAATCAGGAATGTTATGTCAATGACTAAGCTTAATTAATGTCCATCCTTAATCACTAACACTAGAGTACATGCTCTACAGAGGTCAGAACATTGTTTTTCAAGTACAGACTCCAAGACTTTTCATAGACAAAGATTTCGAAGGTAACTGTCATGGCACAGTAGCAAGATATCCTGAGCCAGGGGCTCCTTCCCCGTCACGAATGCTAGGGGTGCCCCAGCTATCCCTGCTCCTCGGATTTCTCCTAATGGTAAAGACACCAGGGCCATGTCCCTTACTGAGCTCCTGAATCGGCAATTATCTGTCCCCTCCCTCACTCACGGAAGTGAGGAATTATAGTGTATGTATATACACAAACCAGACTAACAAGGGAAGCCTTCCAGGATAAATTAAAATACATATCATACAAATATGCACTCACAAACAACAGAGTGAAACACCGGGAAGTAAAAGGAGGGAAAAACCAAATAGGAGAGGATGAGGGTATGCACATAGACAAATCATCAAGCAACAGTCTTCTGAAAAACACTCCAAAACACCTTCTCAAATAACCAACACCTCCAACTCAACACCAGGCAGTATAGTACTAACTCTGCAATCGGTGCTTGCCCAGAGACTTATATAGCAGAGGGGAGTGACCAACACTGAACAGCTCCAGCTCTGTTCTAAAGCTGAATGCGAAGCCAAAGCAATGAGACCCACTTCTATAAGAAATTTATGGCGTATCCCATGGATAGGCCATAAATTTCTCAGATGGGACAACCCCTTTAAGAAATCTTCTATGCTCTTTTTTGTTATAAAGGTACATTAAAAAATTGATCAACACCTAAAAGCAATAAGATGATAAACCAGAGACTTACTTTAAGTGCTGCAATGCCATCCAAGTGTTCCCCATGCGATGAGGATCACAGTGTGACCTGCAATACCCCACGCTCTTCCCCTAGCTCCAACCAGTATGCCACTCGCAGTACCCAGCAATTACGTTTCCCCTGATGTTGTGATTTGCTGCTCTATCAGAGCCCGACACATAGAACTTTCAGCCTTCCAAAAGCAGCTGCACCATATGACATCTGCCAGGAGAGAGATGAGGGGTGCCAATAAGGCTCTGTATAATTAGCATATTCTGCATGTTATTTACAGTCATTTCCACCCACATGTTTTAGGTAATTATAACATTACTCACTGCTATTATTCTTGCCGGCTACATAATTTACACTCACAGATATATTGCAAACTTACTCCAGTCTGGAGAACGCATTGTTATTGGAAATAGAAAGCCCCTATAGCTGAGCCTCCATGTAAAGAGGACCTCCCATCAGGTGAAAAATGGTCAGTCTTTGCTCTTCTTTAATTCCTGCCTTTGGGGTTTTTTTGCTTGTTTTTTTTAAATTTGTCAAATGATCTTAGAGATGTGGGCATTTTTATTTAATGCTAATTTTTCTGGTCTTTACCAGAGGAGTGTGGATTATATAATAATTACACAGAGTAGTCTAAGTACACGCCCCAGAGGATCCTATGAGCCATGTAAAAACAAAATGCAACACTAAGTAAAAAGGACCACATCTGGAACCGTTTGGTAGATTTAATATTAAACAAATGCATACTCAGGAGTATTGGGAAAAAAAGCAAACACTCTACTTTTATACTAGTGACAAGTTCTCTTTAAAGAAGTTTTTAGTTTTTATATTTCTAAGTCATTTAAAGCCCACTGATTCTCGCTGATCTCACTTTGATGATCAATTTGATGTAAGTAGATCAGGGAAAGCTCTTTTCAACCAAAGGAAAAAAGTGAAAATTGGAAATGAACTGTTATGTAAGTATAAAACCTTCTTTTCACGATCAATTACTGCTTTCCTTTATGATATTTTAAAAGCATAATTGAGAATTAATATTAGGATTATACTTCACAATGTCTATTAATATAATTTTATTTTAATATTTGTGTGCATTTTATTTTTAGATATTTCTGTATTTTAATTTTGTATTATGTATTTATTTAGATTTTTATGCATTTGAATAATTTATAGTATGTATATTTTAATGTGTACTTTTTATTTATTTTCATGAATTTTAATATTTTCGCATTTTAATGTATTTTAATTCCTTATACATAGTTTTTTCAGTATGTTAATTTTTTTTACATTTTTTTATTTACATTTTCCATTGTTACTTTTTTTACGTATTTTAACTCTTTGAAATATGATGCAATTTTTTTGTGTCTTTCTTTATGTATTTATTTTTTTATTTTAATTATTTAGATTATATATTTTAATGTGTACCTTTTTATGCATTTTAATATGTATTTTAATTTCTTATATGTTTTATTTTATTTGTATTTTCTATGTCTAATGTAGTATTTTAAGTACCGTATTCTTCAGACTATAAGACACACGGGAACATAAGACGCACCTAGGTTTAGGGGAGGAAATCAGAAAAAAAAATTGAAGGAAAAAATGTGGTAAATTCTGTACTTAATATCCCCTATCCTGGTATACATAGCCCCCTCATCCCCTATCCTGGTATGCATGGCCCCCTCATCCCTATCCTGGTATACATGGCCCCCTCATCCCTATCTCGGTATGCATGGCCTCATCCTTATCCTGGTATGCATGGCCTCCTCATCCCTATCCTGGTATGATTGGCCCCCTCATCCTTATCCTGGTATGCATGGCCCCTCTCATCCCTATCCTGGCGTGCATAGACCCCTCATCCATATCCTGGTATGCATGACCCCCTCATCCCTTTCCTGGTATGCGTTGCCCCCTCATCCCCATCCTGGTATGCATGGCCCACTCATCCATATCCTGGCATGTATAGCCCCCTCATCCATATCCTAGTATGCATGGCCCCCTCATCCCCATCCTGGAATGCATGGCTCCTGTCACGCTCACGCCCTGACTGATGGACGTGAGCCAAGGGGGTTTGTGGCCCCACTGTACCACGAACCAGACTACCCTGGAAGGGGCGTGACTATGACAGCTGCCTTGGTCTTCTCTGGAGCCTTTGATGGTGAGATCAGACTTGTGCGGCAGGCAACTGCCAGGTGCTATTCCAGGGTGGTGTCTGGCTGTGGCTGATGATCCCACTTGGAGAACAGGAACACTAGGACAGGTGCGGGCATCAGGCAGGACTAGCAGATGACCACGGATGAAACTCAGACGAGTAGGCTAGCACAGCAGACACGGGGCTGGCAGGAATGGCAGAGACACGGGGCTGGCAGGAACGGCAGAGACACGGGGCTGGCAGGAACGGCAGAGACACGGGGCTGGCAGGAACGGCAGAGACACGGGGCTGGCAGGAACGGCAGAGACACAAGGCTGGCAGGAACGGCAGAGACACGGGGCTGGCAGGAACGGCAGAGACAGGGCTGGCAGGAAAGGCAGAGACACGGGGCTGGCAGGAACGGCTGAGACACAGGGCAGGCAGGCATGGCTGAGACACAAGACAGGTTGGTGTGGTGTATGAAGGAACAGGTAGGGACCTGTTCACATATGAGGTGCAGGTACGGATATGAAGTATGAAGAAACAGGTTGGGACCTGTTCACACAGGAGATGCAGGTACAGAAACAAGCCGGAAGGAAAGGAGAATGAAGGAACAGGTTGGGACCTGTTCACACAGGAAGAGAAGCGCAAGGCTGCGGATAGGAGCGGTAGAGCAGCAAGAGATAGCGCAGCAACAAAAGCTAAGCAGAGCGGAACCACAAGGAATGCGGAGAGGAGCTGCAGCAAGAGATTACTGGAAAAACAAAATCCAGCTCACCATACCGACATTCCCAGGAGCTCGGAGCACGGAACCGCTGTGTCAGGGCGTGGACGAACAGGAAAGAGAAGGAGATCCAGCTCAACGAAATAGTGAAAAATCCATAATTTATTTCACTCAAAATACAGTGAAAGGACAAAACATCAGCATACAGAAAAAATTATAAAAACAAGGTCAACGCGTTTCCGGTGACTAAGCACCCTTAATCATAATTCATGATTAAGTGGATTTTTCACTATTTCGTTGAGCTGGATCTCCTTCTCTTTCCAGCAAGAGATTACTGCAGCAGCAGAAGCTAAGCAGAACCAACAGGAATGCGGAGAGGAACTGCAGCAAAAGATTACTCCAGCAACAGGAGTGGAGCAGAGTAGAACGGAGCAGAACCGCAGGAGTGTGGAGCAGAAGTAAAGCTGCAAGAGAGCGAAGCACAGACAAAGTCACAAAGGTACAGAGCAGGCAGAGCCTCAAGAGCGTGGAGCATAAGCCAACAGAGAGGACTGTTATGATTAGGTAATTCAGTACCACAATGGACATAGAAGTCAGAGCACATACAGTGACCTGACAATAACCCAAAAACATAGAACGAGCTCTGAGACGTGGGAACTCTGCTGACCACAATCCCTAATCCTCTCCAACCACACTAAAGGCAGCCGTGGATTGCGCCTAACGCTCCCTATGCAACTCGGCACAGCCTGAGAAACTAGCTAGCCTGAAGATAGAAAATAAGCCTACCTTGCCTCAGAGAAATACCCCAAAGGAAAAGGCAGCCCTCCACATATAATGACTGTGAGTAAGATGAAAAGACAAACGCAGAGATGAAATAGATTTAGCAAAGTGAGGCCCGACTTTCTGAACAGAGCGAGGATAGGAAAGGTAACTTTGCGGTCAACACAAAACCCTACAAACAACCACGCAAAGGGGGCAAAAAGACCCTCCGTACCGACTAACGGTACGGAGGTACACCCTCTGCGTCCCAGAGCTTCCAGCAAGCAAGAAAAAACCAAATAAGCAAGCTGGACAGAAAAAAACAGCAAACAAAAATAACAAAAGCGGAACTTAGCTATGCAGAGCAGCAGGCCACAGGAACGATCCAGGAGGAAGCAAGTCCAATACTAGAACATTGACTGGAAGCCAGGATCAAAGCACTAGGTGGAGTTAAATAGAGCAGCAGCTAACGACTTCACCACATCACCTGAGGAAGGAAACTCAGAAGCCGCAGTACCACTTTCCTCCACCAACGGAAGCTCATAGAGAGAATCAGCCGAAGTACCACTTGTGACCACAGGAGGGAGCTCTGCCACAGAATTCACAACAGTACCCCCCCTTGAGGAGGGGTCACCGAACCCTCACCAGAGCCCCCAGGATGACCAGGATGAGCCATATGAAAGGCACGAACAAGATCGGGAGCATGGACATCAGAGGCAAAGACCCAGGAATTATCTTCCTGAGCATAACCCTTCCACTTAACCAGATACTGGAGTTTCCGTCTTGAAACACGAGAATCCAAAATCTTCTCCACAATATACTCCAACTCCCCCTCCACCAAAACCGGAGCAGGAGGATCAACAGATGGAACCATAGGTGCCACGTATCTCCGCAACAATGACCTATGGAATACGTTATGGATGGAAAAAGAATCTGGAAGGGTCAAACGAAAAGACTCAGGATTAAGAACCTCAGAAATCCTATACGGACCAATGAAACGAGGTTTAAACTTAGGAGAGGAAACCTTCATAGGAATATGACGAGAAGACAACCAAACCAAATCCCCAACACGAAGTCGGGGACCCACACAGCGTCTGCGATTAGCGAAACGTTGAGCCTTCTCCTGGGACAAGGTCAAATTGTCCACTACATGAGTCCAAATCTGCTGCAACCTGTCCACCACAGTATCCACACCAGGACAGTCCGAAGACTCAACCTGCCCTGAAGAGAAACGAGGATGGAACCCAGAGTTGCAGAAAAACAGCGAAACCAAGGTAGCCGAGCTGGCCCGATTATTAAGGGCGAACTCAGCCAAAGGCAAAAAGGACACCCAGTCATCCTGATCAGCAGAAACAAAGCATCTCAGATATGTTTCCAAGGTCTGATTGGTTCGTTCGGTCTGGCCATTGGTCTGAGGATGGAAAGCCGAGGAAAAAGACAAGTCAATCCCCATCCTAGCACAAAAAGCTCGCCAAAACCTCGAAACAAACTGGGAACCTCTGTCAGAAACGATATTCTCTGGAATGCCATGTAAACGAACCACATGCTGGAAGAACAATGGCACCAAATCAGAGGAGGAAGGTAATTTAGACAAGGGTACCAAATGGACCATCTTAGAGAAGCGATCACAAACCACCCAAATGACTGACATTTTTTGAGAGACGGGAAGATCTGAAATAAAATCCATAGAGATATGTGTCCAAGGCCTCTTCGGGACCGGCAAGGGCAAAAGCAACCCACTGGCACGAGAACAGCAGGGCTTAGCCCGAGCACAAATCCCACAGGACTGCACAAAAGAACGCACATCCCACGACAGAGATGGCCACCAAAAGGATCTAGCCACTAACTCTCTGGTACCAAAGATTCCAGGATGACCAGCCAACACCGAACAATGAACCTCAGAGATAACTTTATTCGTCCACCTATCAGGGACAAACAGTTTCTCCGCTGGGCAACGATCAGGTTTATTAGCCTGAAATTTTTGCAGCACCCGCCGCAAATCAGGGGAGATGGCAGACACAATTACTCCCTCTTTGAGAATACCCGCCGGCTCAGATAAACCCGGAGAGTCGGGCACAAAACTCCTAGACAGGGCATCCGCCTTCACATTTTTAGAGCCCGGAAGGTACGAAACCACAAAGTCAAAACGGGCAAAAAACAGCGACCAACGAGCCTGTCTAGGATTCAACCGCTTGGCAGACTCGAGATAAGTTAAGTTCTTATGATCAGTCAAGACCACCACGCGATGCTTAGCTCCTTCAAGCCAATGACGCCACTCCTCGAATGCCCACTTCATGGCCAGCAACTCTCGATTGCCAACATCATAATTTCGCTCAGCAGGCGAAAACTTCCTGGAAAAGAAGTTGCATGGTTTCATCACCGAGCAATCAGAACTTCTCTGCAACAAAACAGCCCCCGCTCCAATCTCAGAAGCATCAACCTCGACCTGGAATGGAAGCGAAACATCTGGTTGACACAACACAGGGGCAGAAGAAAAACGACGCTTCAACTCTTGAAAAGCTTCCACAGCAGCAGAAGACCAATTGACCACATCAGCACCCTTCTTGGTCAAATCGGTCAATGGTTTAGCAATACTAGAAAAATTATTGATGAAGCGACGATAAAAATTAGCAAAGCCCAGGAACTTTTGCAGACTTTTCAGAGATGTCGGCTGAGTCCAATCATGGATGGCTTGGACCTTAACAGGGTCCATCTCGATAGTAGAAGGGGAAAAAATGAACCCCAAAAATGAAATCTTCTGAACACCAAAGAGACACTTTGATCCCTTCACAAACAAAGAATTAGCACGCAGGACCTGAAACACCGTTCTGACCTGCTTCACATGAGAATCCCAATCATCCGAGAAGACCAAAATATCATCCAAGTATACAATCAGGAATTTATCCAGGTACTCTCGGAAGATGTCATGCATAAAGGACTGAAACACTGATGGAGCATTGGCAAGTCCGAATGGCATTACTAGGTACTCAAAATGGCCCTCGGGCGTATTAAATGCAGTTTTCCATTTATCGCCTCGCTTAATACGCACAAGATTATACGCACCACGAAGATCTATCTTGGTGAACCAACTAGCCCCCTTAATCCAAGCAAACAAATCAGATTACAGCGGCAAGGGGTACTGAAATTTAACCGTGATCTTATTTAGAAGGCGGTAATCTATACAAGGTCTCAGCGAACCATCCTTCTTGGCCACAAAAAAGAACCCAGCTCCTAATGGCGACGATGACGGGCGAATGTGCCCCTTCTCCAAGGACTCCTTCACGTAACTCCGCATAGCGGCGTGCTCCGGCACAGATAAATTAAACAGTCGACCTTTTGGGAATTTACTACCAGGAATCAAATCGATAGCACAATCACAATCCCTATGCGGAGGTAGGGTATCGGACTTGGGCTCATCAAATACATCCCGGTAATCAGACAAGAACTCTGGGACCTCAGAAGGGGTGGATGACGAAATAGACAGAAATGGGACATCAGCATGTACCCCCTGACAACCCCAGCTGGACACAGACATGGATTTCCAATCTAATACTGGATTATGGACTTGTAGCCATGGCAACCCCAACACGACCACATCATGCAGATTATGCAACACCAGAAAGCGAATAACCTCCTGATGTGCAGGAGCCATGCACATGGTCAGCTGGGTCCAGTACTGAGGCTTATTCTTGGCCAAAGGCGTAACATCAATTCCTCTCAATGGAATAGGACACTGCAAGGGCTCCAAGAAAAACCCACATCGCCTAGCATACTCCAAGTCCATCAAATTCAGGGCAGCGCCTGAATCCACAAATGCCATGACAGAATAAGATGACAAAGAGCAGATCAAGGTAACGGACAAAGGGAAAACTGAAACGTTCAATAAAATGTGATCTCCATGGATTGCTGTGGGATAGTAATGTGAAGTGTGGCTTATACGAATGGTTGAGGGATTAGATACTCTATTGTTTTAATGATGGTAGTAATTAACAAGATGAGCTGCTTTGTGGGGTGGGGGTGGGGGGCTTTGGGATCGAAGGGGGCTGTTTGAAGGGGGAGGGGGGGAAATACTCTATATTGAAAATGTAAATGTAACATGTTAATTGCCTTGTTATTCTTAATAAAAATTTATTTGAATTAAAAAAAGGTAACGGACAAAAGAAATTTTGACTGTACCGTACCAATGGTGGCAGACCTAGCGAACCGCTTAGTGCGCTTAGGACAATCAGAGATAGCATGAGTGGAATCACCACAGTAGAAACACAGCCCATTCAGACGTCTGTGTTCTTGCCGTTCAACTCTGGTCAAAGTCCTATCGCACTGCCTAGGCTCAGGTTTATGCTCAGATAATACCGCCAAATGGTGCACAGATTTACGCTCACGCAAGCGTCGACCGATCTGAATGGCCAAAGACATAGACTCATTCAGACCAGCAGGCATAGGAAATCCCACCATGACATCCTTAAGGGCTTCAGAGAGACCCTTTCTGAAATTAGCTGCGAGCGCACCTTCATTCCATTGAGTGAGTACGGACCACTTTCTAAATTTCTGACAATATACCTCTATCTCATCCTGACCCTGACACAGAGCCAGCAAATTTTTCTCTGCCTGATCCACTGAATTAGGTTCATCGTACAGCAATCCGAGCGCCAGGAAAAACGCATCAATATTACACAATGCAGGATCTCCTGGCGCAAGAGAAAATGCCCAGTCCTGAGGGTTGCCACGTAAAAAAGAAATTATGATCCTAACTTGTTGAACTGGGTCACCAGAGGAGCGAGGTTTCAAAGCCAGAAATAGTTTACAATTATTTTTGAAACTCAGAAATTTAGTTCTATCTCCAAAAAACAAATCAGGAATAGGAATTCTTGGTTCCAACATAGAATTCTGAACCACAAAGTCTTGAATATTTTGTACTCTTGCCGTGAGCTGATCCACACATGAAGACAGACCTTTAATGTCCATCGCTACACCTGTGTCCTGAACCACCCAAATGTCTAGGGGAAAAAAAAGGCAAAACACAGTGCAGAGAAAAAAAAATGGTCTCAGAACTTCGTTTTTCCCTCTATTGAGAATCATTAGTACTTATGGCTTCCAGTACTGTTATGATTAGGTAATTCAGTACCACAATGGACATAGAAGTCAGAGCACATACAGTGACCTGACAATAACCCAAAAACATAGAATGAGCTCTGAGACGTGAGAACTGTGCTGACCGCAATCCCTAATCCTCTCCAACCACACTAAAGGCAGCCGTGGATTGCGCCTAACGCTCCCTATGCAACTCGGCACAGCCTGAGAAACTAGCTAGCCTGAAGATAGAAAATAAGCCTACCTTGCCTCAGAGAAATACCCCAAAGGAAAAGGCAGCCCCCCACATATAATGACTGTGAGTAAGATGAAAAGACAAACGCAGAGATGAAATAGATTTAGCAAAGTGAGGCCCGACTTTCTGAACAGAGCGAGGATAGGAAAGGTAACTTTGCGGTCAACACAAAACCCTACAAACAACCACGCAAAGGGGGCAAAAAGACCCTCCGTACCGACTAACGGTACGGAGGTACACCCTCTGCGTCCCAGAGCTTCCAGCGGAACTTAGCTATGCAGAGCAGCAGGCCACAGGAACGATCCAGGAGGAAGCAAGTCCAATACTAGAACATTGACTGGAAGCCAGGATCAAAGCACTAGGTGGAGTTAAATAGAGCAGCACCTAACGACTTCACCACATCACCTGAGGAAGGAAACTCAGAAGCCGCAGTACCACTTTCCTCCACCAACGGAAGCTCATAGAGAGAAGTACCACTTGTGACCACAGGAGGGAGCTCTGCCACAGAATTCACAACAGAGGACACAAGGAAAGACACAGCAGGGAAAGAAGCCACAGACAATGAGACAGAGGTAGGACAAAGTTCAGACAAGGTAATGGAACAAGATAAGGTACAAGAACAAAGACACAGGGACCAGGATATACTGCCTCCTGGAGCGCGGACAACAAGATCAAGGCAAGGCCAGAACGGAAACACTGAGACCAGGATATACAGCCTTCTGAGGGCAGACAGACAAGATCAAGGCAAAGCAAGGAGAACAGCCTTCAGAGAAGGAGAAACACAGAGCAAGGCCTGGCAGTTAAGAAGCAAACCACTAACTGAGTTAACACATTGCACATGCCCAGTCCACAGGGTGTAGCTGCCCTAAATACTGGAGGCCTCTTGGTAATTGGTCAGGGACACATTAGACAGGTGTGCCCTGATTCTTTAAGAACCAGAGAGTTCTGCCACCGCCCCCTATGCATACAGCCAGGAATCATGCATAGAGCAGAGGCACAGAATATGGAGCCGGCAACAGACAGAACACAACATGACATGGAGCAGTGAGTAAGATGGTGTGTGAGGTATAGGAGGCCATGTAGTGATGCCAGCAGAGTTGTTACAACCCCTTCATCCCTTCATCCCTATCCTAGTATGCATGGCCTCCTCATTCTCATCCTGGTATGCATGGCCCCTTCATCCCCATCCTGGTATGCACGGCCCCCTCATTTCCCTTCTGGTATGCACGGCCATCTCATCCTTATCTTGGTATGCATGGCCTCCTCATCCCCACCCTGGTATGCATGGCCCCTTCATTCCCATCCTGGTTTGCACGGCCCCTCATTCCCCTCCTGGTATGCATGTCCTCCTCATCCCTATCCTGGTATGCATGACCCCCTCATCCTTAGCCTGGTAAGCATGTCCCCATCTTCATCCTGGTATGATTGGCCAGTATCCTGGTATGCATGGTGCCCTCATCCCTATCTTGGTATGCAGGGCCCCCATCTCCATCCTGGTATGCATGGTCCCCTCTTCTCTATCCTAGTATGCATGACCCCCTCATCGCCTTCCTGGTATGCATGGCCCCCTCATCCCTATCCTGGCATGCATGGGCCCCCTCATCCCTATCCTGGTATTCATGCCCCCTCATCCTGTTATGCATGACCTCTCATCCCTATCTTAATATTCATGACTCCCTCATCCCCAGCCTGGTATGCATGGCCCCCTCATCCTTATCCTGGTAGGCATGGTCCCCCTCATCCCTATCCTGATATGCAGGGCCCCATCTCCATCCTGGTATGCATGGTCCCATCTTTATCCTGGTATGCATGGAGCCCTCATCCCTATCCTGGTATGCAGTGCCCCCATCTCCATCCTGGTATGCATGGCCCCATCCTTATCCTGGTATGGAGGGACCCCATCTCCATCCTGGTATGCATGGCCCCATCCTTATCCTGGTATACAGGGACCCCATTTCCGTCCTGGTATGCATGGGCACATTTTTATGCTGGTATGATTGGCCCCCATCCCTATCCCTACCTGTGCTCCCTCGCAGGGTCTTGTTACGATGCCAGCAGTTGCTTTATGCTTGTAAGCAGCGCATGGCAGTGACATCATGCGATGCTTACAAGCTGAGGACAGCTTCCGGAATACTCATGGCTCTCCACGCCAGGACCATGTGCATGGAGAGCAGTGAATATTCATTACCCTTTAATAGCGCGCACAGTGTTAGCCGCAGCTGCAGGCTTTCTGCAGCAGCCGGGCTTTCACGTGTCCCCGCTACTAAAGAAAATTTATATTCACTACATTCCACGCCTATTGGAAAGGAGAGCAGTGAATATTTATTGCCTTAAGTAGCGGGCACACATGAACGCCCGGCAGCTGCAGGAGGCTGGCTGCTGCAGCTAACAACGTGTTTGCTATTAAAGAGAAATAAATATTCACTACTTTCCAAGCCCATAGTACCTCCCACCTCTCGGCGCCTGGTAAGGGGCCATTGATATTCTGAGCGTGGAATACAGTGAATATTAATTTCTCTATAGCAGTGGGCACAGGAGTAAGCCGCAGCCACTGGCTCCGGCCTCCTATGACCTGCTGCTCCGCCGCTGCTTCACCCCCACCTTCCCACCACAGCCAGATCACGTACATCGGGACACATCCCCCATTTGCCTCCACATTTTTGGAGGAAAAAAGGCGTCCCATAGTCCGGAAAATACAGTAGTTAGAATTTTATGCAGTTATTATTACACTTCCATTTTTGTATTTAATTTATTGTAGATGTCTATGTATTTTGGTTTTAAAATGTTTTTGTCTTTTTTATGCATTTGCAAGTATTTTAACTATTTAGAATTTTATGTATTTTTAATATGTGTGCTTTTTTATGTATCGTATTTTATTATTTTTTCTAGTTTTACCTATTTTGACTATTTTTATCTTCATGTGTTTTTAACACGTGTACTTTTTTACATATTTAATTTTTTTTATCCATAATTTGTATTCAGGAATCCAGCTTGCTAATATTACCATGGTGTTATTTGACCTATTAAGCAAATGCAATTGATATGATGTAGCTGACGCTGCCACATTACTGCTCCTCTGGGAATCCTAGGCAAGTATCGGATTAAACGGATTGATCCCAAAGCATGAATGCCTTTGCTGTTCAGCCGGACAGCGGAGCCATTTCCATACTATCAGGAATGTTTTAGAGGGGCTTTCATGTGTGTAATTTTAAAGGGGCAAGCGCTGAAGCTCTCATGTGCAGCTACCTTCCCTCTGACAGTGGTATGGTCCACATTTTAGGGAAAGGATCCACATATCTACATGCCATAAATGTAAAAGATGGGTGTTACCAATTAGTGCAGATTGGACTGCATTACGTCTACTTCTGACACTGATGTCAGAATCGTCATGTGTGAATCCGCCCCTACCTTATGCAAGCAGTACAAGCGCTGTCTTAATCAGCTACTAATTAGGAATGTATTCATAATGATTAAGATGCAGCTGCTTCAGGCACAAGGAGGATAAGTGGAGCGGCTCAGAACACAAGAACACAATGCAGAGGAAATAGAGGGGTTGGATGGACACCTGCGCAGTCTGCAGAACACCATACGTTAGATGTGTGCCAAATGTAGGGATTAGAGATAATGTGAACAAAGCCCAATATATTACTGACTGCTATATTCATAGATGCCATAAAAAAGGTAGTTATTAAAGGGGTCCTCCAATGATAGGTGATATCTTAGATTGGTGGGGGTTCGACCGATGGGCAGAACAGGGCACTTTTATCTGCTTTATAGAATGGAGCTGCATAACCGCCATTCCGATCATGTCCTCTGCTGCTACTGCTTCTTCCAGCAGACTTATAGGGAATAAATGGAGCGGCAGTGTGGCGTCCGACCTTCTGCACTATTTTGTAGCGGTGATAAGTGCCCTATTCTGCCAATCAGTGCACATCCCAGCAGTTGGACCCCCACCAATCAATAATATTGAAACGCCAGAGTCTCTGCACTCCATTTCCCAACAAAGACGCTGACTCACTGCCACGGGCACCCCCTTCTCCCTCATCCTCTTGCTGATGCTGCCCGACTACTGCGCACAGGTCACAGATTCCTGGGCACTATGGTTAGGGTGGGCGTGTGCGATCCCACCCTGTTAAAGGAACCACTCAAGCCATTCTAAAGTGTCCCCAACCAATGACTGGTAGACACTTTAAGGCACCTCCACCAGGTGGTAAGTGCCTGTGCAATGTTGTATACTGTGCCTAACATGCTTGCTAGTTCTTCGGCCCCAGTGCTCGTATTCCTGTATACCTGCCTGTCTATCAGCCGTGACTGCCTGCCTCTTTATCAGCCGTGACTGCCTGCCTCTCTATCAGCTTTGCCTGCCTGCCTGTCTACCATTCTGCTTCCGAGGTCAGTCCGGTTGTAGCACCTGTTTTTGCCTCCCTCAGATTGCGGTATCATCAGCCACCATCAATCCTGAGTCGAACTTGGTAAGGTACCTAGTCACACCCCTCCAGGTTGTCTTTGGATCACGACACAGTGGTTCCACCACCCAGTCCGTTACAGATAT
Source organism: Ranitomeya imitator (assembly GCF_032444005.1). Taxonomy (NCBI): domain Eukaryota; kingdom Metazoa; phylum Chordata; class Amphibia; order Anura; family Dendrobatidae; genus Ranitomeya; species Ranitomeya imitator. The sequence continues at coordinate 665,706,685 of NC_091282.1, forward strand.
CATCACAGGACAAGGCCATTAATTTATTTTTGGATCTAGCATTGAGTGGTTAGAGGTCTGTTTTTCTGATGCAGATCTCCTGCACAGATGTTAGTGACATGTGACAAAGTCACTGGTAAGGTAATAGAGGAGAGATATGTGTAACTGCGCTAAATGGTGTCAGTGATATGAAACCAGAGTATGTTCTTCCAGCACACTATATGTTGTGAGGGTTAAGTTAAAGTTGCCTAATATGCTAGTTTTAGTGGACCTTCATAGATCGGGTGGGATAATGTCCACTTTATCTCCACCTACAGAGCTGACAGGACCTGTGTGATGTCATAATCATGTGGTCAGTCACATGATGGAAAGAGTCACATGGTCTGGGGTTTAAATAGCTGGGCTCTAGAGGCAGTCTGGATTCAGTTAGACTGGAGAGAGGATTCTTTGTTTTCTGTTTTAGCCGGAAAGGCTAAAGGCTATTTATGCCACATAATAATAAACCAATCGAAAATTTAAAAAGATGTTGTTTCTATTTTCTACCTCTGTATACCGCCACCTGAGTTGAACTGCCATACGTGATAAATATGTTTTGTTGCCACTAGGGGGATCTCAAGAGTTAATTCTACACAGTGTTACAATTTAATGTGTTGCATACACTGTATGCAGTATGCTCCTATACTCCCTCTAGTGGTGGCCACAGGCAGTATGTTACCATGTAATTATATGTCTATGATGTAAAAAATACAAAGCATTACCTCTGATATAAAGATGCATGAAGAAATTCATATTCACTGAATAATAAACTTCTATAGAATAAAAGAACTAAAATGGTTTTCAGTGGATGGGCATTCAACTAAAGCGGATCATCCTTTTTCCACAAAACATACTGACTTGATGGGGCTGGTGTACGTACTTTGACTAGTTGTGAACTGGAACATTTAAGGGCTCTAAAAATGTGTCTCAAAGTCTTTCAAATAATTTTGTTTCTTTTTTGGGATATATGGGGTTTGATTTTTATATTCTTTTTCTCGCCTGTTTGTGGAAATAATGTATTTTTTTACATTTTTTTTATTTTTATTTATAAACACAGAGGACTACTAAAATGCATGGAAATAATGTTAGTGTTTCTTAAGCCTCTTTCAAAAGTCTGTGTCTCCGGTAGGCGTGGTGACAGTTTTCACATGTAGCGGAGACACATACACACATAGACCCATTCAAATGAATGGGTCTGTGCACATGTCAGTGTGTTTCCACGGATCATGTGTCCTCGGGCAAAACACGCTGACATGCCCGTTTTTTACCGTCAGCACAGACGGCAAAACATCCCGCACACATGCACACGGAGAACACACATTGATTTACTCCATGTGACACGCATCGGCATCGGGGAAGAAGCGCTACAGTAAGTGTCGTTCCCCGGCGGCAGCTGTTGAAGCGTCTCTCATCATTCTCCCCTGCTCTGCCGGCGAGCAGAAGAGAATGATGAGGGTTATATTAAAGTCCGAGCGACAGCAGGTGGGGGCTTTTGGGACTGTTACCCCATCATCTAACACCTGCTGCCGTTAATAACAGTGACAGTAGGTGCGGATGATCGGGGTACTCCATAGCCGCCGGCTGCGATCTAAGGAAATAAATGAATGAAAAACCCAGCGTGGGTTCCCCCCTATTTTCTTGAACCAACCAGGCAAAACTCCCAGCTGGGGACTGCAACCCTCAGCTGTCAGCTTCTGCAAGGTTGATTATCAAGAATAGAGCGGTCCCCACTCTGTTTTTTTAATTATTTAAATAAATAATTAAAAAAGACGCGTGGTCCACCCCCCATTTTTGACAACCAGCCTTGCTAAAGCTCACAGCTGGGGGCTGCTATTCGCAGGCTGGTAAGGGGCCATTAATATAGCCCCCAGCCTAAAAATTGCAGCCTGCAGCTGCCCAGAAATGGCGCATCTATTAAATGCTCCTTTTCTGGCGTTTGCTCAGCTCTTCCCACTTGCCCTGTAGCGGTGGTAAGTGGGGTAATATTTGTGGGGTTGATGTCACCTGAAAGGTGACATCATGTCCACGGCTTAGTAATGGAGACGCATCTATAAGACACCTATCCATTACTTATCTTATAGTTGTATTGTTTGTAAATAAAGACACAGCAAGTATAAAATCTTTTATTTGAAAAATTAAACACAGATACCTTTGATATAAATTAAACCATACTTACTGCAACACCTAATTCCACGACGCCCTCGATCTCCTGTAATAAAAGTAAAATAATAAACCAACAATATACCATACCTGTCCATTGTTGTTTCCCACTCTGTAATCCATGTCTGGGGCAGAATAGTTTTCAACCCGGATGGTGCCAAGATGCAACCGTCCTGGCTGAAAACCACAGGTGAATGAGTTGCTGAGAGTGCAGCATCATTCACCAGTGGTGACATCATCGAGGTTGGGCTGAACTGCGGTGACCTCAGTACCACCGGAAAAAGCCTAGTTTATATACTATGCCCACACTCCCCTTCCTTAGCTTACTATGCCTTCCTGGCTGAGACCTTGCACTGCTTCCCCATGCCACCTCCCCCCAACCCCACTACTCAGTCTTTATTCTGTGCCCACTGACACTTTTCTCCTCCCATACTGTCTCCTCACACTATTCCCCTCAATAGTCCCCTCACACATTTACCCCCACTCTCCATACTGCCTCCTCACACATCCCCCCGACTCCCCGTACTGTGTCCGCACCCATCCCATCACCCTCACTCCCCATAACGTGTCTGAATTAATTTTCCCCTTGCTCCTCATATTGTGTCTTCAAATTTCTCTCGCTCCCTATATCGAGTCTGCACCTGTCTCTTCCTTGGTCCCCAAACTTGTGTCCTGAAATCATCCCCTGTTATAATAAATTTCACACACATTCACCCCCACATGCAGTCAATACCCCACACAGTAAATACCCATATACACATTAAATCCCCCACACACAGTAAATCTCCCCAACCCTGTTACACTAAATCTTCCATACACAGTAAGTCTCCCCAACACAGTAAATATCCCCACACACAGTAAATACCCCCATGCTGAAAGACGAGAGTACAATTGATCAGTGTGAGTCGGCAAGAGGCGGTCCAGGGTGCTGCAAAACACAGTAGCCGGGGGAAATGCTTCAGACCGCCGCATTAAGCGGGGCCCCCCTGCACATGGCCTGGCTGATTCCCCCTCCCCCAGATAACCCTCTTGTCAAACCTAATGAACAAAATTATAAAAGGTGGAACCATAAGTACCCCAGTGCATTTATGCTCAGTGTAGAACCTCTTTAGGTGATTGTAGAAATGTTTTCCTCATGCAAAGTCTTAACTCTCTTGTTACTTATTTTTAATTGAATTTTATGGAGTAAAAGCTGGAGAAATCTCCTGCATGGAAATGATCCCTGTGTAAATAACAGTGACAAAATATCACCCAGTTGTTAATATCGTCCCTTGGATATTTTTATTGTCCATTGGTGTGAATGATCTGGGTCTCGAATATTCACTTGTTTTGATGCTGCCATGGTGGTTGCACTTGTGCCTTCTGATCCTGGAAAGTGTCTACAAAGTTATGTGCATATACTGTACATCAGGATTAACACTATTTCTGGCAATATGACTTGTATACTGCATTTTCACCAGTTTTCTTCCTGGCAGTATTTATCTGTATTTCCCAGGTGTCTATGAACTAGTGAGTGAACAGTAGCTGCTATGATATCTCCCATAATCTCTGTACATAGTCATGAGGGGTTTCTCCTTCTCTGTCTCCATTTAATAGGTATTCAGAAGCAGCAGCACCAGCATGGAAGACCTTGTACAGCAGTACTGAGCAGTGTAGCAGTGATTTCAAGCACTGTATGTTATAGGCTCAACTGGTTAGGTGGATTCACTAAGTAGTCAGTCAGGGTGAGCAACATGATGCAGCGAAGCAGCACAACTGGACGGTATATGAAGCAGCAAGGACCAGTAAAGCTGTATGGAAGGTGGATTATCAGAGCTGGAAGTAATACATGCAGCAAAGCCAAATGTACAGACAGCACACAAGAACAGCAGAGCTGAGTAGGCAATCAGACACCTTTTTTTCTGGAATAAGTAGCACACAGGAATGGCAGAGATGAGAAGGCTAGTAGGTTACTTGTGACCAGGGCTGGACTGGCCATTTGGCAATTCTGGCAAATGCCAGAAGGGCCTGTCTGGTTGTGGGCTGCCTTATCTGCAACATTGTTAACAGAATTGATGTTCTCAAGATACCCATAATGTTAAGAATTGTGATGGAGCACAAAGTCGCTGACTCCGTCACGTACCCCAGCAGGTCATGGGTATCATTAGTATATTGGTCTTGTAGTAAATCTTACTTTCCTCCATCCATGGAAAGATTAGAAATATATTCCATCTGGTGCTTGGGGACGGGGACAACATGGGCCTCTGTGATTTCAAATGCCAGGGCTGAATTTCAGCCCCAGAACGTACCTGCTTGTGACAGGAGAGTTGAGGTTGTGGATAGCATCAGGAATAGCAGAGACAAGTAGTCAGGAAGATACCATGAAGCAGCAGTATTGAGAATGTGGACACCAGGAATAGCAGATATGAGTAGGTAGGCAGGTACCTGGCTTCTGCAGCATTGAGAATGTGGACAGCACTAGAAACAGCAGGGCTGAGTTAGCAGCAGAGACAGATGTTGTGGCTCCACTCCTGGAAAGCACGTGGTAGCAGTGTATACAACTACCTGAATACTCAGGTGGTACACAGTCACCTAAGCTGGTCATACAAGGCCTTTGATGAAGATATCAGAGGTGCATACCATAACAAAGATATTAAAAATCCAACTACAGAGTTAAAAGGTCCTTGTTAAATTGAAAGTGCTGTGCATTCTTCAGGCTGCATGTTACAGAGCAGGAGGATCTGAGTAGATTGATATATAGGATTGTGGGAGAATATTTTGTATAACATATTTTACACAATTATCCGCTCATTCTGGTCTTAGGAGCCCAGTGGGCAGTCTTGATCAATGACCGACAGCCTTGCTCGTATAAATATACATACTGGACCTATATATCCATATATTCAGCTGTTTCTGTGGAATATACTACATTTTAATGTAACAGGTTTATCGTAAAATGGGATGGGATACTGGGAGCTTATGTAGCGGTTTGATGGAATGATGACTTTAGATGGTCTATCGTCACGCCAGTGTCCATGTGATGCTGTCTAAACTATATTTGATCTTCAGTATGCTCATCTTTTTCCATTATGCACTTTTCACGTTTTCTTGTTGCAGGTTCCCCACCTCCATTACCAAATATCTGTAAATAGATTTTTATTAGCTTGCCCTTTTTTATTCTTCAAGTAAAAGCCCCCGATGCTTAGGTTGGGAAGACATTAATGAATACTGTACGCACATAATTCTTCAAAAACCCAGCGGTGCGATGAGGCGGGAGCAAGTTCATTTGTCATTGTGGTATACTGTAGACTCTCCAGGAAATATTACCCAAAATTCTAAATATCCGTAGGAAAATTTCACCCATAATGATCTTAATGGAGTGCCTGGAGAGCTGATGGTGTCAGAAATATTACCTTTGTAAAATCTACTCCAGTATTTCAGAATTACGAAGTATCAAGATCAGTGGAGTGGGTGATATTAATCTCAGATACTTGTGTCCATTTATTTTATGTCCACAACTTCTCAGTCGTCCATCTACTAAATGTGACTGCCCATATTATGGGATATTGAGAGTGCCGGATGTTCCTAATTGCATGGATAGGTCAGAATAATTCTACCATTCTTTAGCTACGAACATAGTGTAGGGAATCCGCTCTTTGGCAGTCAGCAGCATTCACAAAGGCACGCAGTTTCTTGTGCAAACAGAAAGGTTCATTGAGTCCATAAAAGTCCTACTGAAAGTAAAATAGTCTTGTCTCCAGCAAAAAGGAATAACAATGAAAAGTCACATAAAGGGTACGGGCTCACCCGTTTAAATCTCAGTCCTTCTCTTCCAGCCTCTGGCAGAGACTGGGCAACATATACCTGGTCTTGTCACCTTCACTCTCAGACACAAGTATCAGAGAAGTTTCCACCTCTACTCTCAGGAACTTATGAGGAGCTTTGCTGCCCGTTTTATACTGGATTGAAAGGTGTACGCTCTCTATGAAGCAATGGACCCATTATAGGTCAATGCAGGAAAAACTCAAAGTTTCGTATTGACTCTTAACATGGCATGATGATCCATCAAACAGATAAGAGTAGATGAGTATTGATCATAAGGGAGTCATGATAGCTGGTTGCTGGATAACATTCAGGTGCAGCTGAGTAGATAAATGGGCATCTGGCTGGAGTGGAAAACACGTGGCAGGTGTGTGTACTACTACCTGAATACTCAGGCAGTGCACTGCCACCTGAGCCATATAAATTAAAACCATTACCCCAATGTAAACAGAACCTTAACATAATTATTTGCATTTCAGAGGAAATTCATAAATTGTGTGTGTATATATATACATCCACCTCTCGTGTCTCCCTTTTCCTCATAGTTTGTAAGCTTGCGAGCAGGGCCCTCATTCCTCCTGGTATCTGTTTTGAACTGTATTTCTGTTATGCTGTAATGTCTATTGTCTGTACAAGTCCCCTCTATAATTTGTAAAGCGCTGCGGAATATGTTGGCGCTATATAAATAAAAATTATTATTATTATATATATTATTTTTTTTTTCTATTTCAGAATTGGGATTTATCGAGAATATGAGCAGCGTGATTCAATCAAAGTTTCAATTCCCAGCGAACAAGACTGAACTTTGATTCCACAATTTCTGTTCTCAACTTTTCTTCAAGAATTCCATTCCCTTTTTTTTAAAGCAATTTCTAACCTTAAAAGCAATGTTTTTTGTCACAAGCACAGGACTTTCAAAAGATCTGCACCTTACTAGATGACTATGTGTAGACCTGGAACACCCACTCAGGAAAATAAAGCTATCTGAATATTAACATTCTATGTGGATTTGTTGCCTTTTACACTGTAACCATTAAACCGAAGCCTCAAAAGAAGGAGGACACGTTAGGGATTGCATCATGAAGCATCTGTAAACGGAAAGTTAAAGATGAAAGGCGCCAACATCTTAAAAAAATCGGAGTTTTACTAAAAAAAAGTTATTCTGACATGACCTTTTTCTTGATGATGCATTACTAATGCATGAGATCTGTACTTTCTTCATGAAAACCCAGAATATATTGGCAAAAAATGGTTCTTCCACCTCCAGACAAGCGTCATGTGTGTCTTACAACAATCGTTATTATGACCAGCATGGCCTTCATGGATGCGTATCTCGTGGAACAAAACCAAGGCCCAAGGAAGATTGGAGTATGTATCATCGTGCTGGTTGGAGACATTTGCTTCTTAATTGTTCTGCGCTATGTGGCCGTCTGGGTCGGAGCAGAAGTAAAAACGGCCAAGCGAGGATATGCAATGATTTTGTGGTTTCTGTACATATTCGTTTTGGAAATTAAATTATATTTTATATTTCAAAATTACAAAGCTGATAAGAAAAATGTAGATACTGTTACGCGAAAAGCTTTGACGTTGCTCTTATCTATCTCAGTCCCGGGACTGTACTTGGTTCTGGTGTCACTAGACAGCATGGAGTATGTAAGGACATTCAGGAAAAAGGAAGATCTGAGAGGTCGTCTCTTTTGGGTTGCTCTAGATTTACTTGACATTTTGGATATTCAAGCTAATTTGTGGGAACCCCATAAAACAGGACTCCCCATATGGGCAGAAGGACTGATGTTTTTTTATTGCTACATCTTACTTTTGATTTTACCATGTGTCTCTTTGAGCGAAATAAGCATGCAAGGGGAGCACATTGCTCCTCAGAAGATGATGCTGTACCCCGTCCTAAGTCTGGTGACCATCAACATCGTTACCATTTTTATCCGAGTGGTAAACATGATTTTATTTCAGGACAGCAGGGTTTCGACCATATTCATCGGCAAGAATATAATCGCAATATCCACCAAGGTCTGCACTTTCTTGGAATACAAAAAGCAAGTGAAGGAATTTCCGCAAAATACAATCGCATTAGAACTGCAGCAGAATTCAATTTCACACAATCAGACACTTCACAATACACAAGGAGTCAACCACGAGCAGTCTCCTTCCAGAGAAGTTATGGATACATGACAGCATTGCCATAGAATGGGTTTTGGTTTTGTTTGTTTGTTTTTCAATTTTATTTTATGGACCTGCTTCACAAATTGGAATATATGGAAATATTGGTGGCTAATAAAAGTGATGGGCAAATTACTACTTCACAATGTCATTTCTTTAAAAAGTCACTCTATAAGAACATTTCTGAAACAGATGCTTATGTCGATTAAGGCCTGAAATGTGTCTTGTCCGAATGTGAAATCTTCAGATTGCACTAAACGCTCACAGATCCTCATTGTACTGTATAATAATAATTTGCCCATCTCTGTTTAACAGATTGTTCTATAATAAAATTGGTATTCAAGGCACAACATTTATTTTAATAAAACTTTTGTCCCTTCATCTCTTTTTCATCAGGTATGGTCCATGTTATATACATGTAGCATCCACATATTGATGGACTGCAAGACCTACAGTAACATAATAAAGGGAATCTGTCAGTGGGATCACGCTCCTAAGTCATCTATATGGGCATGCAGGTCAAAGGAAGTTTAATAAAATGATACCTTGATATCTGCTGTCTGATGTCTTATCCCAGAGAAATTCACTTTTTTTCTTAATATGTAAATGAGCTGTTAAGATCTCTGGGTGGGACATAGATCTCTCTGAGACTCCGCCTCCAAAGCTTATTATAAATGAAAGATAATGTTACCAGTGTGAGACATGAAATAACTGACAGTCTGCTTTCCTGATTTACGAGTGTCACACTGGTAACTCTTCCTTTCATTTATAATAAGCTCTGGAGGCGGAGTTTCAGGGAGAAATGTGTTCCGCCCATAGATCTTAACAGCTCATTTATATATTAAGAATAATGTGGCACTAGATCACAGATAAGGCACTGGATCACAGATATCAAGGTATCATTTTATTCAGCTTCCTACATGTTTATATGGACGGCTTGTGGTAAGATGATTCTACTGACAGATTCCATTAAATTGCTGAAAAACCAATGCAGAAACCAAAATAAATGTTACTAAAATAACACCAACTGTTTTACTCGGTCCTAAGGTTGATTGAAATGCAAAATAGAGAAGTCCATCTTACATACTGTCAAATCCATAATTACACCACTATACCAAAAATTATTAAAGGGGTTTTCCACTACTGCCACCACCTTAGGGAGGTGAAACATAAAAAAAAGCTCCCTCTTGGACCAGCGCTGCTCTATTCAGTACTGCATTCTCCAACAGTGCCTTGGCATCAAGAAGCCGTGGTGGTGTCACTGGCCGCTGTTTCAACCCACGTGGATTAAAAGTAAACAGTGTAGTCGCCAGTCAGCAGCCTCTGATTCGCTGTAGCACTCACGTGACACCCCGTGTCCCCTCACCAGATGTTGAGGCCAGGGGATCGATGGAGGACCCAGCGCTGTGTACAAAAGAGCGGATCCTTCATCACGGTGGCAAACAAACAATATCCTTACTTAACATCCCAAAGTAGGACCATTAGATAAAAACCCAAGCAAGGTTTCACCTGGAACTAAAAATATGCTCAATATGCACCCCCTTGGAGAAGCTGCTTAACTTTACTAGGCGATCAATGCAAAAATTACAGGACATCCAAAGAAAGAAGAAAAAAATGTACAGGTGCACACTAACTAAACACATAGTCATAAAAGATGCCAAATACTCTGTGGATGCAAAGAAATATGTAAATATTGGATCTATGGATGGCATTACTGCTCTGTTTCCTATAAGATGTAAGGTGATTAGCCTATAAGCGGGTCAATTTTTTACCCAATACACAGTATCTTCCCTTTAGGAAATTGCATGTAACGTGCACAATCACGTCAGGTTTCAACAGGAACAAATCGAAAGGCTTCCATAAACATCAAGATTATGTTGGCTGAACCCACCGATAGCAATGCATTCACTCTAATTTGTATGGGGGCTCCGGCCAACTGATTGCCGGGAGAGATGTCGATCGGGTACGGCTGATTTTAGACTGTCGATCTATTTGTTCTCCTGAAGATAAGTTTTCTCAGAGAACACAGGAGAGCTCGGCCGAATGAGCGCTCCTGTGTATGGAAGAGTCGGCTAAGATGGCTGTCAGCTGAGCGATCGGCCGAAGAACAGGAACAGTTTGTTAATATATTTGACAGTAGGCAAACAGCAACTCCCTAGGCAATCGGAACAGAATGAACACAAGACCGCTCACTGGTGCATGCCGCGGGAGAATTCAATGGTTCAGGTCCAAGTTGCAATAACTGTTGCAAGCTACGGTATGTGGTCGCAGCGCGACAGACTAGTGGAGTCTACACTTGCAGGTCACTTCAGAACTTATCTAGCTGTACTAGTCCAAAGGCATACAAATGTGCCTGGGTGTTCATCCTTGTACTACCCCAGAAGACCGTGACTCTCTTTCTTCACCAGAGCACTCACTAACTAGCTTACTCTGACCAAAAGCACAGAAGCTACAGTATAGAGGACCTATCATTTGCTAAAAAAAAATGTTAAATATCTTGTAAAAATCCTGAGCTCCCTTGATTCTGTTGCTTTTTTCCATATTGCACTATTTTTCATTTTTGTTCTCATTTGTTTCTTCTTTAGTGCACTATGTGATATCTCCGCCTGAAGCCCAACTGAGGGTTTCTTCAAAGTCTTCTCTATGGGAGTGCGTTTTCAGCCCTCCCTCCCTCCCTGATGCTACCAATCCAAGCTCAGCAGCTCATACAGCAGTCCATCATTCTCAGATCTTGCTGAGCTTTGATTGGCAGCTTCTGGGAGGGAGGGGAAAAAGCACACTCCCCAGAGAAGATTCTGAAGAAATGCTTAGTTGGACTGCAAGAAGAGATTTCACATACTGTGCCCCAAAATAAAAAGAAACAAATGTGAATATCTTTGCGAGGTAGCGCAAAATGAAAAAGAGCAGCAGAATCAGGGGAGCTCAGGGTATTTTTCTTATCGGGTATTTAATTTTAATTTTTAAGCAAGTGACAGGTTGTCTTAAAATACTCCAGCCCTACCTCGAAGAAAGGCTGTACAGATCAATACTGCCGGTCATTTGACCTCAGCCATCCCAAGTACCTACTGCTCACAAAGAGCTTCGAACTAAAGTCATACCTGCTTAGTATATGGTTACACATGAAATGCAATACCTGCAAGAACATGAATGAAAAGGCTTATATGGTATATTGTTTTTCATACATGTAACATTGCATAGGAATCTGTCCAGCCCATTATAAATTATAGTACACCTGGGCACAGTGCGGTCGATGAATGGAGACAGCCGTAGGGCTCAAAACAGTGGCTCATTTGCCGCACCCTACCCTTCTCCGCTCCATGTCCCTATATTACCGCTATCTGCATCCTCAGGATGCAGATTACAGTGACTACATTGGTGGAGGCTCCTCCCGTCAGCAATCTGCGTGTGCGCCTGAGACAGCAAAGGCAATGATGTCACTACGTCTCATCTGCTGTGCAGAGAGTCAGTGCACCGGAGGCCAAAGCTGAGCGTCAGAGAAAGAGGAGCGAGATGAGTATTTGTATTTCTATATGTCTGTATAGGATGTGTTCCTGTATATAGTGGCCTATGTGAAGACTCATACTGTATATAGGGGGTTATATGAGGGCTCCTGCAGTAGTTAGGAGACCTATGTGGAGTCACATACTGTATATAGGGGGCTATGTGGGGCTCATACTGTATATAGGGGTTAAATGAGTGCTCACTGTATATAGGGGAGCTAAGTGGAATCTCACACTATAGAGGGCTATGTGGAGGTTCATACTGTATATAGGAGGATGTCAGCATCCATAACTCTACTCAATATTAAGTGATACAATTAATATTCATATAAAATAATTATAATTAATATTTTAATATCAATATTGAGCAGAATTAATTTCGGCTTATTGGTTCGGCCTCCATAACAGTCACAGATGGCTCTCTTGTGGCCCCTTGGGAAAACTAATTGCCTTCCCCTGACCTATAGGGTAAACAGTAAATGAAATTATAGGCTGCACTACAAAATATTAGATTTTGTAGAATTGAAATAACATATATATTGATCCACTGACACCTGTTATTCAGTCATAACCGCCAACTGTGAATTGGTTTTTAATAGTTTTCTTCAAATCAATTAATTCGAAACCGTTTCTGATGGTTGTCTTTGTGCAAGTAGGACATGATAGGGATTATGTTTTACAAGAAACATAGTTGTGGATTATAGTCTCTATTTTTATTAATTTAGGAGCAAATTAATGATTTTTGGAAATAGATCAACTACTTCATCTGGTAAGTACAATGATGCACATAACACAACTTTAGTTATTTATTTTTTTGTTCTTTTTTATTTTTTTAAGCCAAACCGGCATCTAAATCATATCTCTTTCATGTTGACAGACAGATCCCTTTCTATAATGTAGACTGTTATCATATTCTATGGAGCTGATTGCATGGATACGAAGTATGAATTCTTTGGATCAATCTCTAGATAGACCTTTCCGAGGTTACTGAAGCCTCCACAGAACAAGAAGCATTTCACAATACAATGGACTAAGTTAATGGGTTTGCATAGATTACGTTCATAGATAATGGAAACCTGAAAGGCATTAACAGCATCTGGTAAGTGAATTTGCTCTTATTATCTATCCTATAGTTGTATTCTGCAACAACTGAGCACTTTTGAGATGAAAAACTGAGCAAGACAATGGATTCAGTAATGAGACTTTATACAAAATACGTAGACAAAAGTATATGAGCCCTCCACATTACACCTACAAGAGATTTTATGACCTCCTATTCTGCATTCATAGACATTAATACGGAGTCGGTACCCTCACAGCTATAACAGTTTCGACTCCTGCGATAAGGATTTCTACAAGATTTTGGAGGGTAAATAAGACAAAAGAAAAACACAAAAAGGACAGGTATATAAGAGCACTACATTTACGGTTTATCACAATAGTAATGTGCACATCAACCCCGGACTGATAGCAGGAATGACTCTTGGTGAAATAGGTGAATAGAAGAGAAAGAAAGGAAACCGAGATAACAGTCAATAATAATAGTACAAATAGTTTATTATAACAGTTACAAATATGCAGTGATTATGCAATGAGGCTGAAAAGAGGCACATGACAAGGAATGAAATAGATCATCTATAAACAGAACGATAGTGAGGAAACAGTTAACATAAATGAATTCAAGTCTCCAGGTTCAGATGAATTACATCTCACAGTACTGAAGGAGATAGCAGAAGAAATTTTTGAACCACTCTCCATAATCTTTGAAAATTCTTAGAGAACAGGAGAAGTCCCAGAAGACTGGAGAAGAGCAAATGTTGTTCCTATCTTCAAAAAGGGGAAGAAGGTAGACCCAGGGAACTATAGGCCGGTGAGTCTGACTTCCATACCAGGAAAGATCTTTGAAAAAATTATTAAACAACATGTATGTAAGTACCTGGATAAGAATGAAGTGATTAACCAGAGTCAGCATGGGTTTGTAACTAATAAGTTATGTTAGACTCACTTAATTTCCTTGTATGACAGAATCACTGACTGGGTGGATCAGGAAAATGCTGTAGATATAGTATATCTTGTCTTCAGCAAAGCATTTGACAAAGTATCTCACACCATCCTTATTGAAAAAATGACTAAGAATGGAATGGACAAGGCAACTGTTATTCATAACTGGCTTAGTGATCGGACCCAAAGAGTGGTCGTAAAAGGCTGCACATCCAGTTGGAAGAATGTCTCAAGTGGGGTACCACAGGGTTCTGTCCTGGGCCCTGTATTGTTCAACATCTTTATTAATAATTTAGATGAAGAAATTGAGGGTACACTAATTAAATTTGCTGAAGACACAAAACTAGGAGGGATAGCTAATAATAAATAGTGTGATGCAGCAGCAAAAAAGGCAAATGCAATTCTGGGATATAATAACAGAAGCATACAGTCTAGATCACGTAAAGTCATTATTGCCCTCTACTCCTCTTTGGTCAGACCTCACCAGGAATACTGTGACCAGTTTTAGGCACCACATTTTAAAAAAGACATCAACATACTGGAGCAAGTTCAGAGAAGAGTGACCAGAATGGTGACCGGTCTGCAAAACATGTCCTATGACAAACGGTTACAGGATTTGGGAATGTTTAGCTTGCAAAAAGGAAGACTGAGAGGAGACTTAATAGCTGTCTACAAATATCTCAAGGGCTGTCACATTGTAGAAGGATCATCTTTATTCTCATTTGCACAAGGAAAGTCTAGAAGCAATGGGATGAAACTGAATGGGAGGAGACACAGATTAGATATTCGAAAAAACTTTTTGACAGAGTGATCAATGAGTGGAACAGGCTGCCACGAGAGGTGCTGAGTTCTCCTTCCATAGAAGTTTTCAAACAGAGGCTGTACAGACATCTGGGATGATTTATTGAAGCCTGCTTTGAGCAGGGTGTTGGACCAGATGACCCAGGAGGTCCCTTCCAACTCTACCATTCTATGATTCTATGATTCTATGGGGAATAGTAAAATGCATTCCCTAAACTGTTCCCGCAAAGTTGAAAGCTACAATTGTCCAAAATGTCTTGAAGCAATTGTAAGAGGATGTGCCGTAGAAGTTGAGATTCCCCAGCGCTGTCCGGCATTTGTGTCCAAAGACTGCCACCTCCTGCGGAACCAACGTGTAGGGGAATAGTTTCAGGTAGCAAGAGTCTAGATGAAGCACTGGGTCAGATGACCTTTGTGACAAATTTCACCAATATAAGAAGCTGGAATGACAAGGCAGGAAGAAATTTGATGCCAACCAGTGAGACGAGCGGGACGCTCGCAGAAAGGGACGCTGAGGCCGAGACACTGGAGCATGCCAGGAGGTATAAACTATCAGGTGGTTGTCTGTTGTGAGTTCTGTTTTTGGGCTCCCTCTGGTGGTTACTGATGGTACTGGGTGATTTGTGTTCTGCTGTCTCTGGTGTCCACCTGTTCTATTAGGATTTGGGAGTTTCCTATTTAACCGGGCTTTCTTGTCATTTCCCCGCCGGCTATCAAGGTTATCAGAGTGTTTTGTTACCTCAGCTTCTGGCTTCAGTAATCTTCAGGACAAGCTAAGTTTTGATTTTCTTGTTCCACGTTTTGCTTTATTTTTGTCTTGTCCAGCTTGCATATAATTGTCTCTTTGCTGCTGGTTGCTTTAGTGGGCTGTAATTGCTCCTCATGTTCCATGAGTTGGAACATGAGTTCAAGTAATTACAGGATGGTTTTTTGAAGGGTTTTTTGCTGACCGCGCAGTTTACTTTTGTATCCTCTGCTATCTAGTTTTAGCGGCCCTCATTTTGCTGAATCTGTTTTCATACTGTGTATGTGCCTTCCTCTCATTTCACCGTCATTATATGTGGGGGGCTGCTATTTCTGTGGGGTATTTCTCTGGAGGCAAGAGAGGTCTGTGTTTCTTCTAATAGGGGAAGTTAGATCTTCGGCTGGTGCGAGACGTCTAGGATCAACGTAGGCACGTTCCCCGGCTATTGTTATTTGTGTGTTCAGGTTTGGGTCGCGGTCAGCTCAGGTTCCATCACCCTAGAGCTCGTTGGTGCTTGTCCTTTTGTGATTCCCTGCCATTGGAATCATGACAGTATAGCCGGCCAAAATGTTTGGGCTGAAGTAGGAGGAAAAGTAGTCTGAGGAAGTTTTTTTTTTTTTTTTTTCTCTCCTCTGAGGTTGCTGCCTAGCCTTAATTGCAGCCAGGCTGATTTTTTTTTTTTCCTCCTCTTAATCCTTGAATGGCTCTGACCTTAGCTGTTTATCATGGACGTCCAGAGTTTAGCTTCCAGCTTGAATAATCTTGCTGCTAAGGTTCAAAATATACAAGATTTTGTTGTACATGCTCCTATGTCTGAACCTAGAATTCCTATTCCAGAGTTCTTTGCTGGAGATAGATCTAGTTTTCTGAATTTTAGGAACAATTGCAAGCTGTTCCTTTCTTTGAAATCTCGCTCTTCTGGAGACCCTGCTCAGCAGGTTAAGATTATTATATCTTTCCTGCGGGGTGACCCTCAAAATTGGGCATTTGCATTGGCACCAGGGGATCCTGCGTTGCTTAATGTGGATGCGTTTTTTATGGCATTGGGTTTGCTCCATGAGGAACCTAACCTGGAGATTCAGGCTGAAAAAGCTTTATTAGCTCTCTCTCAGGGGCAAGATGAAGCAGAAATATATTGTCAAAAATTTCGGAAATGGTCAGTGCTTACTCAGTGGAATGAGTGCGCCCTGGCTGCAAAGTTCAGAGATGGCCTTTCTGAGGCCATTAAAGATGTTATGGTGGGGTTCCCTGCGCCTACGGGTCTGAATGAGTCTATGACTATGGCTATTCAGATTGATCGGCGTTTATGGGAGCGCAAACCTGTGCACCATTTGGCGGTGTCTTCTGAACAGGCACTTGAGACAATGCAATGTGATAGAGTTCAGTCTAGAAGTGAACGGCAAAACTATAGGCGGAAAAATGGGTTGTGCTTTTATTGTGGTGATTCAGCTCATGTTATATCAGCATGCTCTAAACGCACAAAAAAGGTTGATAAGTCTGTTGCCATTAGTACGTTACAGTCTAAGTTCATTCTGTCTGTGACTCTGATTTGCTCATTATCATCCATTTCCGTCGATGCCTATGTAGATTCAGGCGCTGCCCTGAGTCTTATGGATTGGTCATTTGCCAAGCGATGTGGGTTTAGTCTTGAGCCTCTGGAAGTCCCTATTCCTTTGAAGGGAATTGACTCTACACCTTTAGCTATGAATAAACCTCAGTACTGGACACAAGTGACCATGCGTATGACTCCCGTTCATCAGGAGGTGATTCGCTTCCTGGTATTGTATAATTTACATGATGTTCTAGTACTTGGTCTGCCATGGTTACAAACTCACAATCCAGTCCTTGACTGGAAAACAATGTCTGTGTTAAGCTGGGGATGTCAGGTGGTTCATGATGATGCACCTCCGATTTCTATCGCTTCATCTACTCCTTCTGAGGTTACTGTATTTTTGTCTGATTATCGGGATGTTTTTGAGGAGCCTAAGCTCAGTTCGCTTCCTCCTCACAGGGATTGCGATTGTGCTATAGATTTAATTCCTGGTAGTAAATTTCCTAAAGGTCGTTTGTTCAATCTGTCAGTGCCAGAGCATACTGCTATGCGGGATTATGTTAAGGAGTCCTTGGAAAAGGGACATATCCGTCCATCTTCGTCCCCTTTGGGAGCAGGTTTTTTTTTCGTGGCCAAAAAAGATGGGTCCTTGAGGCCTTGTATAGATTATCGTCTTTTGAATAAGATTACCGTAAAATATCAGTATCCTTTGCCTTTGTTGACTGATTTGTTTGCTCGCATTAAGGGGGCTAAATGGTTCACTAAGATTGATCTTCGGGGTGCGTATAATCTTGTACGAATAAAGCAAGGTGATGAGTGGAAAACCGCATTTAATACGCCTGAGGGCCATTTTGAGTATTTGGTAATGCATTTCGGACTTTCTAATGCTCCTTCAGTCTTCCAGTCCTTTATGCACGATATTTTCTGTGAATATCTGGATAAATTTATGATTGTGTATTTGGATGATATTTTGGTTTTTTCTGATGACTGGGAGTCTCATGTTCAGCAGGTCAGGAAGGTGTTTCAGGTCCTGCGGGCTAATTCCTTGTTTATAAAGGGCTCAAAGTGTCTCTTTGGAGTCCAGAAGATTTCTTTCTTGGGGTATATTTTTTCCCCTTCTACTATTGAGATGGATCCCATCAAGGTTCGGGCTATTTGTGACTGGACGCAGCCTGCATCTCTTAAGAGTCTGCAGAAGTTCTTAGGCTTTGCTAATTTCTATCGTCGTTTTATAACTAATTTTTCTAGTGTTGTTAAGCCTTTGATGGATTTGACTAAGAAGGGTGCTGATGTTGCTGATTGGTCTCCTGCGGCTGTGGAGGCCTTTCGGGAACTTAAACGCCGGTTTTCTTCTGCTCCTGTGTTGCGTCAGCCTGATGTTTCGCTTCCTTTCCAAGTTGAGGTTGATGCTTCCGAGATTGGAGCGGGGGCGGTTTTGTCACAGAGAAGCTCCGATTGCTCGGTGATGAAGCCATGTGCGTTCTTTTCTAGAAAATTTTCGCCCGCTGAGCGGAATTATGATGTGGGTAATTGGGAACTTTTGGCCATGAAGTGGGCATTTGAGGAGTGGCGTCATTGGCTGGAGGGTGCTAGACATCGTGTGGTGGTCTTGACTGATCACAAAAATCTGATTTACCTTGAGTCTGCCAGGCGTCTGAATCCTAGACAGGCTCGTTGGTCACTGTTTTTCTCTCGTTTCAATTTTGTGGTTTCATACCTGCCAGGTTCAAAGAATGTGAAGGCGGATGCTCTTTCTAGGAGTTTTGTGCCTGACTCCCCTGGAAATTCTGAGCCCACTGGTATCCTTAGGGATGGGGTGATTTTGTCGGCCGTCTTCCCAGACTTGCGACGTGCTTTGCAGGAGTTTCAGGCGGGTAAACCTGATCGTTGTCCGCCTGAGAGACTGTTTGTTCCGGATAGTTGGACCAGTAGAGTCATCTCCGAGGTCCATTCTTCTGCGTTGGCAGGTCATCCTGGAATATTTGGTACTAGAGACTTGGTGGCCAGGTCTTTTTGGTGGCCTTCCTTGTCGAGGGATGTGCGTTCTTTTGTGCAGTCTTGTGAGGTTTGTGCTCGGGCTAAGCCTTGCTGTTCTCGAGCCAGTGGATTGTTGTCACCTTTGCCTATCCCGAAGAGGCCTTGGACGCACATTTCCATGGACTTTATTTCGGATCTCCCTGTCTCTCAAAAAATGTCTGTCATCTGGGTTGTGTGTGACCGCTTTTCTAAAATGGTTCATCTTGTACCCTTGCCTAAGTTGCCTTCCTCCTCTGAGTTGGTCCCTCTGTTTTTCCAGAACGTGGTTCGTTTGCATGGGATTCCGGAGAACATCGTTTCTGACAGGGGATCCCAGTTTGTGTCTAGATTTTGGCGGACGTTCTGTGCTAAGATGGGCATTGATTTGTCCTTTTCGTCTGCATTCCATCCTCAGACGAATGGCCAGACGGAGCGAACTAATCAGACCTTGGAAACTTATTTGAGGTGTTTTGTTTCTGCTGATCAGGATGACTGGGTTACCTTTTTGCCGCTGGCCGAGTTTGCCCTTAATAATCGGGCTAGTTCTGCTACCTTGGTTTCTCCTTTCTTTTGTAATTCGGGGTTTCATCCTCGTTTTTCCTCTGGTCAGGTGGAGCCTTCTGATTGTCCTGGAGTGGACATGGTGGTGGATGGGTTGCATCGGATTTGGAGTCATGTGGTGGACAATTTGAAGTTGTCCCAGGAGAAGGCTCAGCAGTTTGCTAATCGCCGTCGCCGCGTGGGTCCTCGTCTTCGTGTTGGGGACTTGGTGTGGTTGTCTTCTCGTTTTGTTCCTATGAAGGTCTCTTCTCCTAAGTTCAAGCCTCGGTTCATCGGTCCTTATAGGATCTTGGAAATTCTTAACCCTGTGTCGTTTCGTTTGGATCTCCCGGCATCGTTTGCTATTCATAATGTGTTCCATCGGTCGTTGTTGCGGAGGTATGAGGTACCTGTTGTTCCTTCGCTTGAGCCTCCTGCTCCGGTGCTGGTGGAGGGAGAATTGGAGTATGTTGTGGAGAAGATCTTGGATTCTCGTGTTTCCAGACGGAAACTCCAATATTTGGTCAAGTGGAAGGGTTATGGTCAGGAGGATAATTCTTGGGTGGTTGCCTCTGATGTTCATGCTGATGATTTGGTCCGCGCTTTTCATAGGGCTCATCCTGGTCGCCCTGGTGGTTCTCGTGAGGGTTCGGTGACCCCTCCTCAAGGGGGGGGTACTGTTGTGAGTTCTGTTTTTGGGCTCCCTCTGGTGGTTACTGATGGTACTGGGTGATTTGTGTTCTGCTGTCTCTGGTGTCCACCTGTTCTATTAGGATTTGGGAGTTTCCTATTTAACCGGGCTTTCTTGTCATTTCCCCGCCGGCTATCAAGGTTATCAGAGTGTTTTGTTACCTCAGCTTCTGGCTTCAGTAATCTTCAGGACAAGCTAAGTTTTGATTTTCTTGTTCCACGTTTTGCTTTATTTTTGTCTTGTCCAGCTTGCATATAATTGTCTCTTTGCTGCTGGTTGCTTTAGTGGGCTGTAATTGCTCCTCATGTTCCATGAGTTGGAACATGAGTTCAAGTAATTACAGGATGGTTTTTTGAAGGGTTTTTTGCTGACCGCGCAGATTACTTTTGTATCCTCTGCTATCTAGTTTTAGCGGGCCTCATTTTGCTGAATCTGTTTTCATACTGTGTATGTGCCTTCCTCTCATTTCACCGTCATTATATGTGGGGGGCTGCTATTTCTGTGGGGTATTTCTCTGGAGGCAAGAGAGGTCTGTGTTTCTTCTAATAGGGGAAGTTAGATCTTCGGCTGGTGCGAGACGTCTAGGATCAACGTAGGCACGTTCCCCGGCTATTGTTATTTGTGTGTTCAGGTTTAGGGTCGCGGTCAGCTCAGGTTCCATCACCCTAGAGCTCGTTGGTGCTTGTCCTTTTGTGATTCCCTGCCATTGGAATCATGACAGTTGTCCACTTGTGAGTGGGGTCCAGACCATGACAGTCAAGACCTGAGGCCCACACCTGCGCCAGTCAAAGTCAGCTGAACTAGACTATGCTTGTCAAGACCCAGGCCCCAGCCCTCATTCATCCAAGCCCGATAGACTACTGTCACAAATCAACTGAAGACCCGGTGAGGACCCTGATCTGGAATTGGATGTCCGCCGTGTTGAATCGGAGGCACAAGTGCCATTAGTTCCAGCACTGTTATAATAGATGAAATGTGGATTACATCCGCGCTGCTGCGACAAATAATAGATCCAGATATACTTGTAAGATGTTCGGGTGGTTTATTCAACGCGTTTCGAAGCTCATGGCTTCTTCAGGAAGTTTCCACACAAAGTTGTGTGATAACTTCCTGAAGAAGAAGCCATGAGCTTCGAAACGCGTTGAATAAACCACCCGAACATCTTACAAGTATATCTGGATCTATTATTTGTCGCAGCAGCGCGGATGTAATCCACATTTCATCTATTATAACGGTTCTGAGAGGTCGCAGCGCCGACCTGTGGATCTGCAGCAGCTCACAAACTACACGCTTGTACTGTGTACCACCAGGTGAGCAGTTCTCTCACTATTGATTAGAAACAATCCTGGGGATAAGACCCTATTTGCGCTTTTTTTGTCTCCTATTTTTCTATACCATTAGTTCCAGCACTGACATACGGTACAGGGTTCAGTCTGGGGTGCTGCAGAAGTCTGGAGGGGGACAGGCCAGTGTAAGAAAGGCTCAGTGAGTGCTGATTAACTTTGTTTGAAGGACTTGCTGCCTAGCGGGAAAAAATTAAGAAACTTTGCATTGACACCCTTGTGACTTTGAACAATGCTCTCACCAAAAATGTATCAGATATCATAGAGAGTTTGCTATGAGTTGTATTGTGCTTGATAACAACCTTGTATATTGTCTATTTTAAATACTTTGCTATATTCCCTTTCCCTTCTGTTAAAATATCCTAAGTCTTGTGACAAGGCTCGTTAAAGGGTTGACATTGACTTGTAGGATTGCTACCTTCCAAAAGGTGGCACTAGAGTTCTAGTTCTCTTCCTCTCTGAAGAGACAATTTGCATAATTATCATATTTCCCAGAGGAGCATTGCAGCTTTAAGTCTCCTCATCTCAGCATGCTTAGCATGTCAATCTCCGCAAGGATGAACGATACTTCTTTGATATCGGTCAGACGCCTCTAACACAGCCAAACCAGATCTCCAGTTTGCACTGACGAGGGGCAGTACCCCAAAACACAGTGTCTGCAAATTGAGATTCTGGTTTGGCTATTATCCTAAGTCATGTGACAAGGCTCGTTAAAGGGTCGACATTAACTTGTAGGATTGCTACCTTCCAATAGGTGGCACTAGAGTTTTAGTTTTCTTCGTCTCTGAAGAGACAATATGCATAATTAGCATATTTCGCAGAGGAGCATTGTGGCTTTAAGTCTCCTCATCTTGGCATGCTTAGCATATCAATATCCGCAAGGAGAAACGGTACTTCTTGGACACCCTTCTGTTAAAGAAACACTCCCGTGGAAGCGCCAGGAGGGCGCGAAACGGCCGTTGTCAGGCTTGCCGCACTTTGCACATTTGTACTCCTGGCTGTGATGTTTTTTACGTAATTCAATAAAAGTTACCTCTCATGATGGATCGGTGAGTGCTGCCTTTTCCTGCTTTCTTTCTCTGAATGGACTTGGATATGTATCGTGGCCAGAGCACCTAAGATCTGGCGGTCAAACTCCCATCGCAGGTAAGCAGGCGTGCATTGTTTCCTTTGAGCGGTGGTGCTGTCAGCTGTTTTTCTTTCAGACTGACCTTAGCATATCAATCTCAGCAAGGAGAAACGATACTTCTTGGACACCCTTCTGTTAAAGAAACACTCCTCCTCATACCCATGTTAGGAAAATAAATAGTTAATATTTGGTTAGTTCCGCTTTGTCCTTGTCTGTGTGTTGCATCCCGTGACCTGTTTACACATTAAAGAGTATTAAGGGGTCTGTAGGGTTGAGCAAACATTTAGCAATTCTTAAGGTACTGTCACATTAAGCGACGCTGCAGCGATATAGACAACGAGCCGATCGCTGCAGTTTCGCTGTTTAGGTCGCTAGGAGACGTCAGACACCGGCAACAGCAGAACGATGCAGGAGCGATTCAGTGATGTACTTATCGTTCTCGCTGGTTGTTCGCTCCATGAAGAAACATTGCAGGCATCTTTGCTTTTGCAGTCAAGCATGACGAATCACGCCGACCTGACGACCAAATAAAGTTCCGGACTTTCAGCTACGACCAGCGATGTCACAGCAGGATCCTGATCGCTGCTGCGTGTCAAACACAGCGAGATCGCTATCCAGGACGCTGCAACATCACGGATCGTTGTCGTTCTCGTTGGCAAGTTGCTTAATGTGACGGTACCTTTAGTGTTCTCACACCAGTTTTGCCAAATTCTGCCCAAATGGGAAGAGCTGGGGCCAAACAGGAGTCTGAAGCTGAAGCTCAATTAATTCACTGTGAGCAGTAGCATTCTTTACACTAGACATCTTTCTTCAGTCTCTGGAGGAGCATGGAGATGCATGACACTTTTCAGACATGCTGGATTTATTAGGAGACATGCACCTCTTAATAATTTTGGGAGGGATCTCCTCCCAGACCTGGACTAAAGCATCTGCCAACTCCTGGACAGTCTCCTGGACAGTCTGTAGTGCTACGTGACATTGGTGGATGGTGCGAGACATGATGCCCAGATGTGTTCAATCAGATTCAGGTCTGGGGAATGGGCGGGCCAGTCCATAGTGTCAATACCTTCATCTTGCAGGAACTGCTGACACATTCTAGCCACATGAGGTCTGACATTGTCCTGCATTAGGAGGAACCCAGGGCCAACTGCACTAGCATATGGTCTCACAAGGGGTCTGAGGATCTTATCTTGGTACATAGTGGCAGTCAGGCTACCTCTGGCAAGCATGTAAGAGGTTGGTGCTGTTATGGACAGTAAGGAACACACTGTCACTTCAAGAGGCTGCACCCCCTTGTCTGGCGTGATGGAATGTTCTGCTTCTCCCCTGCAATAATCGTTCTAATGAACTAGTCAGTGCATAGTGCAGGTATGGAGCTGGAGCAGCATGTGTGAGCTGAGGCTGCTGTAGAGAGGACTTTTTGTGCTGATAGCTGAAAGAGAGAAAAACTGTGTCCTGATATAGCTGCAAAAGAGCCATGAAGATACAGAGAAAGGGATTTACAGTTTCCAGGAGCATCCCTAGGATCCAGAAGCAAGGAGAAGACCACGTTTCATGAGCTGACAGAAAGCCATGCACACCACCGTATTGGACTGCTGGGGGCCCCCCTGGGACTGGACCTGATTCTCCAACATCACCGTGAGTTTGTTCCTGTTTGGTGCACCTGCTAGGGCCTAGTGTAGGCTTCAATAGTCAGTACACAGGAGCTGTGTGGCCTGCTTAGTAAAGGCCAGGGAGGTTATACGTAAAGTAGCATTGTTCTGCACATCTTAATGTGCAGAGAGTTAATTATCATGTTATTCAAGTTGTGGCCACTGGAGGTCATCAGTTGCCTACTTTTCATGTTGTTTACCAACCTTTCCCTCCTAAGAGCAATGTCTTATGGGTTAGTTCCGCCCACATTCTTCTTGTGAAGACAAGCTTCAGTAGCCATTTTTCCTCAGATCTGCAGAGAGGCACACGTGCTCCTGTCTCGCTTACTTTCTTACCCCTGTCCTAACGGATCTCGGTACGTGTATAAAGGTTTAATGCATCTTATGTTTGTGTTAGTATTTAAGCCTTATGCAGCTCCTATAGTCAGATATAGTTAGGCAGATGTGCTTTGCAGCTTGCAGTTAGGTTAATGTGTACTCTGCATGTAGATAGATGCATTCTTGTATAGAATAGGGCAGTGCTGTTAGAATTACTGCGTAATGCACTCTGTATAATTCTTGCTGTAATATCCCAGTTATTTATGTGATTGCACCCTGTATGTGCATTGTAAGGATTTCACTCACTCAGCTGCGACGGCTGACACTCAGGAGACGTGTTCCTTTAAAGTTCACTGCGTTTATTGCTTCATAAACCATGTGGCAAACAACAGAAAACAAAATAGCCTTTGGTTCAGGTAAAGAAAAACAAGTGTCCCGTTCATCCGGCTCAGTCCTGAAGCCGTAACACACTCAGGAGGGTTTCACCTCCACACATACCTACCTGTGTTAAGCATTAGGCTTTCTTTTATATGTCTAACCACACCCAGAACCCATCACATGACCAGACATGTGGTTGTGACATCACCACAGGTCCTGAAACACATATAGGTAGCCATGGTTACATCACAGCAACAAGCTATCTATAAGACACATATCTCCCATCGATTAGACATCCTTTAGCCACGCTACATACCTCCCCCCTCTGCCTAAAGCCGTGGGGCTTGGCACTTTCTCCCACTAGACAAGGGATTCTTGACAGGGCATCAGCATTACCGTGCAGCTTTCCGGCCCTATGTTCCACATGGAAACAGAAGTCCTGCAGGGCTAAGAACCAACGGGTGACCCTAGCATTTCTACCCTTCGTTTCCCTCATCCACCTAAGTGGGGCATGGTCGGATATCAGTCTAAATTTACGTCCCAGCAAATAGTACTGTAATGTGTCGACTGCCCATTTTATGGCCAAGCACTCCTTTTCAACGACTGAGTAGTTCTTTTCAGACGAGGACAGCTTCCTACTCAGATAGAGAACAGGATGCTCCTCTCCATGTAGTTCTTGGGAAAGGACTGCTCCCACCCCAACATCTGAGGCATCTGTCTGAAGAATAAACTCTTTCTTGAAGTTTGGGGCCATCAGAACGGGTTGCTTACATAAAGCCTCTTTCATTTCTTGGAAGGCTGAATCTGTTTCTTCGGACCACTTAACCATTACTGATTTTGTCCCTTTTAGCAGGTCAGTCAGAGGCGCCGCCATTGTGGCGAAGTTTGGGATGAACCTCCTGTAATATCCCACGATTCCCAGGAAGGCTTTAACTTGCTTCTTGGAAACTGGTTTTGGCCATGTTTGAATTGCCTCCACTTTACTGACTTGGGGTTTTATTTCTCCATGACCCACTATGTATCCAAGGTACTTAGCTTCTTCTTTACCCAATGCACACTTCTTCGGGTTTATTGTAAATCCGGCCTCTCTTATAGCATCAAACACCGCTTGGACTTTCTCCAGATGACTCTCCCAGTCCGGGCTAAAGATGACGATATCATCTAGGTACGCAGCAGCGTATGCCTTGTGGGGTGCAAGGACTCTATCCATAGCCCTTTGGAAGGTGGCCGGAGCTCCCTGTAGGCCAAATGGCATCCGGACATACTGGAAGCATCCCTCTGGTGTAGAAAACGCCATCTTCTCCTTGGCTTCCTGTGCCATGGGGATCTGCCAATACCCCTTCGTCAAATCCAAGGTGGTTATGTACCTGGCGGGCCCAAGCCTTTCGATGAGCTCATCAACTCGGGGCATGGGATATGCGTCGAACTTGGAGACCTCATTCAACTTCCTATAGTCG
This sequence comes from Ranitomeya imitator, assembly GCF_032444005.1. NCBI lineage: Eukaryota > Metazoa > Chordata > Amphibia > Anura > Dendrobatidae > Ranitomeya > Ranitomeya imitator. The sequence goes on from NC_091282.1 coordinate 665,732,959, forward strand.
TTGCAAAATCTCCACTCCCCATCAGGTTTTGGGACCAGGACAATTGGGCTCGACCAACCGCTCTTGGATTCCTCAATGACTCCAAGCTTCAACATACGCTCCACTTCCTTGGAGACTATTTCTCGACGGGCCTCAGGAATTCTATAGGGCTTCACGTTCACGCGCACATGGGGCTCTGTCAGGACCTCATGCTCTATGACCTTCGTGTACCCAGGCAACTCGGAAAACAGGTCCCTGTTTTTCTGGAGTAACTCCCGGCATTGCTGTTTCTGGGACTCCGATAGCGTCTCCGCTATAGTAACCGCTCCAACCTCATCTTCTGGGTTGCTTAACAACGATGGAGTTACTGTCGGCTCTCTATCTTGCCACGGCTTGATAAGGTTGACATGGTATACTTGGAATGGTTTCCGTCTTCCTGGTTGGTGAATTTTATAGTTTACTTCACCAAGTTTCTCGACAACCTCATATGGCCCTTGCCATTTGGCCAAGAACTTGCTTTCCACTGTCGGAACTAACACAAGAACTCGGTCTCCCGGATTAAATTGCCTCACTCTTGCAGACCGGTTGTAGACCCTGGCCTGAGCTTCTTGTGCTTGGAGAAGGTGTTCTTTCACGATAGGCATCACCTTTGCAATCCTCTGCTGCATCAGGGCCACATGCTCAATGACGCTTCTGTGGGGCGTGACTTCGGCTTCCCAGGTTTCCTTGGCTATATCCAGGAGTCCTCGTGGATGTCGGCCATACAGAAGCTCAAACGGTGAGAAACCTGTGGAGGCCTGTGGAACTTCACGAATGGAAAACATCAAATAGGGTAAGAGACAATCCCAGTCTCTACCGTCTTTCTCTATAGCTTTTCTCAGCATGCTCTTCAGTGTCTTGTTAAATCTCTCAACAAGGCCATCTGACTGGGGATGGTACACCGAGGTCCTCAACTGGGAGATTTTCAGGGCTTTGCATAGTTCCCTCATCACCTTGCTCATGAAAGGTGTCCCCTGGTCAGTCAGGATCTCCTTCGGCAGACCTGTCCGGGAAAAGACATGGACCAACTCGCGAGCTATACTCTTTGAAGAAGAATTTCTCAAGGGAATTGCCTCAGGATAGCGTGTGGCGTAGTCCAGGATGACTAATATATACTTATGGCCCCGGGCTGATTTAACTAAGGGACCGACCAAGTCCATGGCAATTCTCTCGAACGGCACCTCAATAATGGGCAGTGGCACAAGGGGGTTCCGGAAATGAGGAGTGGGAGCAGTTAGCTGACATGTAGGGCAGGACCTGCAATAGTTCACTATTTCCCGGTGGCACCCAGGCCAATAGAACCTCTGCACAACCCGTTCCTGCGTTTTTTCCACCCCTAGGTGTCCACCCAAGATGTGTGAATGGGCCATGTCCAACACCTTCCGTCTATATGGACCCGGCACTACCAACTGCTCTACCAACTCCTCCCTTATTTTCGTGACCCGGTACAACAACTCCCTGCTCATTAGAAAATGGGGAAATCTTGTGTCTGCCCCCGGCTCCTGTACCACCCCGTCAATAACTGTGACATTATTAAAGGCTTCCCTCAGAGTGGGGTCCCTATGTTGGGCAGTCCCAAAATTTTCACCGGATACCTCTAACTCCAGAATGTCAGATGCAGGGGACACTTCCTCCTCATCTCCAGCCAGGACACAAAAAGGAAATCTGTCTGACTCTGGGTGTAGCACCACCCTTCCCGGGTTCACTGGTTCCCTACTCTTGCTAGGGAGCTCAGAACCTTTCCCCCACAAATCCCAAAACAAACAGAAATCCCAGCCAATAATTATAGGGTGCAACAAGTCCTGAACGACGCCGACTATGTGGGACTCCGTGCCACATGTCGTTTCAATGTTCACACTGGCCACAGGGTAGTCCTTTGCATCACCATGTATGCACCGCACTCCGACCTTCTTTCCCGGGAGCAGGTGGAGAGGAAAAGTGGCCCTCACCAGGGTCACTAGGCTCCCCGAGTCTAACAGTGCCGTTACTGCTTGACCGTTCACCTTCACGGGACATGCTTGAGGTCCCTCGTTGGGCGGAGAGTTCACACTGCAAGCTGGATACGCGTAGTATGAACAACGGCGTCCCATGCTGCAGTCCATCTGCTCAGTGGTTTGGGAACAACGGGCAGCTATATGTCCTGGCTTGTGGCACCTCCAACAAATAATATCACCCGTGGGGACCTTGGGCACCACCTCCCCCGCCCTTTGTGACCTTGGACGCACCACCCCTTTTTGGGACTCAGCTGCCTTCTGGGATCCCCAGTACGGCATGGGCTGCCTCCCGAAGGAGCCTTCCAACCCTTGGTATCTCTCAACCAGTCCGATCAGCTCGTCGGCATTCTGGGGATCACCCTGGGCAACCCAAGACTGTATAGGCCTCGGGAGGGAATGGACAAACCGATCCATCATCACCCGTTCTACCATCTGTGCAGGCGCAGAGGATTCTGGCTGCAGCCATTTCTGGACCAGGTGCAACAGATCAAACATTTGGGAACGAGGTGGTTTGTCCCGGTGATAGCCCCAGGAGTGAACTCGCTGTGCCCTGACAGTCAGTGTCACCCCCAAACGTGCGAGAATCTCGGCTTTCAATTTGTGATACTCTTTGGCATCCTGCAAGGTCAAATCATAATACGCCTTCTGGGGTTCTCCCGTCAGGTATGGCGCAAGTACCTCTGCCCACTGCTCTGGCGGAAGTTTTTCCCTCTCAGCGACCCTCTCAAACACCGTCAGGAAGGCCTCAACATCATCCCCGGGAGTCATTTTCTGCAATGCGCGTCTTACCGTCTTCCGGACGTGGGTGTCATCAGCCAAACCTGGGGTTGGGGTGCTCGCCTTGCCCTGGATGGCGGTTGCCAGAAGCTGCATCTGCTGCTGATGCTCCTGCTGGCTCTGCTGCATCTGCTGCCGTTGCTCCTGCTGGCTCTGCTGCATCTGCTGCCGTTGCTCCTGCTGGCTCTGCCGTTGCTCCTGCTGGCTCTGTTGTATCTGCTGCATCAACAGCCTGTTGGTCTCTTGCTGCCTTTGCTCCTGCTGGCTCTGCCTTTTCTCCTGCTGTGACTGCATCTGGACCAAGTGTTTCAGCAGGTCCTCCATTTTCTCCGGCAATGCTTGCTGGCTTGCAACAGCCTTGACCCAGGACATTCAAAAATAAACTCACGTCTCCGCTGGGAACGCTGCTCGCACGTCTACCACCAATTGTAAGGATTTCACTCACTCAGCTGCGACGGCTGACACTCAGGAGACGTGTTCCTTTAAAGTTCACTGCGTTTATTGCTTCATAAACCATGTGGCAAACAACAGAAAACAAAATAGCCTTTGGTTCAGGTAAAGAAAAACAAGTGTCCCGTTCATCCGGCTCAGTCCTGAAGCCGTAACACACTCAGGAGGGTTTCACCTCCACACATACCTACCTGTGTTAAGCATTAGGCTTTCTTTTATATGTCTAACCACACCCAGAACCCATCACATGACCAGACATGTGGTTGTGACATCACCACAGGTCCTGAAACACATATAGGTAGCCATGGTTACATCACAGCAACAAGCTATCTATAAGACACATATCTCCCATCGATTAGACATCCTTTAGCCACGCTACAGCATATACTGAAATGCTGTTATTCTTTACAGTTTTTCACCAGTCATCCACTATGATCAGTCATCCACTATGATCAGTCATCCACTATGATCAGTCATCCACTATGATTATTCACTGAACATCCACTTTGTACATCAACATCATTCACTATTCGATCATCTACTATGAATACTGTCCACCATTGTTGTTCAACGTTATAGTTTTGGTTATCATCACCCTAATAAATAAGACTTAAGCATCAACACAGTCTGTTTACTGGGATGTGGATGAAGGTTTAGCCGTATGTTGGAATCCACACAGCATCCTACGTGGAGGAAGACAGAACAAGCATCATCACTTGTTTATTGTTTACATTTGCTTGTTAGACATATTTTGAGTCTGCAATAGTTGTAGCACCGTGCTATTTTACAGAAAAGATAAAGTTTATTACTCTTGTAAATTGTTTTTTGCCATTGTGTACCCCTGTTTGCATCTTCCTCATTCCCTTCATTCCTTGCCTTCCAATAAATCGACCCTTTGTTGCTTGCACCTCATCTTGTGTACAGTAGTCTTCCTGCACCGTAGTGGTCCCCCGGCCATCGCTTCAAGTGGCGCTGCGAGCAGGGTACTGTCACCAAGATGGAGGCAGCAGACAGCAATGGCGGGAATGCTAATGTTAATGGAGATGCTGTGGGCATTGGTGGAACCCCTGCAAGGACACTCCCTATGGGCACCATATTTAGTGTGCTACCAAAGTTTGACGGCAAGAATATGCCACTGTCCGACTGGGTGTCCCGGCTGCAAACCACCCTGAAGATTTATAACATCAGCGCAGACCTTGAAGTGGCCATTGCGTTAACTGCCCTAGAGGGAGAAGCCCATAGAAACGTCTGCCTACAACCAGAACTCACCTGCAGTACCCTGAAGGAGCTAGTAAAGTCCTGGAAGAGATCTACAGCGAGACTGCTAACGCCGGACACCTTTGTGCCAAATTTTTCTCTAGGCTGCAGCGGGAAGAAGAAGGAATTTCTCAGTATGCAACAGCACTACAAGAAGTGTTAGCAGAGGTGCAGAGAAAGGAGGCGGATGGATTTGGTGTCATGGGCTCTAAAGACCAGATACTCCAGGAGCAATTCATTCTGGGACTGCACAGCACATCCTTGAGGCGAGCACTGTCAGAACGGGTCCGGGCAGATCCGGCTCTTACGTATCGTCAAATCCTGGCAGAAACAGTGGCCCGAAGTAAAGAAGAGAGCTATGCATCTGGGGTGATGCGTGTCCAGGGCGCCAATACCAGAGGGGACCCAAACCATCAGGAGGTGCTGGTCCAGGTGGTGCAAGGCTTGCGGCGGTCCCTTGTCAACGTGCAAGAGAAACTGACCCAGATGGAGTAAAGAGTGGGGGAACTACAACAATCTGACCCACCGTACTCATGCAACCATACTTCAGCCCGACCGATAAGGGATCAGTGGGAGCAAGCCCCCTCCCATCAGGCATCGGAGGCATGAGGACAGGCTTGAGGTACCCCCCGGCAGGAGGAGGCATCCAATGCCAGAGACTGTCAGAACTATACTCAAGGCCAGCAGAAGCCGCCGTTAAACTACCAACCCCCGCAGTAGTGCGGCACTCTGCGTGGGAGGCGAGGAGAGAGGCCGCTCCATATCATAACGAATACTTGATTGCTGGGAGCCACATCCTACGTGCTGAATTCGAAGGAGTTCTAGTGGATTGCCTGATAGATATCAGGTCACAAGTGACAACAATGCCAGAAGCGTATTTCAAGTAGCATTTCCAGGACCTGGCCAAGCCAGAAAAAGACATTGATCCGGTTGTTTGCTGCCAACCAACAACCGATCCCGGTCACAGGGGTCGTGTGGATGAATATTCCAATCTGTGGGCAAGAATTTGGGAGTAAAGGGATCCTGCTAGTCCCTGAGCCTATCAAGGAAGGTGTGCCTGTAGTACTGGGAATTAACATCCTACGTGAACTCGATCAGGTTATGTTTACCAAACGGGGACCTGGATATTGGAAGAAGGCTACTACCCATAAGCCTACTCAAGATGCCCTTCAACGACTGATCCACGTCTGTGGGACGCAGAAGAGTGTGCCATCTTATCAGGCGGTAGGGGTCATCAGGGCTCCTGGTAAAGAACCTGTAATCCTACCTCCCGAGCGAGAAACTATAGTATACCTTCCAGTGGGGACTCACCGCAACCTTGACGGGTTGGAAGTGGTTGTTCAGCCTGTGGTAGGCGGAGGAGTGGACCAAGAAGTCATGATAGCTCGTACGATAGCTGTGGTCCAGCAAGGACATGTCCCCATAAGAGCTTTGAATGTGGGCCCTGGGGAGGTCACCTTGCCACGAGGGACAGATCTTTCCCTGGTGTACCTACATAAGGGTGAAGTGGTGAGTCAGAAGGAGATGTCATTATCACCGAAAGAAGGCATGGGGTGGACCCTAGCAGTTGCTGCGGGGGACGAAGAGACGCCATCCCCGGAGTGGAGTGGACGGGTCATCCTTGATCAAATGGAAGTGGATGTGAAGGCTCTGGGCACTGAGCATGTGCAAGCAATAGAAACTATGCTGTCGGAAAATCAGGCCGCATTCGCCCGTCACACCGAAGATTTTGGCTGTACTGAAGCCATCACACATGAGATACCGACTGGTGAAGCTCGTCCAATTCGAGAACGATACCGGCAGATCCTGCCCAAGATGTATCAAGAGGTGAAAACATTACTGAGGCAGATGCTGGATTCAGGAGTGGTGCGGTCTAGTCAGAGCCCTTGGGCATTCCCGGTGGTGCTCGTCAAGAAAAAGGATGGGACCATCTGGTTCTGTGTAGATTACAGGAAACTCAATGCCTGCACTGTTCGAGACTCTTATCCGTTGCCCCGCATCAAGGAATCCTTGACAGCGTTGGGGAAAGCCAAGTACTTCTCCACCCTGGACCTAGCAAGCGGATACTGGCAAGTAGCTGTGGCAGAGAAAGACAAAGAGAAAACCACCTTCATCCTCCCTATGGGGCTGTTCGAGTTTAACCGGATGCCCTTCGGGCTCTCTCCAATGCTCCAGGCACATTTCAACGGCCGATGGAAAAGTGTTTGGGAGACTTAAATTTTGAGGCTACCCTGATCTATCTGGATGACATCATTGTGTTTTCGGCCTCATTCAAAGAACACCTTGCCCGGCTTGGACAGGTACTCGGAAGACTGAGGGCTCATAACCTGAAGATGAAGCCAAAGAAGTGCCACCTCTTCAAGAGAGAGATCGAGTACCTGGGCCACATAGTGTCACAAGATGGAGTTCTACCCTCGCCAGAAAAAGTGGCTGCTATCCAGAAGTGGTCAGTGCCTCAAACAGTGAGAGAACTCAGGGCCTTCCTGGGACTCGCTGGGTACTACCGCTGGTTGGTTAAAGACTTCGCAAAGGTGGCGGGTCCTCTCAATGAGTTGCTGAGGGGGACCGCTGGAGTGCCGAAGACCCAGCGCATCCCCTGGGCACAGGGACAAGACGATGCCTTCCAGGCTATAAAGAATGCCCTTACTTCAGCCCCAATTTTGGCCTACGCAGACTTTGATCAACCGTTCCTGTTCTACACAGATGGTAGCCTTCATGGACTCGGTGCAGTACTTTCTCAGATACAGGATGGACATGAGAGAGTCATCGGGTATGCCAGCAGGTCCCTGCGAGACAGCGAAAGAAACCCTCACAATTACAGCTCCTTCCCTGGTGTGGGCTATGACAGAAAAGTCTGCAGGCTTCCTGACAGGTACCAAGATTCAAGTTCGAACAGACAATAATCCCCTGGCCCACCTTGAGAATGCTAAATTGGGTGCCTTAGAACAACGGTGGGTCGCTCGCCTAGCTAAGTTCGACTTTACCATCTGTTATCGCTCTGCTACCGAAAACGCAAATGCTGATGGGCTGTCCAGAGTGACTGTGGAGACTCCAGTGGGGGATCTTGATGAGCAACTCGAAGAGGAGGAAACCCCAGACTTTTGCAAGTTTAAGCCCTGTTGTGAATTCCGCTCTTGGGCTCCCTCCGGTGGTTGTAAGTGGCACTTTTGTGAGTTCTGCTGTTGGGCTCCCTCTTGTGGTTTCAAGTGGTATGGCTGCTCCTTGGATTTAGCTGTCAGCAGCTGCTTCCACTGATCGTCTTTTCTGCTCAGCTATTTATGCCTGGCTCTTTCTTCAGCCAGTGCCACTTGTAAATCGTTCCTGGTTGGATTCACATCTCTTTGGATTTCCCTGTTATCCTGACCAGTTCAGCAAAGCTAAGTTCTTGCTTGCTCTTTTCTGTCCACAGATTGTGGACTTATCCGTTCTGTGCTTTCTATGTTTGTCCAGCTTATCAGTATGAATTAATTCTGTCTTGCTGGAAGCTCTGGGAAGCAGATTTACCCTCCACACCTTTAGTCAGGTGTGGAGATTTTTTTGTAAACTCTGCGTGGATTTTTGTAGTGTTTTATACTGACCGCACAGTATTCCATCCTGTCCTATCTATCAAGCTAGACTGGCCTCCTGTGCTCATCCTGGTTTCATTCTGTGTATGTCTTTTCCCTCTCCACTCACAGTCATTATTTGTGGGGGGCTAATCTATCCTTTGGGGATTTTCTCTGAGGCAAGATAGTTTTCCTGCTTCTCTCTTTAGGGGTAGTTAGCTCTTAGGCTGTGACGAGGTGCCTAGGGAGAGTTAGGAGCATCCCACGGCTACTTCTAGTGTTGTGTTGAGCTTAGGGACTGCGGTCAGTATAGATGGTTGCAGCCCAGTCAAGAAGGGAGGCCTGCGCATTACCTCGGTCCCTGGGGAGAACCAATGAGGAATGGAGACACGTTCAGGATGAAGACGAAGGGCTGAGACAGATGAAATGGTGGGTAACTCAAAAGCGGAAGCCTGGCAAACAAGAGAGAGATGATCTGGACTCTGAAATGAGGAGTGTGTTACATCAGTGGGATAGACTGGAGGTGCGAGAGTCAGTGCTATATCGTAAGAGGCAACAGCCAAAAGATATGGAAGTAAGGTGGCAAGTTGTTATCCCAGGAAGAATGGCTCAAGAAGTAGCTAAAGAAGCCCACAAATTTGGAGCGCACTTCGGCCCCTCGAAAACCTACCAATGGTTACAACGGTATGTGTATTGCCCCTGGTTGGAGTTTGTGGTGGAAGAGGTTTGCCAGCAATGTCGAGTATGTGACCTCATTAAGAGTACCGAACAGAGGGCACCCATCCAGACCATACAAACTAAGGAACCACTAGAAGTCTTGATGATCAACTACCTCCTCGTGGGACACTCAGCCCGGGGGCTGCAATATTGTTTGGTAATGACCGATCATTTCTCTAAGTTCGCAGTAGTCACTCCGACTAGAGATCAGACTGCGGAATCGGCTGCACGAGCCATCTGTCAAGACTTCATCCGGGTGTATGGGTGCCCAAAGCGCATCCACTCCGACCAAGGCGCATGTTTCCAAGGCAAGGTGATGGAAGAATTGTATCGTATGTATGGCATCGAGCGGTCCCGGACCACCCCTTACCACCCTCAAGGCAACAGAGCTTGTGAACTCTTCAACCAAACCTTCAATGCTGAGAACTTTGGAGGAAGATAAGGCGTGTTGGCCAGACTATCTGCCAGAATTGGTCTGGACCTACAACAATCGGGTCCACTCCACCACGGGTTATACCCCCTATCTAATGTTGTTTGGAAGAACTGGACGAGAGATCATTGAGCTGAATTTGGAACAGCCAGGGGAGCTGATGGAGCGAACTGTCACCTCATGGGTGAAAGACCATCGGCAACGATTGTCAATGATACGGCGGTTGGCGGGTCAGCAGCTGCAAGAAAAAGAACATACGGGCCGCAAACCGACTCAAGAGTTACCGCTCCAACCTGGAGACTGAGTATTAGTCAGAGAGAAACGCCCCAAGGGAAAACTAAGTGAGAGATGGGAAGTACAGCCGTACAAAGTTATCGAGCGAGTGTATGCTAATGGCCTTGTCTACAAGGTACAGATTGAGACTGGGGCATCCGCCCCTAGAATACTTCACAGAAATATGCTGCGGCCTTGCCGGTCTGAGGTCTGTTCTACGCCATTGTCGTCTGAAGGCGCTACTCCACTTCCTGAATCTGTCATGCCTGATGGTGAAATCGATGATGAGTGGTGAACCGTCCCTGACACAGTAGGGAGTCCTCAGCCGCACAGAGACGGTAATCCCATGGATGTACCAGTACTGCCATGCGGGGACGAGACCAGACAAGAGCTCATCTCTCCTGCAACAAGTGTTCCTCTGGAAGATAGTCAAGCCTTGCCTGACAGCCAAGAGCTTCGGAGATCCCAGAGGTCTAATGCAGGGGTTCCACCAGTCCGATATGTAGAACAGTGTGCTCTGTCTGTTTTTACACCTTTGTTGCCTCCTCTATAGGTGCTGTTTCCGCTTTACACGTTCCTCCATTACACTTTGACCCTGATGCTGTAATGGCCGAGGACGACCATCATTAAGAAGGGAGGCATGTAAGAGGGTGGTGCTGTTATGGACAGTAAGGAACACGCTGTTACTTTAAGAGGCTGCTCCCCCTTGTCTGGCGTGATGGAATGTTCTGCTTCTCCCCTGCAATAATCGTTCTAATGAACTAGTCGGTGCATAGTGCAGGTGTGGAGCTGGAGCAGCGTGTGTGATCTGAGGCTGTTGCATAGAGGACTTTTTGTGCTGAAAGAGAGAAAAACTGTGTCCTGATATAGCTGCAAGAGAGCCACGAAGATACAGAGAAAGGGATTTACAGTTTCCAGGAGCATCCCTAGGATCCAGAAGCAAGGAGAAGGCCACGTTTCACAGAGCTGACAGAAAGCCGTGCACACCACCGTATTGGACTGCTGGGGGCCCCCCTGGGACTGGACCTGATTCTCCAACATCACCGTGAGTTTGTTCCTGTTTGGTGCACCTGTTAGGGCCTAGTGTAGGCTTCAATAGTCAGTACACAGGAGCCATGTGGCCTGCTTAGTAAAGGCCAGGGAGGTTATACGTAGAGTAGCATCATAATTTGTTTATTGTTTACATTTGCTTGTTGGCATATTTTGAGTCTGCAATAGTTGTAGCACCGTGCTATTTTACGGAAAAGATAAAGTTTATTACTCTTGTAAATTGTCTTTTGGCATTGTGTACCCCTGTTTGCATCTTCCTCATTCCCTTCATTCCTTGCCTTCCAATAAATCTACCCTTTGTTACTTGCACCTCATCTTGTGTACAGTAGTTTTCCTGCACCATGGTGGTCCCCCGGCCATCGCTTCAAGCACATGGAGGGCTGTGTGGCCCTCCAAAGAAATGCCACCCCACACCATTACTGATCCACTGCCAAACCAGTCATGCTGAAGGATGTTGAAGGCAACAGATTGCTCTCCTCGGCGTCTCCAGACTCTGTCACATCTGTCACATATGCTCAGTGTGAACCTGCTTTCCTCTGTGAAGAGCACAGGGCGCCAGTGGTGAATTTACCAATCCTGGTGTCCTAAGGCAAATGCCAAGCATCCTTCATGGTGTTGGGCTGTGAGCACAACCCCCATCTGTGGACATTGGGCACTCAGACCATCCTCATGGAGTCGGTTTCTAACCATTTGTGCAGACACATGCACATTTGTATGTAGAAAAGCCGCGGAGACACCATCACGTGTTTCTCAACGCAAGCAATAAATAGCCAGGTCACCGGGAAGGAACAACCACGGGAAGGGCAGCATCCAAAAAGGAAAACCACCTATGCCAAAACATGGTATCCACCCACAGACAGCTGTTTTGGGGTATTTGCCCCTCATCAGTGTGGAGTAGGAAACTGGCTATTAGGAGCAGTGCCAAGTAAAAGGACTATAAACATAAGGATGAATGACCTCGGGGAGATCAAAACATCCAACATCGTGGAGACACCATCACGTGTTTCTCAATGCAGTGATCCAGAACACTGCTCCCATCCCTTATGGGAAATATGCAAATGCATATAGAAAAGCCGCGGAGAGACCATCACGTGTTTCTCAACGCAAGCAATAAATAGCCAGGTCTTTCACCGGGAAGGAACAACCACGGGAAGGGCATGCACATTTGTGGCCTGCTGGAGGTCATTTTGCAGGGCTCCTCCTGTTCCTCCTTGTACAAAGGCTGAGGTAGCGGTCCTGCTGCTGGATTGTTGCCCTCCTACTGCCCCCTCCACAAATCCTGGTGTAATTGCCTGTCTCCTGGTAGCGCCTCCAGCCTCTGGACACTACGCTGATAGACACAGCAAACCTTCTTGCTACAGCTTGCATTGATGTGCCATCCTGGATGAGCTGCACTACCTGAGCCACTTGTGTGGGTTGTATGTCGTTCTCATGCTACCACGAGTGTGAAAGCACAACCAACATTCAAAAGTGACCAAAACATCAGCCAGGAAGCATTGGTACTGAGATGTGGTCTGTAGTCCCCAACTGCAGAACCACTCCTTTATAGGGGGTGTCTTGATAATTGGCAATAATTTCCATTTGATGTCCATTCCATTTGCACAACAGCATATGAAATTGATTGTCAAACAGTGTTGCTTCCTAAGTGGACAATATGATTTCAGAGAAGATTGATCTACTTGGAGTTATATTCTGTTGTTCTTTTTGAGCAGTATACATATATATATATATATATATATATATATATATATATATATATATACAGTACAGACCAAAAGTTTTAAAGATTTTTCTGTATTTTCATGACTATGAAAATTGTACATTCACACTGAAGGCATCAAAACTATGAATTATCAGATGTGGAATTATATACTTAACAAAAAAAGTGTGAAAAAACTGAAAATGTCTTATATTCTAGGTTCTTCAAAGTAGCCACCTTTTGCTTTGATGAATGCTTTGCACACTCTTGGCATTTTCTTGATGAGCTTCAAGAGGTAGTCACTGGGAATGGTACTCACTTCACAGGTGTGCCCTGTCAGGTTTAATAAGTGGGATTTCTTGCCTTATAAATGGGGTTGGGACCATCAGTTCTGTTGTGCAGAAGTCTGGTGGATACACAGCTGATAGTCCTACTGAATAAACTGTTAGAATTTGTATTATGGCAAGAAAAAAGCAGCTAAGTAAAGAAAAATGAGTGGCCATTATTACTTTAAGAAATGAAGGTCAGTCAGTCCGAAAAATTGGGAAAACTTTGAAAGTGTCCCCAAAGTGCAGTGGCAAAAACCATCAAGAGCTACAAAGAAACTGGCTCACATGAGGACCGCCCCATGAAAGGAAGACCAAGGGTCACCTCTGCTTCTGAGGATAAGTTTATCCGAGTCACCAGCCTCAGAAATCGCAGGTTAACAGCAGCTCAGATTAGAGACCAGGTCAATGCCACACAGAGTTCTAGCAGCAGACACATCTCTACAACAACTGTTAAGAGGAGACTTTGCGCAGCAGGCCTTCATGGTAAAATAGCTGCTAGGAAACCACTGCTAAGGACAGGCTTGGCTAAAGAACACAAGGAATGGACATTAGACCAGTGGAAATCTGTGCTTTGGTCTGATGAGTCCAAATTTGAGATCTTTGGTTCCAACCACCGTGTCTTTGTGCGACGCAGAAAAGGTGAACGGATGGACTCTACATGCCTGGTTCCCACCGTGAAGCATGGAGGAGGAGGCGTGATGGTGCTTTGCTGGTGACACTGTTGGGGATTTATTCAAAATTGAAGGCATTCTGAACCAGCATGGCTACCATAGCATCTTGCAGCGACATACTATTCCATCTGGTTTGCGTTTAGTTGGACCGTCATATATTTTTCAACAGGACACTGACCCCAAACACACCTGCAGGCTGTGTAAGGGCTATTTGACCAAGAAGGAGAGTGATGGGGTGCTACACCAGATGACCTGGCCTCCACAGTGACCAGACCTGAACCCAATCAAGATGGTTTGGGGTGAGCTGGACCGCAGAGATGCTAAGCATCTCTGGGAATGCCTTCAAGATTGTTGGAAGACCATTCCCGGTGACTACCTCTTGAAGCTCATCAAGAGAATGCCAAGAGTGTGCAAAGCAGTTATCAAAGCAAAAGGTGGCTACTTTGAAGAACCTAGACTATAAGACAAAATTTCAGTTGTTTCACACTTTTTTGTTAAGTATATAATTCCACATGTGTTAATTCATAGTTTTGATGCCTTCAGTGTGAATGTACAATTTTCATAGTCATGAAAATGCAGAAAAATCTTTAAATGAGAAGGTGTGTCCAAACTTTTGGTCTGTACTGTATATATATATACATGGTACATCAACTCTTATTAGTGTAAATATTAAAATTCAACCCCATACAAAGGTATAGCACATCATAAATGAAAAAAACATGACCTAAAAAGGGAAATAGTAACACTAATCAGTGCTCATAAGGTTTCTAAAACTAAGTAGTATATGCTAAATGGTTAATATTCCAATGTATCCTAGATCACATAAATGAGACACTTATGGGATTACAGTACCGAATTTTGCGGATTACAAGACGCACTGGACTACAAGATGCACCCCAAATTTTTTTGGGGTGGAAAATGGGAAAATTGTTAAATAAAATGGTGGTGCGTCTTATAGTCTGATTTAGTGGTAGCTCACTGGGGGGGCGGCGACGGAGGGGCGGGTCACTGCATCTGGAGGCCAGCGGTGACAGGAGTGGGACAATGCTGTGGGTACTGGGCTTTCATAAGATGTACTGTAATTTCTCATTATTACACATAATTTATGGACATCTATGGTTTGATTTCTTTGCCTGTGTGGATCGGATGGGTTGTTGCCAACATCTGGTGAGAATTTCATGTGAATAGCACCTCATATATACTTATTTCACAAATGTCTATAGTGCAGGGTCTCACACTCTCGCATTAGATAGCGTTTCCACAGACACCAGAACCAAAACCATAAACACAAAATCCCTAGCCTCGTCCAGGCACACATTAAACAAAATAGACCCTGGCTAACCATACATGGCTGATCTAGTCCCAGTTTGGTCACATCAAACAGCTATTGTCCATAGTTACCAGTGATATTTGCCTGTGCAGTCTCCTCCCAAAGAGATTATGGCTGATCTCTCTCAAGCTCCAACAGAAATCTACTCTGCTCAGTCTGCCCCAGCTGACTGATTAAGGGAACATATGGCCTGGTTCTAGTCATGGCTATTCAGGTGAACCTAATCAGGACCTGTAGTGCTAGCATTTAACCCTAGCCTACTTGACTTTCCTACAACATTTATATGATGTAAATATACTTTAGGAATCTGGTTTGATAACTTGGAATTTGGAAGTAACATTTCTAGCCACAAACAATATTTTTCTCATTCAGAGGCACATTCCTTAAGGTACCTTCACACTGAGCAACTTTAGAACAAGAACGATAACGATCCGTGACGTTGCAGCGTCCTGGATAGCGATCTCGTTGTGTTTGACACGCAGCAGCGATCAGGATCCCGCTGTGACATCTCTGGTCGTAGCTAGAAGTCCGGAACTTTATTTGGTCGTGAGGTCGGCGTGATTTGTCATGTTTGACAGCAAAAGCAACGATACCTGCCATGTTTTTTCATGGAGCTAACAACCAGCGAGAACGATAAGTACGTCACTGGATCGCTCCTGCATCGTTCTGCTGTTGCCGTGTTTGACGTCTCCTAGCGACCTAAACAGCGACGCTGCAGCGATCGGCTCGTTGTCTATATCGCTGCAGCGTTGCTTAGTGTAACAGTACCTTTAGAATAACCTATGTGCATCTGTAGTGCCCGCATCTCTGACTGCAGTCCCTCTCTCCCTTCAGAAACACCAGCATACTCACCATTGAGTCTCCCGTTCTGCTCCTTCCTGGTTTGCTGCTGCTCAGGGTGCATGCACTCCTAGCAGGTCTACAGGCCCTGTGCTTAGGGCACGCGTGTGCACACTTCCTCTTTCATAAAGGGGCCGCAGGCTTTCCTTTAAAGTGTCCTCAGTCAATAGCTGGAGGTCACTTACAATTTATACCTCCCCCTCCAAAACGGCGGTGCCTGTGCAATGTTGTGAGTTTGTTCCTAACCCGTTTGTCAGTTCTCAGGTCCCAGTACTTGTATCCTAGCCTGCTGCACCCACCTGTGCTTTCCTCAACAGCAGTTGAGCCAGTTGCACCCACCAGTGCTTTCCTCACAGGCAGCTGAGCCAGCTGCACCGCCAGTGCTGTCCTCAATGGCAGCTGAGCCCGCTGCACCCGCCTTTGCTCACCTTAACGGCGGCAGAGTCACCAGCGCCCGCCAGTGCTCACTTCAATGGCAGCCAAGTCAGCTGCACCTGCCAGTGCTCATCTCTTCGTCAGACTGTCCTGTATGCACCTGCGGTTCCTGTCATTTTCTCTGCCTGCCTATATCTGTTCGACATTCCCCCAATCCATCCCAGCTACCCATTTCTAGGGGTCAGCAGCTATCTACCCAAGGTCAGTCCTGGAGTAGTAACTGGATCACCTCCCTTGTCTCTCCATGGACCGTGGTGTTCATTAACCAGTGCACGCTGCACTTCGAACCCCTGGCTCATCAGCTCACCAAAGACCAAACAAAGTGGCCTTCATCATGTCATATCTATCCGGTGAGGCCCTAGAATGGCTCAATCCTCTGTGGGAAAGAGGGGATCCATTAGTGTCGAATCTACAGTCCTTCTTGGGGGCTTTTTTAATGTCTTGGTTGAGCCCAATCGCGTTTCTTCTGCAGCCTTTTCTCTGCTCCGGTTACGCCAAGGTAATCTCTCCATGGGCCAGTATGCAGTCCGTTTTCATACCTTATCTTCGGATCTTGTTTGGAACAATGAGGCTCTGGTGGCAACTTTCTGGCCGGGAGATACCCACCTCTCTGGATGACCTGGTGTCTCTCGCAAACTGAATTGACATTAAGTTCCAGGAACAGATCAAAGAGGTGAACTGCGAGAGAAGATCGGTACGCCTGGCTCCCACCTTTCAACGACCAATCATTAAGCAAGTTCCTACCACGACTTCTTCGCTTGAACCTATGCATATTGACCAGGTGAAGCTATCCAAGTGCCACCAAGAGGATTGTTGGGCTGAAGGGACATGTTTCTACTGCAGCAGCTTCGAACACCTTATTCATTCCTGCCCCGAGAGACGGGGAAACACCAGTGTCTAGGGTCGGAAGGAGAGGTTACCCTGGGCAAGACTTCTACCTCTCCATAATTGACCCTGACTGTATCTGCGCCTGCGGCAAAGGGTATTTTGTTGAATTGGCCCATGTGGAATCCGGCTCCACGGGTAACTTTGTTGAACAGGCTGTGATAGAGCGGTATAAGATTCCGGTCCAATGTCTTCCAGATCCGTGATTTCTTCAGTGGATGGAAAGGCTCTTTCTGAAACCATCTGTCACGCCTGTCGCTTCTCCTCCTGACCGCTGACATACTTACCCGGCATTGCGTGCTCCTGCTGCCGCGTCTTTCGGGCCTTCCTCCGACTCCTGGCGTTCCTCCCTATGCACGCCCGGCATGTGTGCGCGCCACCCGTCCTTCTCTCTTCCGGTCTCTTCGCCGTCTCCTGACTCCCGTCGGGTGCGCATGCGCACTTTGCCTTCTGGCTTCTGTGGCACACGCGCACCTCCACTGGCTGGTTCTCGGATGCTCCGTACCTCCTTTCTTTGACCCTGGTGGTTCCTTACCCTGAAGTCCTGTTGTACTCGTCCTATATCAGGTAGCCTCTCCCCCTGTTCCTTGCCTGATTGTCAATTGTGTTTTTCACTTGATTCAGGTTCCTTGCTTTCCTGTCTACCTGCTAGCTAATCCTGTACCTTGTCCTGCTTTGTTTACTTTCCGTCTACCCATTTCCTCCTTGTTTGCCCTCTTAGCACTATTCGTTCGTCTCCGTCAGCTCCTTGTCAGTTTTGTGTTCCCTGCATGTCCTACTGCCCTCTTCCCTTGTTGGACCATTAGTATCCTTTTCCTGTAGTCCCCTGTCTCCGCTTCTCATTTCCTTGTCTGCCTATTCCTGTGACTCTTACCCTCTTTCCCCAGGTATCAGCTTCTGCGGCAATAGTCTCCCTTGGGCCTGCCCCTGACGCTCCCTACTGTATATTGGGGTAGTCTACCAGGCCAGCTCACCCTTGGGAGGTTCGTTGTCACGGTCCTGCGGGTTCACCTTAGGAGTTTCTCTCTCTCCTTAGTCTCAGACTTTACACCATCCAGTTCATCACCGAGCCCGTGGAGCTTCAGGTGGGGATGCTGCATTCAGAGAAGATTTCTCTTCATGTGCTGTCTGGTCTCTCTTATCCTTTACTTCTAGGTCTCCTGTAGCTGCAAAAACACAAGCCTGTTCTGGACTGCAGGTCTGGAGAAGTACTACATTGGGGCTCGGGATATCTTGAAATGTGCCTTGCTACCATTCCTCCTGTCTGGTCTTCTACTTCTTCTGCCAGTTTTCCTGGCCCGCCCGCGGCATATTGGACCTAGGCAGATGTCGTTGACAAAATGGAGGCTGAGACTTTGCCACCTCATAGGCTGTATGACTGCCGATTGACCTCCTGCTGGGCACTTCACCTCCACGAGGCAAAATTTACCCCCTGTCCCAGGCCGAGATTCGTGATGTGTCCGAGTATATAGAAGAGAACCTTGCTAGGGGATTTATCTGGAAATCCTCATCTCCGGCCGGAGCTAGGTTTTTCTTTGTGAAGAAGAAGGACAGCTCTCTGTGACCCTGCATTGACTACAGGGGCCTTAACCAAATCATGGTAAAACATAAGTACCCCCCACCCCTGATCTCCGAGCTGTTTGATTGCCTGAAGGGTTCCAGAGTCTCTACAAAGGTTGACCGACGAGGGGCATACAGCCTGGTACAAATTCGCCAGGGAGATGAGCGGAAGGCGGCTTTCAACACACGCGATGGCCAAATCGATTATCACGTTAAGATGTTTGGACTCTGTAATGCCCCAGCCATTTTCCAAGAACTGGTGAACAACGTCTTCCGTGACCTGCTCTATATGTGTGTTGTAGTATACCTGAACGACATCTTGGTATTCTCTCCTGATCTGCCAACACATAGGAGGGACGTTTCCCATGTTCTGCTAAGATTAAGAACTAACCGTTTCTCCGTCAAATATGAAAAGTGTGTCTTCGAACAGTCTTCACTTCTGTTTCTGGGATATATAATTTCTGAGACCGGTCTGAAGATGGATCCCGTGAAGGTATCCGCCGTTATGAAGTGGCCCCGTCCAGACGGTCTTAAGGCTATCCAGCGGTTTCTCGGGTTTGCAAATTATTGTCGCCAATTTATTTCCAATTTTTCTTCCAGGACTGCTCTATTTCTGCCCTGACCCACAAAGGAGCCAATCCTAAGGAATGCACTCCTAAAGCAGAAGACGCCTTTGTATCCCTCAAGCAGGCATTTTCTTTGGCTCCAGTGCTGCATCACCCAAACCATAACAAGCAGTTTGTAACGAATGGAAACGGAGGCACAGATGGTGAAGTTCACATTTGTTTTTATTGTAATTAAACGTGGAACCTCTGGACCATGGTCCGGGGGGCTCGGAAGGGGCATGTGTTATGAACAGGTGATTCAGAACCACAATGCACCTAGTGGTTAAGAGCACACAAAGTGACCTGATAGTTACTAACATAGGACGAGCTCTGAGACGTGGGAACTCTGCTGACCGCAATCCCTAATTCTATCATACCACACTAGAGGTAGCCGTGGATTGCGCCTAACGCTCCCTATGCAACTCGGCACAGCCTGAGAAACTAACTAGCCCTGAAGATAGAAAAATAAGCCTACCTTGCCTCAGAGAAATTCCCCAAAGGAAAATGCAGCCCCCCACATATAATGACTGTGAGTTAAGATGAAAATACAAACACAGAGATGAAATAGATTTTAGCAAAGTGAGGCCCGACTTACTGAATAGACCGAGGATAGGAAAGATAGCTTTGCGGTCAGCACAAAAACCTACAAACAACCACGCAGAGGGGGCAAAAAGACCCTCCGCACCGACTAACGGTACGGAGGTGCTCCCTCTGCGTCTCAGAGCTTCCAGCAAGCAAGAAAAACCAATATAGCAAGCTGGACAGAAAATATAGCAAACAAAAAGTAACACAAGCAGAACTTAGCTTATGCAGGGCAGACAGGCCACAAAAACGATCCAGGAGAGAGCCAGACCAATACTGGAACATTGACTGGAGGCCAGGAACAAAGAACTAGGTGGAGTTAAATAGAGCAGCACCTAACGACTTAACCTCGTCACCTGAGGAAGGAAACTCAGAAGCCGCAGCCCCACTCACATCCACCAGCGGAAGCTCAAAGACAGAACCAGCCGAAGTACCACTCATGACCACAGGAGGGAGCTTGACTACAGAATTCACAACAGTACCCCCCCCTTGAGGAGGGGTCACCGAACCCTCACCAGAGCCCCCAGGCTGACCAGGATGAGCCAAATGAAAGGCACGAACCAGATCGGCAGCATGAACATCAGAGGCAAAGACCCAGGAATTATCTTCCTGACCATAACCCTTCCAGTTAACCAGGTACTGCAGTTTCCGTCTCGAAACACGAGAATCCAAAATCTTCTCCACTATATACTCCAACTCCCCCTCAACCAAAACCGGGGCAGGAGGATCAACGGATGGAACCACAGGTGCCACGTATCTCCGCAACAATGACCTATGGAATACGTTATGGATGGAAAAAGAAGCTGGAAGGGTCAAACGAAAAGACACAGGATTAAGAACCTCAGAAATCCTATACGGACCAATGAAACGAGGCTTAAACTTAGGAGAGGAAACTTTCATAGGAATATAACGAGATGACAACCAAACCAAATCCCCAACACGAAGTCGGGGACCCACACAGCGCCTGCGGTTAGCGAAACGTTGAGCCTTCTCCTGAGACAATGTCAAATTGTCCACCACATGAGTCAAAATCTGCTGCAACCTATCCACCACAGTATCCACACCAGGACAGTCAGAAGACTCAACCTGCCCTGAAGAGAAACGAGGATGGAAACCAGAATTGCAGAAAAACGGCGAAACCAAGGTAGCCGAGCTGGCCCGATTATTAAGGGCGAACTCAGCCAAAGGCAAAAAAGACACCCAATCATCCTGATCGGCAGAAACAAAACATCTCAGACATGTTTCCAAGGTCTGATTGGTTCGTTCAGTCTGGCCATTTGTCTGAGGATGGAAAGCCGAGGAAAAAGACAAATCAATGCCCATCCTAACACAAAAGGCTCGCCAAAACCTCGAAACAAACTGGGAACCTCTGTCAGAAACGATGTTCTCCGGAATGCCATGTAAATGAACCACATGCTGGAAGAACAATGGTACCAAATCAGAGGAGGAAGGCAATTTAGACAAGGGTACCAAATGGACCATCTTCGAGAAGCGATCACAAACAACCCAAATGACCGACATTTTTTGAGAGACGGGGAGATCCGAAATAAAATCCATAGAGATATGTGTCCAGGGCCTCTTCGGGACTGGCAAGGGCAAAAGCAACCAACTGGCACGAGAACAGCAGGGCTTAGCCCGAGCACAAATCCCACAGGACTGCACAAACGAACGCACATCCCGCGACAGAGACGGCCACCAAAAGGATCTAGCCACCAAATCTCTGGTACCAAAGATTCCAGGATGACCAGCCAACACCGAACAATGAACCTCAGAGATAACTCTACTCGTCCATTTATCAGGGACAAACAGTTTCTCCGCTGGGCAACGGTCAGGTCTATTAGCCTGAAATATTTGCAGCACCCGCCGCAAATCAGGGGAGATGGCAGACAAAATTACCCCCTCTTTGAGAATACCCGCCGGCTCAGACAAACCCGGAGAGTCGGGCACAAAACTCCTAGACAGGGCATCCGCCTTCACATTTTTAGAGCCCGGAAGGTACGAAACCACAAAGTCAAAACGGGAGAAAAATAGCGACCAACGAGCCTGTCTAGGATTCAACTGTTTGGCAGACTTGAGATAAGTCAAGTTCTTGTGATCAGTCAAGACCACCACGCGATGCTTAGCTCCTTCAAGCCAATGACGCCACTCCTCGAATGCCCACTTCATGGCCAGCAACTCTCGATTGCCAACATCATAATTACGCTCAGCAGGCGAAAACTTCCTGGAAAAGAAGGCGCATGGTTTCATCACCGAGCCATCAGAACTTCTTTGCGACAAAACAGCCCCTGCTCCAATCTCAGAAGCATCAACCTCGACCTGGAACGGGAGCGAAACATCTGGTTGACACAACACAGGGGCAGAAGAAAAACAACGCTTCAACTCTTGAAAAGCTTCCACAGCAGCAGAAGACCAATTGACCACATCAGCACCCTTCTTGGTTAAATCAGTCAACGGTTTAGCAATACTAGAAAAATATTGATGAAGCGACGATAAAAATTAGCAAAGCCCAGGAACTTTTGCAGACTCTTCAGAGATGTCAGCTGACTCCAATCATAAATGGCCTGAACTTTAACAGGGTCCATCTCGATAGTAGAAGGGGAAAAAATGAAACCCAAAAATGAAACCTTCTGAACACCAAAGAGACACTTTGACCCCTTCACAAACAAAGAATTCGCACGCAGGACCTGGAACACCATTCTGACCTGCTTCACGTGAGACTCCCAATCATCCGAGAAGACCAAAATATCATCCAAGTATACAATCAGGAATTTATCCAGGTACTCTCGGAAGATGTCATGCATAAAGGACTGAAACACTGATGGAGCATTAGAAAGCCCGAATGGCATAACCAGGTACTCAAAATGGCCCTCGGGCGTATTAAATGCTGTTTTCCATTCATCGCCCTGTTTAATGCGCACAAGATTATACGCACCACGAAGATCTATCTTGGTGAACCAACTAGCCCCCTTAATCCGAGCAAACAAATCAGACAGCAGCGGCAAGGGGTACTGAAATTTGACCGTAATTTTATTTAGAAGGCGGTAATCAATACAAGGTCTCAGCGAACCATCCTTCTTGGCCACAAAAAAGAACCCTGCTCCCAATGGCGACGACGATGGGCGAATATGACCCTTCTCCAAGGATTCCTTTACGTAACTCCGCATAGCGGCGTGCTCAGGCACAGACAAATTAAACAGTCGACCTTTAGGAAACTTACTACCAGGAATCAAATCGATAGCACAATCACAATCCCTATGCGGAGGTAGGGCACTGGACTTGGGCTCATCAAATACATCCCGGTAATCCGACAAGAACTCTGGGACCTCAGAAGGGGTGGATGATGAAATAGACAGAAATGGAACATCACCATGTACCCCCTGACAACCCCAGCTGGACACAGACATTGATTTCCAATCCAATACTGGGTTATGGACTTGTAGCCATGGCAACCCCAACACGACCACATCATGCAGATTATGCAACACCAAAAAGCGAATATCCTCCTGATGCGCAGGAGCCATGCACATGGTCAGCTGGGTCCAGTACTGAGGCTTATTCTTGGCCAAAGGCGTAGCATCAATTCCTCTCAATGGAATAGGATACTGCAAGGGCTCCAAGAAAAACCCACAGCGCCTAGCATACTCCAAGTCCATCAAATTCAGGGCAGCGCCTGAATCCACAAATGCCATGACAGAATAGGATGACAAAGAGCAGATCAAAGTAACGGACAAAAGAAATTTCGACTGTACCGTACCAATGGTGGCAGACCTAGCGAACCGCTTAGTGCGCTTAGGACAATCAGAGATAGCATGAGTGGAATCACCACAGTAAAAACACAGCCCATTCCGCCGTCTGTGTTCTTGCCGTTCAGCTCTGGTCAAAGTCCTATTGCATTGCATAGGCTCAGGTTTATGCTCAGATAATACCGCCAAATGGTGCACAGTTTTACGCTCACGTAAGCGTCGATCGATCTGAATGGCCAAAGACATAGACTCATTCAGACCAGCAGGCATAGGAAATCCCACCATGACATCCTTAAGGGCTTCAGAGAGACCCTTTCTGAAAATTGCTGCCAGAGCACATTCATTCCATTGAGTGAGCACAGACCACTTCCTAAATTTCTGACAATATATCTCTACCTCATCCTGACCCTGACACAGAGCCAGCAAGATTTTCTCTGCCTGATCCACTGAATTAGGTTCATCATAAAGCAACCCGAGCGCCAGAAAAAACGCATCAATATCACATAATGCAGGATCTCCTGGCGCAAG